>NC_136673.1:3185953-3541954 GCF_903797595.1 Erithacus rubecula | reverse complement strand
ATCTGACCCTCCTGCTGCAGTTCCCAGAGGCTCCAGGCAAAGAGCAGAGTTAAAATTAATTTGCACCTCTCCTAAGCCAGACCCGAGAGCTCAGAGTGAAGGCAGCAATAAAAAAAAAAAAAACCCCAATTAAAATAAATTGGAGCTGGGTAGAAAAATAGGGTTTGATTTAGATCTCTTGTTGTGTCTTCAGCCCAGGGTTCACCCTGGAATTAGGGCCTGTTTGGGCAGGATACAGAAGTTCTGCTGAAGGGCCTCGTGCTGGTATCTCGGAGAAGCAGAAGTTGGGGTGGAGTTGTGTTTTGGCTGCTGGGTGGGAGGGATTGGGTCCCAGCAGCATCATGTTCCCCAGGCAGCATCACCCACCCCTGCTGAGCTCTGAGCAGCCCAGGGATGGTTTGGGGGGTTTAAGCATCCAGCTGAACTGGAAATGCCCCTTTTCTGCTCCAATCCCTCTGCTCTTGCCTGCTGGACACCCTGTGGTACCCAGGAGCTGATGGGGTTCACTTATTCAGCTTTATCCCTGTCTCCAGCAGCATTTCCCCTCCTTCTCCCAAAGACCAAAACCATGGTTTCTTCAGTTTTACAGAGCACCAGCTCCTGCAGGCTTCTCCAGGGACTAAATTGCTCAGAATAACCACAGAGCTGCCAAACAAGTCTAAACTCCTGTTGCAGTGGGGTGTTTCTGTTTGACAGGCCAGAAACCATTTCATCAGCGTGTCCAAATTATAAATATGACCTTGGGTTAGACCAGACCTAGAACAATACAAGCCCAAGTCCACTTCAGCAGCCTGAGCCCTTCACCAAGCTCAAGATGGACAGTGGGAAAAAGTGGCAGCTCTGGGCCCTGATGTGACTGCAGAGCAGGAATGAGGGGGGAATTTTTTTGGTATGGTCCAGTCCCAGTGTGGAGGGATTCCCAGCTCAATCTCCCCCTCTAATTTTTAGGTTAATTCCTAAAGCAGAGCAGTTGCAGTGGTGCAGGCGCCAGCTGGAGCTTTCTAGGTCACAGCAAGCCTGGCTAATGCAGGGCTGAGGCAGCCAGGCATGCTGCAGGCTGCCAGCATCCCTCTGCCACCCCAACCCTCATCCCCACCCTCACAGGGCTCAGCTCTGCCCCAAAACCTCCATTTGGGCTTGGCAAGCACCAGCAGCAGCTGACCCCGAGCCAAAAGCACCCAGATCCCACAGGGTGCTGCTGGGCAGAGCTGTTCTGAGCTCTCCCCCTGCCTCAGTTTCCCCACCCTGATGGCACAGCAGTTTGGACCCTGGTTTTGGGATGCCACTGGGCTGAGTGAGCCAAGGGAGGTGGCCACGCTCTGGCTGGTGGCCCCAGGACAGGGCAGGTGGCTGTCACACTGTGACAGGAGCTGCTGCTGGCAGAGGGCAGCCAGCAAACACAGCCACCCCCATGCTGGGTCTGCTCAGAGCCTGGCTCATGGGGGAATTGTGGCAGCAGCTGCTCTTGCTGGGGAAAAATCAGAATAATGAATATAACCCTGTGCCTGGTGTGTCTCCCCCACTCCTGGGACAGGCCAGGGGCTGTGCAGGGCTGGAGCCAGCTGTGCTGGCCAAGGCTGGGATTTATTCTCCTGTTAATGCCCCTGGAATGCTGCTCCTGCTCTGGTTACTGCACCTGGCTGTGGCTGGGCAGGCTGGATCAATGCCCCATTTATTCCTGAGCTGGCAGACCCTGCACTGGAGCAAACCCAGGAGAAGATTTTGGCAGGAAGCTGAGTGGAGTCACCCACCTGCCAGCTCCAGCCACTCCCCAGGGGCTGAGTGTCCCCACCCTGGCTGGAAGGGATGTCCCCAGAGGCAGGACAGATTTTTGCACTGCCCAGCTCTTGGTTCCAGGCTCCAGTGCTGAATTTGGCAGCCCAGCTGTGCCATGGCCATTCCACCCACCCAGAGCCAGGCTGAGGCTCAGCACCAGCAGGGGAGGGCCCAGGCACCAAAATCTGATATTTCATATGTGGTTAATGCTGGAGAGATTCCTTTAGCTCAAACAGCCAAGAGGAAGGAGTTTATCCCAAGCAGGGTCAGCCACATGGACAAAGGTTTAATACCCAGCATCCAAAATTGAGTGCCCAGCTGACATCCTGATTCTCTGAGTAAAACCCCTCTGCTCATTGCTACATCCCCTTCCAGCTGACCCTGGGAAAAGTCAAACACTGGGGACTCCAAGAGTGGAAAAAATTAATGTTCTTAATGAAATGACACAGCAGCTCACAGGGACATCACTTCTCTGCTCAAGGTGAAGCCTCTTGAACACCTCAGGTTTTTATAACTGTGCAACTTATTTATGGCTCTGGAAGACACTGCTGCCTGCAGGACCAGGTGGGATTCTGGAATGTGATAGGAGTGACTAAAAGCCATGGAAAATCAGCCTCTATTACACCCTGCAGGGGTTCAGCTCAGAACAGGGTCACAGGAAAGCTCCTGGATGGACAACTGCAGTGGCAGCTGCTCCAGGAATGAGAAAGAACCCGACAGGCACCACAGGAGGGATCTGCTCCAAATTTTGGAGGGGTAAAACCACTTACTGTTCACGCCAGGAATCAGGAAGGATCCATCCCTGGGAGCATCCATCTTCCCTGGATGGATCAAGCCACCCCTGAGCCCCAATGCAGCCAAGGGGGGTTAGTGACACAACCCTGACATGATCCTGACCCCCCCTGGCACATCAAAAACCATGGCTGGGAAAAAAAACCTATCAGCAAAATTACACTTTATTTTGTTGGGGTTTTTTTTCCGTTGGGGAATTTACTCTGATGAATTGTAACTTAAAAAGGCCCTGGAAAAACCACATGCAAAAGGGTTTCTAAGTAGCAGCTAAAGTTTCTATTCCAGCATTACAAGCTACTCCAAATGATTTCCAAATTCCCAGCTATAAACTATTCCATTAAACAAACAGTTTTATCTTTAAATCCCCTCCACCCTACCCCAGTTAGTGCAGTGCAAAGGAAAAACCCAAGGAATTTACATATTATTTTCCAACCTATCCCATTGCAATTCCAAATGATCTGGACGAACTAAAATAATACATACAATTTTCTCACCATCATAAAAAAACATTTCCCTTTCTTATTCACAGATATATTTGTGGCAAATGGCTGAATAATTACTTACAAACAGAACAATTTTTTTTTTTTTTAACAAGTTTCTTACACCAGTAAACACAAGAGGGAGAGCTCTCTGGGGGAGGGGGTTTGGCAGGGCAGGCAGAGGGTGGGGGTCCCTTTGGGGTGTAAGGGACAGAGGTGCCCTGGTCCCTGTGGCAGGGCTGTGCTCTCCCTTGCCACCTTACAAAATTGGCCACGTTGAACAGGAGGGGCTGTAAGGCTTTAGGATGTGAGGCAGAGCAGGAGCCTTCAGGGGTTTGTGTGTCCCACCCACCCAAATTCCCCCTCAGCTCCAGCACAGCCTCTGGAATGGGAATAGCACCCTCTGCTCTGCACAGGAGCAGGGAATCATCATCTCCCTGCTGGCTGCTCCCCTCAGACTGAGCGTGGGGGGCTGCCTGGGAGGGGTTAGCACCAAACAGTACCTTGGGAATGCCCTGAGCCCCCCCATGTCCCTGTCACCTCCTGTCTGCCCCAGCCAGACCCTGCTGCACGAGTGGGGGCACCCCCAGAGCTCCAGGAGGAGCAGGGAGCAAGGCAGGCTGGCTCTGGGCTTGTCACTGAGCAGCAGCATGTAATTCCCAAATCAGCACCATCCCCTTGTCCTTGAGAGATCCAAACTCTTCCATTCCTTATCCCAAGCATGGTTCTGCTGCTCTGTTTGCAGACCCCAGACTCCCAGATTTGCACTGGGATCCCACACCAGGAACATGATGCTGCACAGCAGGACCACCACAAATCAGGAAAAAACATCAGGGCATGGAAGCACCAGCTGAAAATGCCACATATTGAGAGAAGCAGCTCCTGGGGCTCAGATAGAGGAAAGCTGTTCCCTGTCACTCTGCCACGTGAGTATTTTGTTTGTATTTGCACTTTGGGAAGGGCAGACTGGGACAGAGGGTGCTCAGGACACAGTGGGAATGTCACAACACGTGGACCTTCACTGGGCAGCAGCAGCAGGAACAGCCTGTGGGAGGAAGAGCAGGGGGCAACACTGCCAGCCCCCAAAAGTGCACACAGCTGGGAAGAGGAGATGCTTTCACAGCTCAGGGACAGCACTCAGGACCTGATCCCACAGCCCTTATTCAGGTGGGTTTGCCCTGAGCTCATGAGGTGGGATTTGTCACAGCTGCAAGGAAAATCAGCCTGGCCTGGGGGGTCCTGCTGCCAGCAAGGGGAGACAGAGCCAGGGACACATCTTTTGCTTTGGTGGCCTTGTGTGGAGCACATCTCCAGCCCTGCAAGGCATAGAGACCTCCTGCTCACCACTGGGACCAGTCTGCTCCCTGGGCACCCCCCTGCCCACAGCAAGGCTGGTGGGACTGAGGTGATGTAAAGAAAATGGGTTTGGGGGTGCCAAAAAGGCTCTTTCCCCTACTGAAGGTCCACTTCCAGCTACATCTGAGGATCAAAATGGTCACAAGCCCTCTCCTCCTCCCAAGCCAGGTGTCCTCAGCCTGCTCCTCACCCTGGCCACAGCACAGTGCTGCCCATGGCTGCCAGGGCCACTGCCAAAATCCTGACCTGGGGAATCACCTGAGTGCTGTGGCAGGGGGGTCTGCATTGCCTCTTTGGGGCTCCCTCTCCTGGAAACCCCCAAACTCTCACCAGGCACAAAACCTTCAGCCTCACCATCGCACCACCATCCCCAGGGTGGCTTTTAAAACCCCTTGAGACAGAAGAGGGGTGCAGCACCCACAGCCTGCTGGGCACCCCCGAGTCTCTGAGCTCTGTCCACGTGGGGCTCTCCCGCAGCTGCTCCACCAACGCCATCCATCCCACAGCCCTTCAATCTTCTGTACACGGAGCAGGGGCAGCCTGGAGGCAGGGGGGGTGGTGGGGGGCTGCAGGGGCAGTCCTGGAGGTGTCCAGCACGGGGACAGTGTGCTCGGGCTGCAGCTGCTGGCTCCGGGCGCTCGACGACTTCCAGCGGCCACGGCCGCGGTCACTGCACCCCCTCCTCCTCCACGTAGGTCGAGGGGAACCAGCCCACCTGTGGGGGGACAGCAGAGGTCAGCTGGGGCTGGCAAGCTCAAGGGGTACAGAACAAAGCCTGCTGGAGTTCAAGGATTTGGACAATTCATGGGATTGTTGGGGTGTGTTGTGCAAGGACACCGCAGTGCTTGTGGAGCCCTTCCCTGGTACTGGGATTGTTCCCCTGCCATTAAGTGCTGTTCCCAGTCCTGGATGTGCCAGGTCCTGCTGGTGTGAGCCATCACCCTGATTTGGGATGGAGCTAACTCCAGTACATCACCTTGGACACACTGCCTGCAAGGGATCAGGGCAGGAAGAATCTGTCCCCAGTGCCCAAAATCTGTGGGACACCAGGTTAATCCACCAGGCTGCTGGTTTTCCAAGGATGCTGAGCCTAACAACCCCCAGGGACAGGTTTAGGGAAGATCAGACAAGCTCCCATCCACCTGCCACTGTCACAAATGGCCACACAGAGGTGACAGCCCACCCAGCCCCCAGGAAAGAGGGAATGAGTAACACACACCCTCCCCTCTGCCATCCTGACAGCAGGGAGGACCTCCCACCACAGAAACGGGGCAGGCATCTCTCTGCAAGCACTCACCCTTCCATTGGTTTCCCCCTTCCACCATCCCTGGTCCCCTCCAATCCTGCTGTAGATCTTCACCACGTCCCCCTCCCGCAGCGACAGCTCCCGCATGTCCCGCGCCGCAAAGTTGTACCGAGCCACCGCCGTGCCTATGACCCGGGGGGTGAACACTGCCAGGGACAAAGCACAGCTCAGAGCAGCCCCACGCTGGCTGAAGCCTGGGGAAAGCTTGCAGAGGTTCAACCTGGGTTTTCCAGCACGGCACTGAGAGCTGGAGCAGCTGGGATGGAGGGGTGGCAGCGGCGGAGCTGCACAGCCCCGCACGGGTCAGGGGTGAACTGGGCTCCTGCTGGGCTTTGAAGGGCTCTGAGGGCTTGGGAAGGCACTCTGTGCTGCTCAGGGGAGCACTGGGGTGAAGGGCACTTTGGTGAGGTGGTAAAAGAAAGGGTTCCATAAAAATACACAACTATTAACAAGGAAATGATGGAAAAATCTTGTTCAGATCTCAGTCTCAGGTCTGGGATGTTGCCTTGTGGAGCTGCCAGCACCTGATGGAACTCCCTGCTCAAAAGATTTTGTCAATCTGTTTGGATTTAAGCTACTTCAAACCAGAGTTACTGGAATGGATTCTCCTAGAGGTGTTGAGCAAATCCTGTGTGCTTTTCTCCTAACCTGGGATCTCCCTGCTCCTGTCCCTGAGAGGGAGCAGCCTTGGGAACTTGATCCCATTAGAGACCAAATGGTGTCAGACCCTAACCTTGGGATGAGGGGATGACCCCAGGAGCCATCCCAGACCTCCACCAGCACAGCCCCAGCCCCAGGGATCTCCATCACTTCAGGCAGGGGATGCTCAGGGGAAGCACAAGGAGGAGGAAGGCAGGGGCAGCACTCAGCATTCCTGCCCCAAGGTCTGGGCACAGGGAAAAAGGCTGGAGAACAACAGTGGAGGAATAGGATGGGCAGAGGAGGAGAAAAATGCACTTTCTCTGAAGCTGGCACAAAAGAAATAAACAATCTGAGGGGATGTTATGTTTCACTCCCCTCTTTCTCCCAGGATTTCCAAGGGTTCATTTCAACTATAAAAGTGTGCAAACCAAGGTTGAACGAAGTTTGAGGGAAAGCTTTGCCCAGGTTTTCAGCTCTTGGGGTGGGAGATGAGGATGGAGATGGAGATGGTTTGGATACACAATGCACAGAAATCATGGCAGCTTTGAGCTCTTCCATCAGGAGCTTGCTCAGAGCCCCTTGCTACACACATCACTGCCTGCAATACTTTCTATGCAGTCAGAGAATCTCAAAACCCCAGATTTATGCTTGAAAAGTTAAATCTTCTTCCCAAACATGACACCAAGGAAGTCACACGTGGCTTTGCTGGGGGTTTTCTCTGCCCAGCCTAAAGGAGAGACTGAAAGATAAAAACTTCAATGGGAATAAAATCTGTCAGGATTTTACTCTGATCCCATCAGGAGGGAGGATGACACCAGCTTGGAAAGGTTGTGCAGGGACACTGAGCCCCAAAACTCATCTGACAGCCCAGGTTCCCTCTGTTCCCCCTGTTCCCTCAGCAAGGGGCTCCTGAGCAGCCTCAGACACCAGAGCTCAAACCCTGCAGGACACTGGGATGTTCTCCTGGAGGACAGGGAGGATCAGACTGGGACAGGTGCAATGCTGGTGACACACATGGGATAAGCAGGTCGAGCTTGAAGTACATCATGAGATCCCAAAGTGCTACATCCACTTTGTTTGTGTTAATTTTAGCCCCTTTTCTCAAACAGCAACAAGTCCATCTCCTCCCTGCCTTGATTTTGGGGAGAGGGGGGGGATTGCATTTTGCTGCCAACCAAGCCATGGTTAATTAACTTAATTCAGGGCAGCACTGGGGACCCCCTGAACTGCCTGTGGGATGGAGGGACAGGGGGACCCCAGGGGTCCCACTGGTGATGGCTTTCAAGCTGGGGATAGTGGCAGGTCTCTCCAGCAGGGAGAGGCACTGGTACCTGACCAGAAGGGACTGGAGGAGCTCTGAGAAGAAAAGTTGAGGCCCTGAGGACTGAGAAAAGAAAAGTTGTAGGAAGCGCAGGAGGCTGCAAAGAGGTTAGAGAGAAACAGAAAGAGGCAGAACACGCATTAAAAAGGAAATTAAAATAAAATATTATAAGGCACAATGCTTTAAAAGCTGATGGAGGGATACAGGGCACAGCATGCAGAGGGTCTTGTGCAGGGGCAGCTGAGAAAAGGTCTGGCCACAGCCCCACAGCCATTGGGGGCTTAAAATCCATCCTAGGGTTGTATTTAATGCAAAAAAATATTTAGCCAACTTTTAAAATCTATCTTCCTTTGGTATTCTTTTCTAAATACATCATGGAGAAAAATATTTAAAAGTGATTTTTCCCCACAAAGCAGTCGGTTCTTCATTCAGGCTTTTGGACAAAACATCCTGCATTACTGCACTTTTTTCTTCCCATTTGTTTTGATTTTTTCCTTTCTTTTTCTTCTAGACACAGACTTACCCTTTCACCCATCACTTTCATTAAAGGAGCCCCACTGGGATTCAAACCACCACAAGTCACACTGGAACTGCATCCATTAAAACACAAAAATCTCAAGTGGGTGGGAAAGACAGGCTAAATCCTCCAAAGTGAAATATCACATCCCTGCTCCCAACCAGGGGGTGGGCAAACCACAGGGTGAAAAACCTCAGAGGAGGAGAATCAGCCTGTCCCAGCAAAAAGTGTCCCTTCAGAGAGCAGCAGTGATCCCTGACCCCACCACCTCCAGCCAGACCCATCCCAAAAATGCCACCAGCCCAGAAGAACTGATCTGCAACTGAGCAACTCAGGGGAGCAGTGAATTCCTTCACCCACTGCTCCTGCAGCTGGTGGAAGGAGCAGGTCTGCAGTTCACCTGAGCTGGCTGTACCTGGGGAGCGGGTGAAGGTCCTGGAGGTAGAGCGCTCCCGGGATTTGTAGGGATACTTCAGGGTTGTGTCCAGCTGCTTGAAGCTCTCCTTCAGAGAGTGGCTCTGGTAGTACTCAACCAGCTCCTGGGAAGGGAGGAGAGGCACCTGGCTGTCTCTGCCATGCCCTGCATGACCTGCAGAGACAGTGCCACAAAGGGGAACAAAACCCCACCAGCAAGCTCTCGAACTTCTTGGCTTCCGTGATGTGAATCCAGTTGTCCTTCTCCACCACCTTGATGTGCTTCACCTCCTCGTTGAACCTGCCAACAACAGCAAAGGCACTCAGAAGAAACCACAGCCAGCCCTGGCTCCTCCTCTGTGAGTGAGAAACAGTGAGTGATTAAATGCCCAGGTGGGAATTACTCACTTGATGCTGATGGCGAAGCGCTCGGCCTCAGCCGGCCGCTCCCGGATCAGGTAGGTGCCACTGACGTGGGACTTGAGCAGGTTGTCTGTCTGATGCCTCTCCATGTTCCCTGCAAACCTGAGCCCAGAGGTTAATTAGGTCACTTAATTCATTAAAATGGACTCTAATCTTTTGGATAGAACTCTTATCTTTGGATAGAAGAGACATCTTTTTTAAAGGCATGAAGGTTGGAAGGCAGGTGGAGAAACAGCTGAAATATGCTGAGCAGGAAGGAAAGTGCCCTGAGATACACAAGAAGCTGCTGAGCCACTGAACCACACAGAGAGTGGCCTCTTCCCTTTGAAGTACCTGACACATGGAAAAACCCACTAATTGGGAATCAGTCTCCAAGTTAATGAGGCCTCAGCAAGAGCTGGAGAGCAGGGATGATTTATATCCATGAATTCATAAACCTGGCTGGAGTTGGAGAGAAGGAGCAGCAGGAAAGTCAAGCACAGCCTCTCCTGCCAAGGCAGGAGTTGCCTCCTTCCTCCCACAATAATTTTCTGGGCACAGAAAATGGGAAGAGAAACCAGCATCTCTCTTTTTGCCCCTGAGCCTTTCCATCAGTGAAGAAATCCCCAGAGCTGCTGCTTTCAACACCCAACCACCATCATGGCAGCTGCTCCATGGCCACAGAGAAAGCAGGAGGCAGAGCACTGCTGGTCTGCATTGGGAATTCCTTCCTGGGGTGGATTTCTGTGCCAGTACCAGCCATAAACCAAGGCAGATTGGTGCTGGTTTGTGCCCACTCACCACGGGTACGCCGTGTAGTCGATCTCCCGGGAGGGTGGTCGGCTGTTGGGGGGCTGCAAAGGGAGAATTGCTCATTAGTGCAGAGCCAGCAGCTCCTCAGGCTGTGCCTCACATCTGGGATGCTCCTCTGCATGGAAAGCTTCCCTCTGCCAAGCAATCCCTGGATTCTGGGCTCGGGCAGAGGAGGGCAGTGTTGTAGCTGAGCATCTCAGCTCCCAGCTGGGATGAGCAGGCTGTGTTTGTTCATTTACCTGAGTGGTTTTTAATTGGGAAGCAGCTGACAACATTACAGCAAGCAGCTAAGAGCAATTAAAACAAACCAAATGCAGTTTTCCTGCACTGGGTCTGATCTCCAGCACTCTGCTCCTGTGCCAGCCCTGCAGAGGGGGAACGGAGCTGGATCTGATCATGACAACCCCAGCATGGGGAACAGGGCTGGGACTGCCCTGCCCTGACACCTGCAGCCATGGGATGAGGGATCCACCTTCCCTGGGAGCCAGAGGCTTCACTGAAGGTCCAGGGAAGGACTGAGGTCTCGAGGAGAAGGCTGAGAAAAGTGACAGGGACAACCCCAGCACCTACACCCACCTGGCACTCCCAGCTCCATCTCCTGTCTGGCACTTACCCTGGCATCCACAGGACAGGGTTTCACTGAGGAACTGGGGAAATAACCCGACTTCTTGGTCTGCAGCAGCCTCCCCTGCAAAGCCAAGCTGGCATCAGGCTGGGGCAGGCACTGGGAGCACTGGTGGCACTGGGCAGGGCTGGGGACAGGCCCCAAACTGCCTCCCCACCCCCAGCACAGCCCACAGATAAAGGGGGTAAGGCAGAGATCACTGGTTTGGAAGTTTGCAGGGGTTCCCCAAGAGGAATCAGTCTTACCTCCCACCAGGGAGAGTCGGGGTCCCCCCTGAGCAGCTCGATCACATCCCCAATCTGAAAGGTCAGCACTGGCTTCCCAGGAGGGGCTGGGGTTCCATGGTAATTCTGCACTGCCACCATTTTAGGACCTGGCAGAGAAGCAGAACAGTTTCACAACTTTATCCCTGCTGGAAAAAAAAAAAAAAAAACCCAAACAAAACCACCCCTCCTGAAACCTGTTCCTCCCTATCCCTGACAGGGCACAGCAGGCAGGATTTAGGGGCAGGAAACATGAAAGCAGAAAGGAATGGTGTCCACAGTAAATGTTCTTGGCTCCTGCACTCACATGCATGATTGAGTTCCCTGAGCAAAAATAAACCCAGCAAGGACCCAGCCAAGCTGTAGCTCCAGCTCCCTGCCCTGGGTTTGAGCCTCACTGGGGCACAGGAGCAATTCCTGGCCAGCACCAAGCCCTGCCAGGCTCAGCAGTGACAGCAGAATTGCAAAAGGGACCAGTGGACACTCAGCTGCACCAAACAGCAGCTGGACCTGGGACTGCAACGCCCCTGAAGCTCCCAGTCAAAGTCCACTTGTCTGGCCAACAACTGCACATTAAATAAACTTCCCCCACTGCACCAAACCCACAGTGTTTGTCCTCAAAATGCCTCCCCACCTCTGCCTCTCCCCTCCCAGCAAGAGCACTCTGTGCTTGTTTTGTTGATGTTTTGGTTTTCTTTTTTTTTTTTTTTAACCACAAATTTGATTCAGGTTTCTTTTTTGCCAGGCTTGGCTTTCCTTCCATCAGAAACAGCACAAAAACAAATTGTTCTTCTGCTTTGAGCCAGAGCAGGGGCAGGGCAGGCCCAGAGCTCTGTCCAGGCAAGTTTTAAGCACAGTGAGATAAAAATGATTGCAGTAACCTTTGGGCACCCAAAGGAATGATGTGGCAGCAGGGACAGGACAGATCCCAGGGTCCCATCCCTGGCCAGGAGGGTGCACAGGACCCTTCTGCAGGTACTAAAGCTCTTTCCTGGTTTTGGGAGGAGCCCCCCCTTCCCACACACACTCAGTGCTGGGGATTCCTGCAGCCACAGCCTCTCCCTGCCCTCCTGTCACACAGCAATGCCCTTACCAGGTCCTGCACCCAGGGAATCCTGCAAAGAAAGAGGAAAAAAGGCTCAGTGAGGACACATCAGCCCCATTTCTCCCTGCCAGCACCCACCTGATGCCACTGGGATGAGGAAACCTCTCCCCAAATCTCCCTGGTACCCCCAGCACCCAGCTGGGTGCTGGCCCCTCCTGAGGCTCTGCTGCTGCCTAAACTGGGCCAGTTTTAGGCTGGAGAGGAGGCCACTGGTCCCCAGCCCTGTCCCAGAGGCCAGTGCTGGCTCCTGCCACGAGCTGCCCACACCCAGACTGGACAAGGACAGGGGGGTGAGGAAAAGGGCCAAACCACATACCTGGTCTGCTGAAGAACCTGCAAGAGCAAAGGTGGGATAAGGGGTTAATTCAACAGGAAACAAACCCCATTTCCTGCTCCTCTTGATGCTCTGAGTACCAACAAGCCAGCAGCAGGCTGTGGATGGTGCAGGAAGCCCAAAGCAGTGGTGGGGTCACTTGCCCCAGGAGGGCAAACCTGGGCAGGGACTGCAGCCACACAGGGGCATCTCCTCCCTGCCACAAAACTCTGCAATTTTATTTCTTCCTCCCTCCACTCCTCACCCAAAACCTCTCCAAAGCCACCCTGTGCCACCCCCTGGGCTGAGCATCACCAGGGCTGAGCTCAGGTGAGTCCCAGCTTTGCTCAGTTCACACCAAGGACACAAATTCTTGCTGTATTTTGGGACATTTGGGGTCCAGAGAGGAGCTGTCTCCTCATCAGAAACGTTCTCCCTGCTGCAGACCATCCTGACTTCACTGTTCAATGATGAGGAATTGATAATCTCTCTGAAATGCTCAACCCACTGCACAGAGCTGCTGTGATTCTCTGCCATCCAAGGGATGCAGCTTTTTGTTTTGGGGAACTTTGTCTGCTTTATTTGTATTTTAAACCACCAGCCAATGTGAATTACAGCCCTGACAGGTGGGTGAGAGCTCACTTGTATTTTTTAATGCATTAAGAAACATCAATGCTTTGTAGAGTGAATTTCTCAGACCATTCAGTGCAGCAACAAGCTGCTCATGAAATAACTCACCCATCTTGCAGGGAGGAATAATCTCCAAGCACTCCTTGTGAGCACCTGCTCCACATTTGGGACAAAGATAGCCCTGGTAGAAGGTTCCTCTGTGCCAAAAAAAAAAAAAACAAAAAAGGTCAGAAAATCCCAATCCAGCCTCAGCTTTGAGATTTTTCTTTCCATGTTTTAGTTGTTGCTCACCTCAGGAACATCCTGCAGGCTTTGCAGTTGGTTGTCTTCTCAAATGTGTACATCTGGAAGTTGTGGTGATTTGCATTGGCTTTCTCTGGCTTTATGTTGGACCTGGGGAAAGGAGCTGGGGGTTATCAGCCTGTCCCCATGCTGGCATCTCAGTCTGAGCTAGGACACCACATGAAATGCAGTGTGAAAGGAGATCAGGGCTGGGGTGTGGAGGGAGGATTTTCCCCATTATTTCCCCTGGGAGAAGAGTCATGTACCAGGTCCTGCAGCACCACCCTCCCTCCTCACCCTCCTGCTCCAGCCTGGTGCTTCCCCATGGGCCAGCACCAGAGTCAGGTGTCCTTTCAGAGCCTCACAGAAAGATTTGGGATTGGAAAGGACATTTCACATCATCCCATCTCATCCCATCCCATCCCATCCCATCCCATCCCATCCCATCCCATCCCATCCCATCCCATCCCATCCCATCCCATCCCAGTCTGCACTATCCCATCCCAGTCTGCACTATCCCAGGTTGCTCCAAGCCCTGTCCAGCCTGGCCTTGGACACTTCAGGGATCCACAGCTTCTCTGAGCACCCTGTGCCAGGGCCTCACCACCCCCACAGGGAAGAATTCTTTCCAAATATCCCATCTCAGTTTCAGAGATAAAATCCATTTTCAGAGATGGGATGTGGGGATGCTCAGAGAGCAGTTCCAAGCTCCCTTTGCACAGGGGCTCATCCAGAAAATCACAGGAGCTCCCCCATCCCAGGTTTTGCCATCAGAGCTGCTCTGCAGTGACCTGATGGCCCAAGACACTTTCTCCCCCTGCCTGGCAAGTGCCCCCAGGGCTAGAGCAGCCTCTCATGCTCACATGGCCATTTCAAACTGCTCCATCCACTTCCTCTTCATCTCCTCTGTCTTGCAGAAGAACTGGAAGCCCTGTTTCCCCTGCAGGTGGATCAGGTAGAAGCCATAGGACCACTGCAGGAGAGAAGAGAGCTGATCTCACTGAGAACAGCCCACACTGCCACACCTCAGCCACTGCTCTGGGTGCCTGTCCCTGCTGCTGAGCCATGGCCAGGGAGCAGCAGGGGAGGAGGAAGGAGAGCTCCTCATTCCCTGGCACCTCCCAGCCAATGATGCCTGAACCAGCTCAGTGCACTTGGACCAAACAGCATTTCATGGTGGCACATGAGAGAACCCAGATCCTCCTGCTCCACTGGATGCTCCCCAGGCACTCAGCAAGTGACAGCCCAGGAGGAGTGTCTGACCTGCCCACATGCTCAGCCTGTGTCCCACCACACACACACACCACAGCCAGGGGGGAGCTCTGCTTACCATTTTTCCATGGGACTAGAAAGCATAGGAGAGCAAAGTGGAAATAGATTTCATTAAAACACAAAGCCAGCAGCATTCCCTCAGCAGCCAAGTGGCAAAATTGGCTGTTCTCACCCCAGTGTCCCTTATCCCATCTGCACCATGGAAGTGGGTAAAGCTAACAGGGCTCTGCTGAACTGGGAGGTTTTTCATCCATGGCTGCAGAGTCAGCATCAAACCACAGGAAAATGATGTTCCTTCAGTGCTTCCAGTGCCAATTTTGGCAGCCTGGTGTGCAAAGCTGCCTTTCCAGGCTCCTCCACCCCACAGCTTGTGGGAGAAAGAACATCCTGCACCTTCCCTCCCTCCCTCCCTCCCTGCCCTCCTCTCCTGCCCATCTGATGTTTGCTCCCTGACACTGGGCCAGAAAGCAGAGAGCAGCTTCCTCCCTCCTAAATCCACCACTCCAGCCTCCTCAGGGCTCTTCTGCCAGGACACAGGTCAAGGATCCAGCCCAGCCCCACATTAATAAACATTTCCCAATGCTATTTAAGGCTGCCCTGAAAGTTGAGCATTTATTTTCCAGCTTTTTTCCTATTCTAAAAGGCTAATGAGAACATATTACCCTGAAACAACTCCAAAATGCTCTCCAGAGCTACTCCTTGGTCCACCTACCTTCTTAATGTCCTTGTTATTCATGGGGTCATCAGTCATCTTGTGGAAGAGCAGCTCAATAATCTCCTTCAGCTCATAATTGTATCCTTTCCTCTTGCATACTATCACCACTTTATCAAATAAAAATAAATACCTGCCCAAAGCAAGCAAACAAACAAACAAACACACCATTAAAAATTCCAAAGGGAAGGATTTGGGATGCTCTGAGGAGCTCCCCAGCCAGCTCTGCTCAGTGCTGGTGCCTCTGCTGTGCTTTCACACTGATGCTGGGCTCTGTCAGTGAAACTGCAGGCAGTAATTAAGTAAATGAGCTGCAAGTTTAGGACAAATTCGGGGAAAAATGGTGAAATGAGGCAGGGCTCACCTGTCCTGCTTGGTGTGGTTGACTATGGAGCGCACCTTCAGCTCCCCGTCGATCTTCGGCCGCCCAAACTCCTCCAGCTTCACCTGCTGCAGGGAGCAAAGCAGGGCTCAGCCAGCCTGCCAGGATGCTTTGGGCAGGTGGCAGCCCACAGATGTGTGGATTACACCCCACCCCAGCCCTGCTGAGGCTGCCAAAGCTCCTGGGAGCAGCCCCAGCCTCAGCAAGGGGATGGAGGATGCTCCAGGGCTTCCCTTCAGCTCTGCCACCCCAGGGCAAGGCTCAGCTGTCAAAGCATTTTTTGCAAACCCTTCCCCACCTCCAATAAGCTTTTCTCTCAAAGGTTTCCACAATAATTAAGGACTTTTGTCTCTGTTAAATAAGCATCAATTAAAAGTTCATTGTTTCCAAGTGAAATCAAGGCTTCAAGCCCCCAAATCCAGCACCCTTCCAGGGCTGCTGATGCCCAGCAATGTGTTTGACACCTCTGGAGTTTTCTCCTTAAAATACCTGGTTGAAATTTTGGGGATTTGATGCCTTTTTACATGAGCCCTTCTCCTCCCCTTTCAGTTAACCTCTGTCCTCTTAAAAGCAAAAGAAACCCACTTTTTAAATAGAAGCCAGAAGCTTGGGGAATTTTGGGTTCTCCCTACACTAATGTGAGAAAAAGCTGAAGAAATGTTTTTAGGATAATACCAACAAGAGAAGCCACCCTCCATCCCAGCCAAAGCAGTTTTGTGATGGAACATCCACCTCTGACAAGAGTCTGAACAGCTGGGGATCATTCAGCACATCAGAATAAGCAGAAATTGCCCAAAAAAGCAAATGTGTTAATAATAATCAAATTAAACTGACTTCAAGAGGATTTTTCAACTTACCAGGTTTTCTATAGAGCTCTGAAATTCACTTATTTTCTTCAAAGTCTCTTTGTCCCTCTTGACTTCATTGATGTACATGGCCAAGTCCTTAAAAAAAAAAAGGGTGAATTGTGATTTTTACTTTACAAATATCTCACCCAGGAGAACAAACATGAGTCTGGCTCCTGAATTCCTCAGGAATCTCCACTGCAGCCTGGGACAGGTGAGGCTGGGGGTGCTGTAATGTTTTCCATTTCCCAGAAGATGGCAATGCATGAATCCAGCACAGCAATCCCAAACCCCAATTTTTTATCCATCAAGGAGAAGGATCCATCCCTTCCACTGCAACAACTTCTTGCACCTTTCAGAGAGGATTTGCTGTGCCTGTTTGCTTCTTATCTGCTCCCTCCTTGACCTCAGCAGCAGCTCTTGTCAGCTTGGATTAAATCTGAGCAGGGGATTTTTTAAGACATCCCCCCCGGGTCAGACCTTGCTCAGCTCCCCAACACAAGAAGGGTTAATCACAGCCCATGATCACAGATCTGTGTGACAATACTTGTAACATCAGCCAGCCAGGGATGGCAGGGATGGTGATGAGAAATGACACAACCAAAAGCCTTGTGAAGCTGGGACACACAATTCCAGGGACACACAATTCCAGGGACACACAATTCCAGGATTTGACTGTGGAATTTCACTGGGATCTGCCTTTCCCCCACCACCACTGGGAACTCAGCTCTGCATTCTCAAGCAGAGGGTTGGTACCTGCACCAAAAAAAAACCCCACCACAAATGTTGGGGGTTTTTTGGTGTAAATCCTGCCCTTGCCTTACAAAACCAACTATTAAAACAAAATAAAAGGGAGTTGAATCCCTTTGGGAATGTCACTCCTTCCACCCCCCTGCACAGCAATGTCTGCTGCCTGCCAGCACAGCAGACAGAAAGGCTGGACTTGTGATGAAAGACATCACTTGGAAGTTAAGCCTTGGTTTACAGATCAATTAAAACCATAGTGAATGGCTCCCAAAGCCCCCCGAGCCCAGCGTGGTCAGAACTGCTCCCACACTTTCCTGCTGATGGGGAGGAGAAGAAAAAAACCTCCCTGATGGTTATCAACATCTTCCTGCACCAAATGCTGAGTCTGCAGCAGAGGCAGAGCAAATAGACATTTATTTTCCAGCAGTGGTGCTGGTGATGAGGCCACGAGAGGGTTTAGCTGCTGTCACCAGGTCCAGCGTTCATCTGAGGCCACAGCACAGGGCTGGGAATGCAATGTCCTTCAAACAACCCCAGCAGAGCCACACTGCAGCCCTGGGCTGGCAGGGTAATGGCTGGAAAGGTCACCCAGATTATGTAAGCACCAGGAAATGCAGCCAGGTTACAAAAGCTGCAGCTCTGAGGTGGAAAACAAAGTGAGCACAGGGGTGAATCCTCCAGGGAAAAAAACTGGAGTTAATGAGCATCCTCCAGGCAGCTCTTGCTGACAATGGATGTGCTGTGGATGTGTGTGTGGGGAGACATATCCCAGTCAGAAAACATGTGGGTGATTCTACAATTTGATTTTTTGCCTCTGATGGTTTTGCTGAGATTCTGGGGGCTGCAGCTAAAAGCTGAAATTAAAAAAAAACACAAAACTTCAAGCAAAGCAAATTGTTGATGCCAAAAAGTCATCAGTTGTTGAAAATATATCTTCCCTTTAACAAAATAAAAAAGTGTGGATTAAAGGATTGCCACCCAGCACCTGGCTAACAGCAGCCAGGGGAGGCTCCCCACACACCCTCCCTGACTTGCTGATACCCCTGGAGCTCCTCCAAATCCCTCCCAGCAAAAACAAACCCCAGCTCTGGCACAGGCTGTGCACACACAGCAGCAATCAAGGAAAAGCCCTGACCTGTCAACAAAGCCTCAGAGGGGGACAGGGATCTGCTGGGATGGCAAATCCATGCACACAGGTGTGGCCAAAAGGAGCACACCTTGCCTTCCCCCCAGCTGTTCTTCCATCCCAATTTTGGTTTCACACAGCAGAGGGATCCTGAGCTCTGCTGCACCCCAAACCCAGCACAGCCCCCTCCCCACTCTCACCCTCCTGTACCTGCATTGCCTCCAGAGCCTCCTTCAGCTGCTGCTTCTCTGGCCTGTCTGAGGAATGGCTGAGCAGCTCCTGAGGAAGCAGAAATGGATAAAAACAGTTTGGATGTGCTGGGGAAGATGCCCAGACCCTGCTTGCACCAGAAAGGGCCTGCCTGAGTGTTGGCAGGGGGGTGACAGGGATGCAGGGATGCCAGGGAGGTGCCAGGGATACAGGGATGCCAGGGATGTGCCAGGGATTCAGGGATGCCCAGGCAGGCAGCTGTGGCTGCAGGACAGGGAAACACACCAAGGGCTGGTGCTTGAGAGATCTGTTCCACTGAGCTGGAGGAATTTCACACATAATCAGATTATATGCAAGCTTATTTTATATTCATTAAGTGCCTCTCGTGGCTAGCAAGTGCAGAATTACCCTGTACTTTAGGAGACAGCACAAATACTGTGTTGTGTTAAGTAGCTCCAGTAATTATTTCATTTGAAGAGGAATAAAAAATCCCAACCCTTGCCCTGAATTTGGCAGTGATTCACCCTCCTCTGACACAGGTGAAAGATGCTACAGCAGAGAGAGAAAGGCCAGTGCTGAAAAACTTACTTTTAACAGGAGATGATACTTCAGAACTCTTTGCATTGGAACCACCAGCAGATCTTGCAATTTGAATTTCCCATCCTGGACCTTTAGTGTGCATTCCTAGGAAGGAGATCAATGAACCAGCAGTGAGAAAACAACAGCTTCCCACCTAAAATAAATCTCTAAAGCCTTGAGAATGTTTGTTTGGCTTCTGTAAATTCAGTTCTGATGGCCAATAAAGACCTGTGGTCCTTGCAGCCACCCAGCCAGGGCTGGGCCCCCACCACAGTTTATTAAGGAATTAATTTCTAAATTACAACCACTGCCATGCAAGTGAGTTACTCCAGCCTAATGAGACACTGCTGATTCCCAGACCTGGGGAAATGTCAATTGAAACCCATTTTCCTCAGCCTTCCTTGTTGGGCCAGGCTAATGCAGCTTTGTGAGGGGCTGGCACTGAGCATGCAGCCTGTGGCTCTGGAGTGGCTGATGAGCATTAAGTCATTAAGATGAGCTAATTGTGGTCACAGGAAGTTTTTCCACCTTTTCCAGACTCGTTTCTGCTGGCTGAGCCCCCCTGTGTGACCTGGCAGAGCTGCCACCAGGCAGGGAGGGACAGGAAAAGCAACTGGGTGCTCCAGCCTTGATGTGAGACACAGAGAACACATTTTACACAGTCCCTAAATGCAGTTTTATCCCTGAATTGGGCTTACACAGGGAATCAAAGCAATTTGTGGAGGGTGAGGTAACGTGTACAGACAGCCAGGCAAATTCCAATTAGCATCAAGAGCAAAGCAGGAATTAGAGCTGGGTAAAAACAGCAGCTCAAACAATGCATCCCTTCTGGGGCTCCTTTGATTCTTAATATCTGCATCAGCCCCTATTCACACTAAAGAGGTGGGGGCAGGAATTCTGGTGTTTGCCTGGGGATTTGGGTTTGCCTCTGCTGCTGGTGGCTTTGGAAAACCACGTGGATCCTGGTTTGGGGATGCTCAAGACCTGCAAAACTCAACTTGTCCCAGCAAGTCCCACTCAAATCAAGTCACTGGTTTGTTTTAATTTGGATAAACGTGGGGAGGAAGGACAGAGGGTGGGTCTGGTGAGGAGATAAGGAAAAAACAAAGGATCAGGACAGAACCCCCCAGCTCTGCTCCCTCTATAGCAGCACAGACACACTGCCACTCCCTTCTCCTCTTCTGGTAAATCCAGATTATTCCCCAGAGAGCACTCTGAGCCCTGCCCAGGCTGTGGGGAGGGGTGGGGGCAGCACCCAGCCCCCTGCCCACTCACCTCCACCTTCTGCCGCACGTCCTCCCTGCTGGCCAGGAGCTGGTTCAGGCTGTTCTGGGCATACTCCATGTGGCTGCAGTACTTGCCATAAATCAGCAGCCTGCAGAGGGGAAAATCACAGCTTAGACTGGCCATGCTGGCAGTTAGAAGCTGTTATAAAAGAGGTATAAGTGTGTGTACAGCCAAAGGATGAGGCAAATGGCTGTTCTCCTGTTTAACTGCTTAGCAAAGTATCAACACTCTTTTTATTGTGTGGCTTTGTGACATTTAGATCTTCAATGTCTGAACATTTACAAGTTTCCAGAGCACATGGGGGTGATGCAGCTCGTGATGAGCAGAAGGGCTGGGTGGCCAGAGCAGAGGAGCCTGGTTTTGGAGGGTTAAATGAGATAGTGGGGTGAAATTCTTCCTTATGAGGGTGGTGAGGAGCTGTCAAAAGTTACCCAGAGAATTTGTGGCTGACCCTGGAAGTGTCCAGGGCCAGGTTGGATGGGACTTGGAGCAACCTGGGATAGTGCAAAGTGTCCCTGCCCATAGCAGGGGGTGAAATGGGATAAATTTCAAGGTTTCTTCCAACCCAAACCACTCAGTGATTCTAGGATGATTCCATGTCACATTTTTGAATCATTCCTTCTTGAAAGAGCCACAGGGACCTAGAGATCAAGAGCCTGGGTAATTGGGAGAAGAATGTTGTCACAGCCTTTGGAAACACAGTGAAGCTCTGTATGAACACCCTGGGCTATAAATTTAAACACTGACAAAAGAGAGCAGTTTTGTCAGTGGATTCCCCCTTTTCCCTCACTGCCCTCATTAATCCTGCCTGACAGGTTTGGGTTTTCTCCCCCTTCCTGGCTGTGAGCTGTTCTGCTGCTGCTAAGACACATCTTCCATCACAAACTGCAACTCATCCATTATTTTGGGGCCTCATCTCTCGATGGAGATGACCTGGGAATCACTGACCCAGTGTTGCTCCATAAACAGGGGACATTCACACCCTGCAGGGAAGTGAATAAAGAGATTTATGGAGCCACAGCCACAGCCAGCAGAGATTATTCTTCTACCTTTTCCCCCTGACAACTTGTGCACAGGCACAATAATATCTACCTTGCCAGCACGGGGAGAGCTTCAAAGAGGCTTCAGGAGCATAAATTCAAACCTCTGGCTCCCAGAGAAAGAGATTTACAAACTATTTCCTTAAAAAAGGCCCCTGCAAAGCCAAGGAGCAATGCATCATGTTGCCAGAATGTCTCCAAGGATGTGGAGGGAAGCAGGAGTGATTTGTCATGGATATGGTCTCCCATTCAGGGACCAAGTGGGGACTCTGGAGGTCTGTGCTCCTTTCTGCTGGGGCAACACTCTCCCTCCTGTGAGTTCACTTTCTCCTCCTCCTGCACTGAAATTCCCTTGCTGTAAAATTTGCAATTCCTGACTTGCCTGATGCAGGAAAGAACTCTGCCTATTTACATCAGGCTGCTCCAAACCCTTCATCCCCCACAATCTGATTTTAGGGACTTCTCCAAGGCAAAAACCCCCTTGAGCAGCAGTTTCCCACAGCACTGATGTCCCCAAAATCCCCATGGACTGAAGAGAGCTTCAGATCCACCATCATCATCATCATCATCATTCACCAATGCACTTCAGATCCACCAGCACCACCTCACAGCAGGTTTGGCTCCTTCTCTCACATCTTTCCAAGGCTTCCAGGTCCTTTAGGATATTTTCCCAAGCTCCCTTAGGAAGGGGGTCAGTTGGTTCACCCATCTGCATGCAAGCAGCTCCAAGCATTCTGAAACCTCCCACCAGCACATTAAGAGAAGAAAATAGTGATTTAACAGCTCAAACCCAAGCCTGGTGCTCCTGCAGAGCCTTGGCATCTTTTGGGCAGCAGTGTCACCTCCACAGCTCCTCCTGTGTCCCCAGCTCTGACCCAGGGATGGCACTGGCATGCATGGAGCTGAGCCAGGAATTAAGAGATCAAAATCACCTAAGGGAGTTCTATGAGTATTTTGAAATTTTTTGCATTCTTCTTTGGAATGTTTGTACAATTTAATCCAGAAAAAAATGTCCTTTGTAACAAGGAGCCCCATGAACGATGGAAGATGTGACCTCACGGTGTGTTATTAATGCAGATGGTATTTCTGGAGTTATTGACTTCTGAATGGCATTTCTGTGTCTAGACACTGGTTTAATCACAGTGAAATAACAGCCTGGCACCATTCCACAGTGAATCACCCTTTGATCAGTATTAAGGATATTAAAGGCTTTTATCAACCTTATCTCTGTGTGCTGGGGTGCTCCTGCTTGCAGCTGCCAAAACTCAGGATTGATTCTGTTTGTGAAAGAAACCTTTACATTTATTCATGGTGCAAGAGGAGCAGGAGGAGCTCTGTGCCAAAAATAAGATTCTTTGAGAGTGAGGAGCCCCTTTGATGTAAGCAGAGGATTCACCCCACCACATCCCACCCTGTGCTGCTTGCAGGAGAGCAACACAAACCCCCTGAAGGCCACTGAGGTTTTGCTCCATTCCAGCTCACCACAAGCCAAACATTCCCATCTTTATCCTCTCTGATGTGTCCCCACAAACACATTGGATATTCAGCTTTCTACAGGATGCTGAGGTCAAGAAAAATCCAGGTGAAAGGATCCAAAGGACCTGGGAAAGGTCAGGGGAGATGTCCCAGCCTCTGCCCTGGATGACCTGACAGTTCTGGGTGGGTTTGGCTGTTTAATGGCAGCACTGAGAGATATTTCAGCATTTTGCAAACCTGGGCTGCTGGGAAAGGCATTTCTGGAATCACAGAACCATCTGAGTCCAACCATCACCCCAGCACTGCCACTAAACCATGTCCCTAAGCACCACAGCCACACAATTTTGGGACACTTTCAGGGATTGTGACCCCACCACTTCCCTGGACAGCCTGTTCCAGTGTTTGACAACCATTCCAGTGAAGAAATTTTCATTAATATCCATTCTAAACCTCCCCTGGTGGAACTTGAGGCTGTTTCCTCCTGTCTTGTTGTTATTTGGGAGAAAAGACAGATCCCCACCAGGCTCCAACCTCCTTTCAGGCAGTAGTAGAGAGTGAGAAGTCAGAGAGTAACAACTCTCAAAAATCTCAAAAAATATCAACCCAAATCTGTTAAAACTGGAGCTGCCTGAAGCTCTGAATTCCTTTACCTCTCCTTGAATTCCAGGAACACTTTTGCCAGGCTGCTTCCTCCAGACATCATCGAGACATCAATGGCTCTCAGGAAACTGAAGTGCACTTTAATTAGGTCCTAAAACCAAGCAGCAGTCAGTACTTTAAACACAGTCAAAGCAGGTGGGCAAACAGAGCCTGAAGAAATGCACATTCCCTCCTTCTTCAGGCAGGGCTTTCCCCTCTTTCAGGTGTTTGTAAAGAAAGTTGTTTTAGTGGGATGCAGCCCTGGCTGGCCTGGAGGACAGGGTGTAATTTCATCTGAGAAATGCCCCAGGAGAAGGAGATGGGATGGAAGGAGTGGAGGAGATGACAGGTTCTGACCTAAACCCTGTGCAAACCAGAGTAGAAATCAATCCCTTCATCACCCTGTGCCCAAATCACCTAAATCAGCTAAAATCCAGAGCCCCAGCCCTGAAACATCCACTAGGTAGAATTATTTTCTTACCTAGAGTTCATAAATTCCCCAACTCTAAAATGAGAGTGTTAAAGAATGTCTCCTAAACCAATTTAAGCTGCACAGCACACGAAAGGCTGAAGCTCTCCAAGTGAATGCACAAATCTAACAGAAAATCAAAAAAACCTCCTCCTAAGCAGGGAGAGGGCTGAGCTGCTGTGAAAAGAACAAAGATTAAAGGCACAATGCCCACAGTGTTACCTCCAAATTGATAAAAATAGCTTCCATGTCTTGGGGAGTCAGTACCAGCCTCAGGGGGTTCATATAGTTCTGCAAGAGGGAAATGGAAAAGGGATTGAGGAACTGAGAGAATGAGGTTGTGCAGAGGATTTCTATTTTCTGCTTCCCCAGCTGAGTTTACCTGGGCAGGTTTCAATGAGTTTAAGTTTGCAAAGGCAGAGGATGGGCAGGGATAGAAGTGGGAGGCAGGAATTTAGTGAGTGCATCATCCCTGAGCTCCCACTGCTCTCCCAGGGGTGGGAAGGTGCAAGACCCCCACCCATGGGTGCCCCCAGCCCCTTCCCTGCTAAAGCTGCAGCAGGGGGGTGAAATGCACTCAGCTGCACTGAAGCATCTTCCCAGCTCTTTATCTCCCTGGAATTTTGCCCTCGAGAAGGCAGCAATGATGTGATTGCATGGGCAATGCCTTTCTGAACAAATACATATTCATAGGAGCATCTACGTGACTTGGGACTCCAAAAAAACCCCAAATGCAACACAGCCAAGAGGGGAACTTCCACCCCAGGACCTGCAAAGCCCTGGCAGCTTTAATTGATATAAAAGCAATAATTTAAATCTTCCTTCTTACTGAACCAGAGGGCTGTGGCTGTTTCCAAGGAACTGTTCCTTAGAAACATAAATGATAAATATACTGGGACATTTTCCTGGAAAATGGGAAACATTCTTCCATTTTTCCAGCCTTGCTCACAGCTTCTTCAGGGAAATTCCAGCAGACAGAGGGGAAGAATGGCAAAAGGGGAGGAAACAAAAGCATCAGGGTGATTAGAAATGGCAGCTTGATTTTCTTTATTGCTCTTCTTTCCTGCTGCTTTCCTGGGAGCAGGAACCACCTCCAGGCTCCATCCATGACTCCACAGCCTCGCTTTTATTTGTTTTTTTTTTTTAAAAAGGCACCACAATAATTCATCAAAACCAATTAAAACCCTGCAAATTTAGGCAGCAGCACGTTCCTTTTAATCCAATTAGCTTCAATGGCAAGTCAGCACAGCTTCAGCACCAGGAATAAAGGAATTATTCCCTGGCAATCAGAGTGATAAGAGATATCTGCAGAATTATTCCCTGACAATCAGAGTGATAAGAGATATTTGCAAGCAAGGCTCTTATCACCAAACCTGGCCAGGAGTGGGAGATTCTCACCCCAGGGTAGGGGGGACACAGCAGGAGGGTTTTCAGCCTAATCTGCAGCAATCAGCAAAAAACAAAAATTAAAAAAATGCTGGTTTTGGCTCCTGCACATTGGTGTTGTCAGCCTGGGTTTTGTGGATCCTCTCCCATTTTCCTCCATCCTGCCTCTGCCAGCTCCAGGAGCAAGAACCAGCCCAGCACAATTCCTGTGGGATCCAGGGCTGCTGGGGAAACCAGGGCTCAGCTCTCACCTTCTCTATGTCTTCAAGTGTTTTGTAGTATTTGGCCTCTGTTTCTTGGATTTCTAGCAAACAGCAATTCCTTTTGTCATCTTCTGTCATTCCCATTTTCTAGGGAGAGGAAAAATAAGGCAGAGTCAGATGGTCCTAAAGGGGATCCAGCAACCTGCTGTTCAGTCTCCAGTTACAGCAAGCAAGCACAAGTTTGGAAAGTCATAAATCACTGATTTATGCTAAAGGGAACTGTTTTTATCCAAAAAATATAAGGAGGAACTGTGTTGTTAAATATGTTTCAACATGGAAAACATTGCTTTTTTTTTTTTTTTTTTTTTTTTTTGTGTTTATTACAGCCACACCACCAAAGACTATCAGCTAAAGAAGAATAATGAGAGATAAAAGCTGATTTTTCCCTTGTAAATTTTTTTTTTTGTTGTTGTTGTTGTTTGAGATGAAACTCACAACAGATATTAAATGGGTCACAAATAATATGTTAGTTTTCATCCCCGGTCAGGGTTGCCAATTCTTATTATTTTAGGTCAAATCTGATAAAATGTGCTTTTCCCCAAGCCCCAACTCCTGCTCTGCAAAGTTGGGACCATATGCTGGGAGCTGCTGCACTTGGCAGGGCAGAATCTGAATTTGGGAGTGATGGGGTTTGATGGATCATGCACAGGAACAGAGCCCCTCTGTCCACCCCCTCAAAACCCACTGGTCTTTTCATCTGATGAAACCCCAAATTTTAGCCAGTTCATCTTACCTGCATGTATCTAATCTGAAGCATGCAGAAATACAAGAAGCCATTAGCATCACACACTTGCTGGTGCAACAAATGTTACCCAAAATGTTCCATTTTTTTTTGGCAGAGATATGAAAAATAAACTCTTTTGCTCAGGGAAGGGAAAGGGAGTCACAGCTCTCAATTCCAACACTGCTCATCAGAAAATTTGAAATAATGTGGAGGGGACAGTGAAAAATTGCCAATTCTATTCATTTTAATCCTGTATTACCTGGCTGCTGGAACTTTGACTCATTTTTCCCATTTATGCAAGAAATTCCTCCCAAAACCTTCCCAGGGCAGTTGCCTTTTGCAACTGGTGATAAAAACCAGAGGTGGCCAACGAGCTGTGCTGGCTTCAGATCCAAGCACTTTGGCAGCATCAGGGAATATTCTGGGCTCAACTCCTTGTCCTGAGGGAGTTTTGGTGTGCAGCTCCAGCTGCAGACAAGGTGTGGAGGGATGGAATTAGGGTTTTGTTATCTTTGTCCCACTCCCAGGTGAGCTGGGAGAGGGGAGGGGTCAGAGCACCCATGGATGCAGCCCCTCGTGCCTGCCCTGCTCCAGGGATGGAATTGATCACTGAACTTGTGCATTGATGCTGCTTTGCTCCAGGCAGGTGTGCACTGTGTGAACCAGGGGACAGGAATTATCTGGACAAAGCCTGAGGGTGGCAGTTGTTGGAGAGGGGGGAGAAAATTCGTAATGTCACTCTGGAGAAGGTCCCTGCAGCAGGGCTGGGTAGGTAGGGAGGTGGCTGTGGGCACTTTTGGGGGTGCAAGGGCCACCAACACCTCCCTGGCTCATCCATGGAGTGTGGGATTTGCTCCACAGAGATACCACAGGTCCCTCCATGGTGCTGTCCATGCCTCACACTCAGGCTTCTCCACCAGCAAAAGCTTTTTAGAGGTGACAAACAATGACAGCTGCTGGTCCCTAATGCCACACTGAAAACATCTCCCTGCTCTGAGCCATCCAGGCAGCTGCTGGATCCCTCACACACAGATCTGTCACCTGGATCTAAAAATACCAAAATTCCAGCAGCACCTCTGGCTGACAGAGCAGGCAGAGCCTCCCTGCAAAGCTGGGAGCAGCCAAGCCCTATTTTTAGCTCATCTTTTAGGGCTTATTAGGTCTCCTTTGCCCTTCCTCCTCCCCAAACTCCTGCAGGTGACAGGCTGGGCTGGGAAACTCCTGGGGGAACCCCTCTGGGTCAGTGCCATCCCAGCTGCTCTCAGATTTGGGTGATTCCCTTCCCTGCAGCATCACCTGGCCAGTGATGGAGTTATTTCCCTCCTGGAGCCCCCTCCCACTCAGGTGAGCTGTCAAACAGAGCTGAGCTGTTACCATGGGCTGCTGCACCTCCACTCTGATGATGTCCTCGTAGATATCATCGCCCTCGTCCTCGCAGGGCACGCAGTCATAGATGTCCTCCCCCAGGTCATGCTCACTGCAAGGAGAAGAAAAGTCAGGGATAACGACAAGGGGGGGCTAACTGAGGGGAAGCACAGCAAGAAAATCCTGTGAGAATCCACGTGCTCTGTGTTTTGCCCACTCAGTGCCTGCTGCGTGTTTCTTTGTGCTCGCTGGAGGTTGGGGAGGCAGAACACGAGCAGGGATCACAGCCAAGGAATGCTCTGTGCCCTGTGCCAGCCTGCCCTCGCCACACAGGCTGCCAGCTCTGCCCCTGCAGAGCTTTTGCTCAGCACTAATGGGCCCAGCTGAGATGGAGCTGCCAGCCAAGAGCCCAGAGGGACCATCTGAGCCACCAGAGCCACCAGCTCCAGCTCCTCTGCAGCACCAGCTCTGCCATCAGTGACTTTACCATGCTCACAGAACTCACTCCAAGGGCTGGATTTTGGGCTGCTTAAGGCTCTGTGTTTGCTCTTGATGTGATTTTTTGCTTTTCCTCACTGAAAGGTTTCCTTAGTGCCCAAAAAAATCCTTTTCCTCCAGCCAGGGCTGCAATCTGTAGGAGCAGATGACTCCAAGCATGAGCAGATACTGAACTCATCCAATGTCTCTGAGCAGCAGGAGAAGCATCCCAGCCCTGATGCACCAACACCCCCTGGGCTGTGCAGGACCCAGAGCAAAGCCTGGACCCAGCCCTGCATTCCAGGCAGGTTTAAATTCTCTGCTCCCAGTTCTCTGTGTGATGCCCCAGCTCCCACAAAGCCCAGTCCCTGCCCTGAGGGACAACTGGGTGATTTTTAATCCAGCATTTCCCAGAGGAGTAGGAGCCTCTCCTGACCATAAGGCAAACTCAGCTTGTGGGCAGAGGCCAATAACAACATTTACAGCAGAGAGAAATTAAGCAGCAAAACGTCACATTTTGAGGACCAGCCCCATCACTTTGGAGTGAATCCCAGGCATCAAAGGCATCCCAGAGCTGCAGTGCCCAGGCTGTGCTAAAGGTGATGGTGTTCAGTAATTAATTATCATCTGAGCCTTCACACCTCTCCCAGGGGCTACTCAGCCTTGGAATACTTTTGAAAATTCAGCCCATATTAAACAGCAATTAACAGTAATAATTTCAGTGCTTAGATCTACAGGTGCTGGCTGCTAATGGCTCCCACTGAAGTCAATCCCACAGGATCAGGACACTGTGAAATGTTGGAATATCAAACAGCACTCACATATTTTACCAGCTGTGTCTTTCAACAGGGGTATTAATTACACACAAATAAATTTAGGTGTAAAGTGTGACACTCAACATCTCCCTACCATCTATCAGGCAGCAGCAGAACACATCTGCCTGCAAAACCAGACTTCATTTCTCTGCTTAAATACAGCCCTTTCTATTTACACAAACAGATTTATTTAATAAAAGTTTGGAGATTTTAAATAAATACTCTGGCATGATGCATCCATCCCATTTTTCCTGGGTGATGCATTGCAGCTGCTGCAATAATGCCCATTAATAGCTGGTGATCCATCTTCCCCCTCCCAGGCATTGCTGTTATTATCTGTACCAATATTTATATTCTCAGCTCTGCTCCTCATCCTGAGCCAGTCACTCCCAGCTCCTGATGAATCTCCCTGCCCACACCTGGCTCTGCAAATATCATTTCCCTGGCTGGAGGGTTCTTGGGAAGAGTTCTCTTTATTAATGTAGTAGTTTAGATTTGTTAATTTTAATATATTTTTGTTGTTGTTGTTGTGGAATAGGATTAGGAGTAAAAGTAAGGTAGGTTTAAAATGTAAAGGGTGTAAAGGAGAATTTTATTAATGACATAAAGAAATAATAGATGTAGAATAAAACTTTTAGATTTTTTTAAAAATAATAATATATAGAAATATTTTAGTTAGTTGTTAGTTTAAATAATCTTTTTAGGTTTACTTTAGGGAGAGGAGTCTCTTCTTGTTTGGTTATAGGGATTTTTTCTACAAAAGAAAAAAAACAGTTTTTTGTGGCTTTATTTTCTACTAACTTTTCCCATTTTCACAGCTTTTCTAAATTGTGTTTATGGGCTATGTTAAACTCATGGAGTGTTTACTTTTAAGAATAAACTGTTTAAAAGTAAAAGTTCTTTTGTTTGTTTTTTTCTTTTTCTTTCTGTGTGGTTGGGTTAATGTCACAACAGGAGCCCAATCAGGAGAGGGTCCCTCTCTACTGCAATTTCTGGTTTTAGGGGGAAAAAAATTTAAAATAATTTTTAAAATAAAATAGGAACTATTCCCACATCCTGGGGACACCCAGACACCTCCACTGCAGAGCTTTGGGGAGAAGAAAAAAAATAATAATAAATAAAAATAGGAACTATTCCCACATCCTGGGAACACCCAGACACCTCCACTGCAGAGCTTTGGGGAGAAAAAAAAAAAAAAAAAAAAAAGGGAACTATTCCCACATCCTGGGGACAGCCAGACACCTCCACTGCAGAGCTTTGGAGAGATGCACCAGAGTTCCTCAAACCCAAATATTACACCACCACCATCACCCAGCAGTCTGTTATTTATTAAAACACATTCCCAGAGCATCTCTGAGAAACACCAGGAGTGCAGTTTTAATGGAGAGCACTAAAACTCAGCCTGTCCTGGAGCAGCCCAGCTCCTGTGGTGCTGCACAGGTGTTGACATCTTTGCTTTGCACTTATTGATCCTCACACTGCTGAAAACTCACACCCTCCCTGCCCTTAAAAACAGGGATGATTTTAGTGGGAAGCTCAGGACTGAATTCAGGCAATAAATTCAGCAGCTTGAGCAAGGAAAAGCCAGATCACCTCGTTCCTCACAAAGAAAAGCAATTTACTCCTTCAATGAAAGCAGCAGAGTCTGAGAGTCACCCGTGGGTATCAGAGCTCTGATCTAGTGCCTGGATTAGGAGATCCATTGACAGCTCTGGGCTTAGCAAAGGGATTTCAGCCACCCCTCAGAGGCAACACCAGCATTTGCAATTGCTGTTATTAGGATGGATGTAACCAGCTTTGGGCTGAAAAGCTGATAATGAATAAAGGTTTTCATATCTAAGGCAATTTCAGGCAAAACAACAATGGTTTTGGTTGAGCTCTGCCTCACTGGCCATGCCTGCCCTGCACTAACACCCACTCAGGCACAAGGAGAGCTCCCAGAACACAAGGACTGGGGCCAGGATTCTCCTTGGAGGGAGGGAAAGGGAAGGAGAAAATCCATAGAATCACAGAATTATTGGGGCTGGAGGGATGGAAGGGACCATGGACACAGACATGGTGCCCCAATAAATGCCACACAGCATGAAGAAACCTGCACATCACCTTTGCAATGACACTGGGGAGGCTCTGAAGGATTTCAGGGCCACTGAAGAGCCTCTCCACCCATCAAAGCTGCTGTGGGAAGCTGATGAGTTTTGTACCAGCCTCAAAAACTCAAGGACAAACCCAGCACACCAAAACTCTGTCCAAACCAAGCTGAGGAAAAAACCAGAACCACCAGGAACAGCAAAGGAAAGAGCAGGAGGGACAGAAGGAGCTAAAATAAAACAACCCAGCTCCTCCAACCAACCCCCTCATCCTGCCAGAGGGGACAAGCAGAACCCTAAAGCTCAGCACATCTGGCAGGCTGAGGTTTCAGGGTGAGGGAGTGCAGGATGAGCAGCTGCTGGACTGGAGATCTGGCAGGGTTTTAATTACTCAGATTGGATTTGGATGGAGACACTTGTCTAGAAATAGCAGGAGAAGCCTTTTCCCATCTATTCTCCATCCCAAGTGGAATGCTCTGATCCCAAGAAAAAGCCTCACACAGTTCCAGGGACCAGTGTGATCCTAGAAATGCAGGAGCAGGATGTGCAAAAATCAATCTGAGTGACACAGAAGGACAGACACGTTTACAAGTGCTCTGATCAAGTGTCCTGCACCACAGAACTATTTATCTGTTGTGCCTGGTCTGTCCAACACAGCAAAAATAATGAGAAAAATGGCAGCTAACTTATCATTTCACCTTGGCCCCTGTGCTCATTACTTCTCTTAATGCATTTGAGAAATTCTGCTGACCACAGCACTATTTTGGAAGATGTGAGGGGGGCAGTGCTGGTGACAGCAGGACAAACTTCAGCAAGAAGCTGAGCCCAGAAGAGGCATCACTTGAGGAATTGTGGCCTGGCAGATCCCCCTTCTCTAGGATGGAAAGTTTGGGAATACACAATTATTCCAATAAATTTGTTAGGGATAAATTCCCAGTGAGCTGCAGCTCAAAACATCAACACCAACCTGTGGGACAAAGCTCTCCAGGTGGGGACCTGCTTAGCCTAAAACATTTATTTAGTTCTTTATGCAACACTACAACTCCTCAAAACAAATTGTCTTCAGAAGAGAAAATAAAAATAAAAGTTAAGAAAATTAAATGTTTCATGTCAAACCATTCACAGAACTTCTGCCTGACCCTGAATTCTTCCAGCAGCCAGCAAATAACCCAAAATCTGCCCTGTGCCACTGCAGATGGACAGTGCCATGAAATTGAGAAGGTTCATCATAAAAAAGGCTCTGGGGCTGTAAAGAGAGCCAGGATTAATCAGTCTCATAAATTTAATGAGACAAAATAACTGGAGAGAGCTCGAGTGGCAGCAGAGAAAATTTAGGTGAAATGTTCAGTACAACTCTGAGGTACCAGGATGGTTTGGGGCAGCTGAAAGGGCCATAAAGGGGGATGGAGAAGCAGTTGGCAGGGAAGGTGGATAATTTGGATAATTGCCTCCTGACAGCAGCTCCAGCCATGTGGGAAGCAGCAGCTCCCACCCCTGGGGACCTGCAGGAGCATCCTGGGGACAAAGGTCACTGCAGCATCCCTGACATGGGGCACAGGCTGCAGGGATGAACCCACACCCTGCTGCTCCAAACCCAGCTCATTCTCTGGACAAACTGCCCCCAAAACTGCTCCAGGGTCTGGCTGGAATAAATCAGGCAGCAGAGGCCAATTGTCCCTCTCCTGCTCCTCCCAGCATCCAGCAGGCACCACTTGCAATGCAAGCAGCCCCTGCCATCTGCCCAGGCTGCTGCAAGCTGCCATCTGGCCCAGGGCACTCAAACAGAGGGGCCAGAGGGCTGGAAACAGGGAATTTGAGAACTTCCCAGCTCCCCTGATAGTATTTTAGCTTCCCTTCCCCTTTCCATCACCAATTGTAGGTTTTTTTTTTTTAACTAAATAGCTGTTTCCAGGCAATTATGTGCCTTGATCTGCTGGCTGGGATCTGTCTGGAGCTGGGATTAATCCCTGCAAAACCCCAGAGGTGAAACACAATGGGGTCAGCAAGGCTTAAACATCCTTTAAACACACCAGTGTCCTGTGGCTTGTTCCTGCATCCCCTGGCACTGGTTTTTGGGTTTTTGTCCCACAGCTCCTCCGTGCTGGATAAAGGTTCTCAATCTTTTGGAGCATCATGGGGACAACAGGGACAAAGCCTGGTTCTTTCTGCTGCCCAAATCAGCACCTCCAGCACAAATATGTTTGTGTTTTAAAGGCTCTGCAGCACAGCAATTCATAATCTCAACCTGGGGACACCAAACTGCTCCATTTCAGTACTTACAGTTGAAATGAAACATTCTGATATTCTCAAAAAAAAAAAAAAATCAAAACAAAAACCCCCAAACTCATTTACAAGCTTACAAAAAGTCTAGTTAGAATCAACTCAGTGTTTATCCTGAGTTTTTTTGTGCAATATCACAACACCCTGAGAGCTCCCTTTGGGGGTTCCTCTCTGCCAGGGTGGATTGGTGGCTCAGAGCCACCAGGGCTGTCCCTCCTCACCCCCCCTTGTCCCTCTGGGGACAGCAGGGTGGCACCTTGAGGTGACAAATCCCTGCAGGTTTCATAGAGCTCAAAACCTGGGATCATTCCCCTGCCTGCTGTGGAAATCACTTCCTCATCTCCAAAAAAAAAAAAGATTTTGGCTGCAGCCACATCTTGCCAAGGCTGCTGGAGGAACTGGATTGTTCCCAGCAGTGAATGCTGCCCTTGGGGAGATTTTTGGACAGGGCAGGAGCTCAGAAAGAGCCTTCCCATGGGTGCCACACCACTGGGACTGGCACATCTCCAGCCCTGCTCCAAGGGAGAAAGGGCAGCAGGAGCAGCAGCACTCGTGTTGAGGGGCTCTCCAGGGTGTTTTTTGGGGTTTTTTGCAGCTGTGAGGGAGTTGTGACACTGTTTTGTAGGTTGTGTTTCCATGCACTGGGAGGGCAAACCTGGGTGAGGGAATCTGTGCAATCCCTGCTGGTTTCAACATGCCTTTCCCCCAGGAGTGCTAAGTAAGATGTGAAAAAGAGGATTTTGCAAAGAATGGGAAAAGAAAAATGGAATGGGAAAGTTAAAAGTTGGAGATCTGGGACAGAACAGGGAAATTAGTTAAATAAACTTCTGAGTTATCTGATGGGCATCACAGCCCCTCTGACCAAGGCACAAGGAACAGTTTGGGAAGCTTCCACCTGGACACCTTGTCCTCAGCAGATTTAAATCTGGGAACTCACTTCCAGCACCAAATAACCAAGTGCAGCCTCCCAAACTCACCCTTTCTAGGCCAGCACTGCCATCCCCACCAGCCCACATGTGACAGCCCCCACACAAACCTCTCTCCAATTAAAAGCACATCTGTGTGTGAGAAACAGGAATTTTAAACCCCAGTATTAAAGGGATTTTGAGAATTTTTGGAGAGGGGGCACAAAAAAATGCTATTCTTGAAAGGATCCCTTTCTTGGTTAAAATTTTATTAAACTGCAGCTGCTGGGAGCCAACAGCAAGCAGGGAATTCCAGGGTACTCCATTCCCTCTGCTGGTAATTTATGATTTACTTTTGTAATAACTGAAGCCATAAGGAACTCATTGGATTAAGGAGTCTTATTTTTTATGTTGTGGAACAATAATATTTAACTGCATAAAGCCACATATCCACCCAGCCCATCCCTCTGTTTGCAGCAGACTGCACTTCATAAGCAAAACCCTGGCTGGATGGGAATGCTGCCATTGAATTCCAATAGTGCCTGCACTTCACTGTGTGTGCTGTAGTCCAAGGTTGATTTTTTAAAAGCCTGTTACATCATCACCACAGGCAGAAAAACCAGATAAACACAGACAGGGACAGCAGCAGCATCACCCCATGTCCCAGCAAGGACAAGCAGGATGGGTGTCATGGTAGGATGTGGATGCCAAAATCCTGGAAGGGTCCAAGGCCAGCTTGGATGCAAAGTGGGATAGTGAAAAGTGACCCTGCCCATTGCAAAGGGGTGGAATGAAATGGTCTTGAAGGTTCTTTTCAACCCAAATTATTCTCTGATTGCCCCAGGGCCAGCTGGTGTGGTGCAAAATCACACATGGGGGATGCAGCTCCCAAAAACACCATGGGGGGAACCAGCACTGTTAACAATTCCACTCCCAGAGCTGGCTTGGATCACCCCAGAGGATGAATTATGTCCCAGGGTTTTGGGATTTAGGAGGAGCAGGAGATCCCCTGGGCTTGGCCCCTTTCACCCCCCACCAAGCCACTCATCAGCTCAACCTGATTAAAAGTGACATCTCCCAGGGCTTTACACCAGAAAAAGATGGACTTTTGTCAGAGCACAAAAATCTCCTGGCAGCAGGATCAAAGCAGCCATCCAGGCTGTGCTGTCAAACTTTATCTGCCTCTGCTGGAAGCCAAAGTTTCCCCCTCCCAGGAGAAGGTGAGTTCACTCACTCTGCCAGCTCCTCCAGGCTCCGGTACACGTCATCGTCATTTTCCGTGGTCTCCTCCGAAGGGAAGGGCCTGGGAAGGGAAGGAATGGCAGGGTTACATCAGTGCCTCACCCCTCTCAGAGAGCCCAGCCCAGCCCTGAGCATCCTGCTGGGCAGCACAGAATGCTCATGGCCAAGTCACTCTGTCCCAGAGTGACCCAACTCTGCTGCTCCCCGAGGGCACAGCTGGCAGGGCAGGGTAAAAATCCTCCTCCCCAGGGGTGGGGAGGCTGGCTGAGCACACAGGGCACCAAAAAGAGGAGCTGCATGGTCTGACAGCACCTGGCTGAGCCCTTCCTGCTGTGCTGCTGCTGCACAAGCAACTCAGGAATCTTAACTCCAGCCTTTTGTTGGATTTTTTGGGATGCAGAAGCATCTCCTCCAGTGGTGGAGCTTTTCTACCTGCTCAGGGCTGGGCACTCTGAGCTGCTTCCCACTGGAATGAACCCCAGGCTTCCTCACCTTAACAACTTTGTGACAGCTGAAAAAAGTTAAACCCCTGGAAATGAGGGAAAGGGCACTTAAAGGGCAGAAAGAAAGGAGGGGAGAAAAGCAGATTAAAACAGCGAGGGAGGGAGTGGGGGGAGCACAAGAATTCCTTGGCTCCTTCTGAAGCAATAACCAAATAATGTATGAGGGAGATGAAAAACACTGTTTTAATTAAACCCCACGTGTTATTGGTGGCTCAGGGCCAGGCTGTGCTGGGGCTGGAGGCACCTTGTGGCTACAGCTGGGCTGGGCTGGGCACCCCCAGGGGCACAGGGACAGGGAGGGTGGCAGCAGGGCAGCCCTGCCCACCCCTCCTGGGCACCTGGATAAGGCTCCTAAATCTTATCTCTAGAAGAAATTAAATATATTAAAATTGGCAAGCCCAAATCAAACCACGACATGCTTTTAAAGCTCAAGACCATGGTGCTTTCCTTTCATTTGCACATCATTTGCTACCAATGAAAAGACAATAGTAACATCAGATTTGCACAAATAAGTAACAAGATAAATTATTCTGAAATATTTTTTGAAACTCAGGGCTGTGAGCCACAGGGATGGGACACTGGTGCTGTGGAGGAGCAAAGCTGGCTCCATGTGTACCCCCAGCTGCCCTCAAGGGACATTTCCTCCTCTTCCCCACGACAGATTGCCTCTCCTGAAAGATTTAATACATGGCCTGGTTAGCCCCTGAATTTGCTATTCTGGGATCTTTTCACTGGCTTTAATTTGCTTTCTGTCCCTTGCTACACCTCAGCCTTCTTTCAGTGACCAAGCATTCTGAAATAGTGCTGAGAGCTGCAGTGAGCTCCATCAAAACCCTGCCCAGGTGATGATTCCAGCAGGGCAAAGAGCTGCTCCAGCCATTTTTAGCCAAATTCCAGCTATCAAAATTATTCCAAATTACAGCTCTGCAACAAGGAGCACCCAAGGTGTGTCCAACCACATCCATGGAGGGAGGAAGACAAGGGATGCAAAGCTCTGGCAAGAACTTTGGAAGGAATTTCTGACTATTTCCTTCTCCACACCACAGAGAAAGGAATAAACAGCCATAAAAGATATTAAAATCACATGGACACATCTCCAGCCATAAATCTGGGCTCAAGGTTTAATTGGCTCCTGTGATACAACCCCCCCCACATGTAAGACAAGGAGGCAGAAAAGGGAGAAAAATATTTTCTAATCAGAGTTTCATGGGGATGCAGCTCCTCTGGCCCTCCCAGCTTCACCTTGACCACCAGTGAAGGCCCAGAGTGAAAGTCAGGGCAGGGGAGGAATTAATAACCTGTGTCCCTGCAGAGGCAGCTAATGGCTAAATAAGGACTCACAGAATGCAATTAGAGAGAAAAGTCACACCAGGGTGAGGATTACTAAATGGACCATCCAAAATATGGAGCTGAAGGGCAGCTGTTTGGACAAAGCCTTGGGTTTTTCCTTTGTTCATCCCTTGCTCTTCCCCAGGAGTTATAAGTGGAAAACACAATTTAATTTAGCTCTACCAATAGCCCCTATTTGAAATATCTCCCTACTTTTGACTTAAGCTCACTCACACATCCATTTAGGTTATTTTTTTTGTCACACACCTGAGCTGGCTGCAGAAACTATTTGATGTGGTGGGGACAAACTGGGAGAGGAGAGCTCTGCTCTCACTCCCACCCCACCAGACCCCTACCAAGGCAGCACAAAGAAAAACCAGCTGGGAGATCTTTTAACCCAGCATTTCTCACAAGCACAGGGTTTTCACTGAGAACCTTGCCACAGATCCCTTCCCTTGGCCCCAGCCATGCAGGGAGCAGCATCTCCATCCAGGTGCTGCCCCTTCCCCAGCCTTGAGCTCCCCAACAGCAAACACCTGGCTTGGGAACAATCTCTCTGCCATTTTTTTTTTTCACTGTAAAATGAGTAAAAATGTTGTCAGTCAAAAGATCTAAAAGCTGTGGATCCCCTGGGAAATTCTCCAAGACCTCCAGGCACATTGCAACTTCTTAGGAGCACAGTCTAGTTGGGAATACCCAAAGAAATGAGTATTTAGAGTCCACTGAAGCCCAGCAGCCCTGCAGAGATCCCAGTTTATTAAAATTCATTTGAAAATGTCTCTTATTTCATATCTTCAGCTAAGCACCAGCTTTTTTTCACTCCACCACCATGCAGAACCACCTGCTGAGCTATTCATCCTCCCAGCCCATGCTGCAAACCCCACCCTGCTCAGATGAAAAGCAGAAGCCCCCAGTGCCATCAAACAGAGCTGGAACAGGCTCTTCAGAGATAATAAAGCTCCCAAAGAAGCTCCATCCCATCCAAACCCCACAGCATCACTGCCAGAGATCAAAGGAGGGAAGGGAAGTGGCATTGATCTGGTGTGTTTGTTTTAGAGCTGAAAAGGAAAGGAAAGACCAAGAGATTTGTTCTGGAGTTTAGAGTCAGTTCTTGACGTGTGATGCTAAGCACCCCCTTGATCTTACAAAACATTTTGGCCACTTTCTGTCTCTCACAGAGCTCCCTGCAAATGGAACACAGAGCCAGCCACAGGGACAATCAATTAATATTTCACCAGGCAACTCATGCAAAAAAAAAAAACCCTCCCTTGCTCTGTGAGGTTGCCCCATGATCCCTCCCACACCACATCCTCCCCATCCATCCCTGCACAGGGAATCTCTCAGCACTGCCTGGCTGCTCCTGCCTCTGAATTATTTAAAGGGAAAAGCCAGGTAGGCTGCAATTCTAACAGCAATAAACAGGGAGATTTATTTATTTATGAGCATATTTCAGCCTTGTCCTAGCAGCTGAAGGCAGCTCTTCACCTCTGCAGAGAGCAGAGGGTCAGGGATGAGGCAGCTTCAGTCTGATCCTTTTCTACAGTGGCAAAGAGCAAGGAGGGCCCAGCATGGTTTATTTACCATTTTTTCCAGTCTCCACTCTGATTTTTTGGGGTCAAACACCAGCCCTGGGAGCAGAGAGGGAGGAAATGACCCACTCAGGGCTCTCCATCCCAAGGAGCTGCTCCCACTCCAGGCTGCTCTCAGTGAAGATGGTTTCTCAAACAGATCTGCAAGGAAGTTTTCCTGCCTTGTGCAAACACCCTCAGGAGTCTAAAGGAGGTGATTTATCCCTCACTGGAGGGGGATTCCACCCTCCCAGCACCAGCAGGATAATCTCCCCCTGTTTTCTTAAGTCCAGGGATAACACTTGAGTGTTTTAAAAAGCAGGTGGAGTGTGTGACACCCAGGGAACCTGAGCTGCTCCCATCTGCTGCCCCTTCTGTGAGGGATTTCTCCAGCCCTGGGAAGGAGCAGAGCCTCAAGCTGGTGCAAAGGAGCTTCTGCTGGGATGGATGGGGCTGTGCTGAACCCTCCTGGCACAAAAACATTCCCATGGTGTGGGATCTACAGGCTGAAATGACACTTGCAGGACTTGGCTGGGTGTACAGAGCCCCTGACACCCCTGGTTTGAAGGAATCATCATGGCAATGCACAGAAAAAAAAAAAACAGGACACTGATTTCACCAACATTTCAGGCTGTGTGCCAGTTTGGGAGTGGGGTTCTCAGCCCCACAGCCCCCTTGCTTCCAGGAAAGTCTTTCTGTCCCACTCCTGAGGTTTGATGCTGCTTCAGTCCCAGAATTTCAGATTTGGCTCTCCCCAGCACATCATTTTGGTAGCTTCAACCTTTCCTTTTCCTTTTTTTCCCCAGGAGGGTGAACTACTGGGGATCACCCCATTCCTGACTGTGCCCCCTGTCAGCCATCAGCTCTGGAACCCTGAGCCCACCACTCCTGGAGCTGCCCAAAGAAAATAATGAAAATTTCCAAGATTTCTAACACCACTGGAAATGCTTCCCTCCTTGGCTTTGTGAAATGAGGCAGATTAAAGCAGCATTAATTAATCAAGAGATGGCTGTGAGCTGACCAGGGACCAGCAAAGAGGGGACCTGGAGCTGCCTCTCGACCCAGGCAGCACCTCCAAAATTTGGTTCCCATCTGTGAAACAGCAGCAGCATCAGGCAATGATCTTGGTCAAATACTGTGAGATAAACCACACTATTAATGCCCCCAAAATCCATTTATATGAAGTGGAATAGAATCAATTCTCCCCGTGCAGAACAAGACACATCAGAGCATAGCAAAAGCTGCTGAATTTAATTAAAATCACACTTTTCTGTTGCATTACTCATCTCTGGAAAGAAGCACCTCACGAGGCGCCAGATTTTAGACACATCCTCTGAAAAATTACAGTTTGCTTTTATTTGTGGTCTGGAACTTGCAGAAATTCTCACAAGATTCATTCTGGTGGCAATTCAGCAGGGAGAGAGAGAGTTACATCAGCAGCAGCACAAAGAGGATGATGATGATGATTTTGCAGAAGAGCACTCAGTGCACTGTCAGCACCCAAGGGTGAGCTGCTTCATTCTCAGCTCCAACCTGAACTGAGCATTGCTGGAGAGGAGAAGACAGGAAAACAGCAGCTCATAGAATTTCATATTTCAGCCCATTACTGGGTTTTTAGAAACCCCTTGTGTAGCAGCTCCAGCAGGAGGGATGATTTCCTCCTCACTTCAGCTCCACATGGATGAGAACAGATGGATAAAATCAAAAGGGGAATCCAGATATGTGTTTCTTGAAAAGAGAGGGAAAACAACCACTCAAACCCTGTGTGGTAACAGCACAGCCAACCACTAGGGAATGACTGGCCCAGTAAAGATGGGATGTCATCCATCCAACAACATCCACTGCCCCACGTTGGGAAACACCTGCTGAGGACACAGATCCTGAAATCCCCAGTTTTAACTTGCAGCAAAGCAGCACCAGGAGATCTTTCAGCACTCAGAGTTTTTTCTGCTGCCACCCTATGAAACACGTGCCAATACAAATGAATAATTACCAAAATGGATCTTTCTGCTCTGCTGTCTGCAGGGAAAGCATCACCAGCACATCCCAGCCAAGAGGGGCCCAACTGGGCAGCATAAAACTCCAAACAGCCCCTGGGGCCACCAGGAATCCCTTCCCCAGTGGGATGCAGAGAGACTGGGCTGTCCCAGAGCATCCAACACAGCCATGGCATTGCCCCATCCCAGATCCCCTATTTTGGACCAGCTGAGCCTGGAGCCCTTCTCCATCCTTGGAGCATCCTTGTGGCAAGAGCTGAATTTTGGGAAGGCAAGCAGAGGTGCTGGAAAGGTCCCACAGGGTGGGAAGCAGCAGGGGAGGAACCTGAGGGAAGCACCAGGTGGGCAAAGCTGATGAACAGGTGAGGCCAAAGCCTCACCTGAGCCCAGCCCAGCAAAGCTGAGCTCAGCAGAGCTGCTGCTGGGGAGGAGGACAGGGAACTGCCTTTGCTTGGTGAGCAGATGCTCACAGGGTGACCTCAGCATCCCCCAGCCTACAGAGCAGCCTGCAGGAAAACATGTCAGGGATATTTTTCAGGATATAAACTTGCCAACATAAATGTGTTAAGAACATTTTTTGGTGGTTTTTTTTGTTGGTTTTTTTTTTTTTTTTTCCTTAGTGGGAAAAGAGATGCTTTTCAGCCAAGGATTCTGCTTATCAACAAATGAGGAATTTTATGGTGACTCCTGAAGGTTTGGTGGTGTCACAAGAAATCTCCACCCAACCTCCTGCTTGTGAGGTTTGTGCTGAGCTTCTCTGAGTTTGTGCTGGTGGCCAAGACTGGTCCCAGTTCCAGGAGAGCTCTGCACAGCAGCTGTACCTATTTCCAGACACAGATCCTCCCTCTGCCTTCTCCATCCATTTTATAGCAACACTTCAAGTGTGTACAAGGAAAACACAACAGCAGTAAAAAGATAATGGGCAGAGTGCAATTGCAGAGAGCCCTTGGCAGGCAATAAAACAGTGCTTTTAAAACCAACCTTCAGGAGAAGAGCTGCCCTAACAACCTCCCCACCAGAAAACACTCGAGGATTTAATTGTTAGCACCTTTAATTGCTTGCCATTTTCACATCCAGCTGGATCTGCCTTCCATCCCCAGGGGTGGGGGGAGCAGAGACAAGTTTGATCTACAGGAAGCTTCCAGCACTGGAGAATCCTTGCAAAGGCCATGAAAGATCCTCCCCCATCTCCCTTTTCTCCTTCAGGAACACCCTGGTCAGCTCCAGCTTGTGCCACCACATCTTCTGCATGAAGTGGGGTTTGCTGGTGGCCTTGACAGCCACTCCCACTGCACCTGGACTGGTCACTTTTCCTTCCAACTGACCCAAAGGGCTCCTGCCTTGGCCCCCAAAGGGGCAAAACTCATCCCTGTGTCCTTCCCTCCATGGCCCAGCCACAGCATCACCACTGCTCCTGGGAGAGATCCAGCCAGGATTCACCCTCCTGCCCATCTGCAAATGTCTGTAACTCTCCTTTATTAACTGTGCTGCCTTCTGAGCAGAGGTTCAGTTCATATAGAAAGGATTTACTCAGATTTAGGGCCTCCATAAAGACCTCTGAACGTGCAAACCCCCTTCCCATTCTCAGCTGTGCACACATTAAAAATGCATGCAGGCAGCACGAGCCAATGTTCCTGAACCTCCTGCTTTGCTTGCAGAACTCTGCTTCCAGGAAAAACACAGATCTCAGGGAGATGAATAAACACATGCCCCCTCCTCTGCTCAGAGCTCACTTTCAACCCCCAGAGCACGAGGTGGGTGATGGAGCCCAAAGGACACCAGGATGTGCCACAGGCAGCAGGGAAAAGTCATGGCTGTGGCAGGGAAATCTTCAGGGAAAACAGAAAAAAAAAAAGCTGTAATAAAATAATTATAATCCTGGTTTATTGGGACCTGCAACAAGAAGCCTTGTTGTCCTCCAGAGAGCTGAGTTTGCTCAAGAAAACTTGCAATGAAAACTCAGAAAGGGAATGAAAATCCTGCTCCAAAGGCACAGGAGAAGCTTTGCACGACATTCCTGAGCAAAGACCACTGCTGGAGAATCCTCCAGGCTGTGCCAGGCAGCGTGGGAATGGGGTAATGGAATTAGGGCTGCAGTGGAAAATCCTGGCTGGCTAATAAAGGCTCCTTGTTCAGGGACAGCCAGGGATGGAGCACACTGGAGCTTCTCCCTGGAAGTGCTGAGAGCCCTCCAAAAAGATGGAGGGAAGGATGAGAACCAACAACAATTCAGTAAACCTCTCCTGAGCAATGAGGATCTGCTCCTTGTCCCTGTGTAGAAGCCTTTGGGATCAAAATCCCAGCAAAAAGCTCCCATCCCATCAGCACAGAGCCTGATTCCTGCAGGATTTGTGGAGCAGCCCTGGGATGGGGACAAGGCAGGCAGAGGATGGTCACAGCAGGGCTGTAGCTACAGCTGCTGCACATTAGGCACATGGCAAATAGAACACTGCATTCAGGATCCAGTTTTTGCCCTGTTTTTGCTGCTTGTTTCTTGGAAGAAACACTCTGTCATCTCCACAGAGCTCTCCTGATAGCTATCTGTACTCTGGGAAACAGGGCTCCTCTGCCAAGGCTCCTGTAGCCAGAAATTAGTAAGACAGAAAGACTGATTTTATTTTTTTTTTTTCCTCACTGAACAGCACACAAGATTGATTTTTATTCTTCTCCACGCCATGAAACTTATTTAAGGCCAAGTAACAGGCTTTGGGATTTATTTCACTCTTAATTTGTGTGATCCTGATCCTCAGACCCTAAAATAGGGATTGGAGCAGAGCCACATTCATGCTGTGGGGCTGAAGACCATCCAATCCACCCAGCATCTGAATTTCACTGTATTTACCATGGTTTTAAGCACTGTGCCTAAACCAACAAGACTTTTCCCACTTCCAATGGAAGCATCTTCACTGGGAGATGGAAGAGGATGGACCCCAAGGAGCTGAGGGGCAGTGGTGGTTGATGTGAGCAGTCCCAGAGCTGCTGCTGGCTCCCACAAGATTAGATTAATTCAGATGAATTCATTTGAAATTAGTTTCTGTCGTTGAGGGGGTTGTGATGGTGCAGCAAGAAATCACCTAATTTAAAGGAAAGAAGATGCAGCCATGGACAAAACCTCTGTGGCTGCAGGGGACAGCAAGGTGGGAGGGAACACTCCCAGGAGGAAATTTCCCTGGAATTATAGAATTCATTTCTAGTCTGTTCTATTTTCCAGCTGAAGGACTGACAGCATTTTCTGTGCCTGCAGAGCTGGAGGAGAAACAGGGTTAATACACAGGAAAACAGGGTTAGAAGCAAAGGCTCACTAAGCTCTCTGCTATTCTTGTGTAATTATGGTGCCAAAGGCTTCCAAGATAAAGGATTTTAGTGGGAACTGTAAATGCCAGCTGTAAAATGAATGAGAAAAAGCCACATCCCCACAAGAATAGCAAAGCTCCCTTGTCTCTGGAACCCAGCTCAACAGGGGCTCAGCCAAACCTTCCCAGGGATGCAGCTCCTTCATCCTCTGAGCTGGATCCAGGATCTCCCTCCCTGCCTGGGCTGACACCCTGGAACCCTCCCAGTGATGCCCCAAAATTTAAACCCAGCCCTTGCTGAGGCACTGCAGTGAATCCCCCACTGCTCTGCAAACTCCTTGGATGTTCTTTTCCCTTAAAACAAAAATCACTGCAGGCTCCTGCAGGACCCAGGGCTATCATCATAACAAACAGTCCTTAACTTACAGCACATCTTTCCTCCTCAAGCCTTCACCCCCTGCATCTCCCCCCAGCCCTGCTGGGATCTGTGTTTAACAGATGGGAAGGCTCCAAGCTGGTTTTACACGTGAAAAGCTCTTCCCCTCCAGCAATCTCAGTGCAGACAAGGCAGGGAAAATATGTTCCAACAGTGGGAATTGTGGCAGGGGGTGCTGGGGATGGGTGGCAGGGCTGGGAGAGGGGCAGGGATTCCACCCAACCTGAATCCCTACATCCTGGCTTGGGATGCACCACAGATCCCCACCTAAAAAAGCAGCAGGATACGCGCTGTGGAGAAAATCAAATGTGTTCTGTAGTTGGGGGGTGAAAACACACACATTCCCCCCCCAAAAAAAACCCAAGGAAAGGTAATTTAGACTGCAAACTCATCCCTGTTATAGCCATGGTCCTAATGAGATGTTCCCAGATTAATAATACAAATGTACTCTAACAGGGAAAGCAATTGCAAAGCAATTTTGCAGGGAGCTGAACAAAGAGCAGGATAACAGCTCTGCTTAATAGGAGCTGTCTGCTGCTTTTAATTCCTTCTCCACTGCTCCCTCAGTGAGCAGAGGAGGAGCAGGCAGCACACCCTGGCTGTACCCCAGCAAGGATGTGCCTTTGACAAAGCCAGGGGGCATTTATTGAATTTATTGGAGCTGTTAAGGGCAGAAAGGTCCCTGGGCTCTCCTGCACAGGGGTAGGGGACAGTGGGGATGGTGCCACAGCTCCTGGACACTGCTGGCTTTCCTGGGATCCCTTGAAGTTGAGCAAAACCTCCAGTTAGAGAAATCAAAACTCACCCTGCTGCCCTCCCCAGCAGGGGCAGTGCACACAATTCCTCCTATTTTCACTTATTTCATCTAAAACTATTCCCAAGCAGCTGTAGGGATCCCAAAGGCACCCTTGGTGTGTGTTTAACCCCATCATGTGCAGCTTCTAAAGAGTCTGATGTGATTGAATGCAAGGAATATGGAGAGGGAGAGATGTTATTCCAAAGCATCACATTGAAAGAATCTTACCTAATTCCTTTGGTTTGAGCAATACTGTGGAAGGAGAGCCTGGATACTGCAGAGATCACCTGGAAATGAGAGAAAAAGATGCTGCTGTGCTTACTGAGGACACAGGAAGGTTTGGTGGGAGCCCAAGGACCCCCAGGCTGCTGCTTGGAGCTGAAGCTCCACTGGAATGGATGGGCTCCAGTCCCCCCCTCAGTGTCACAGTGTCACCATCAGGGCTGGAAGGGCAAACCCTGCTTGAGGTTCCACCACAAAAGACATGGAACCCTCATCTATAAAGGATTATTGAACAGCTTCATCCAAGAAAACTCCATCCCCACACTTGTTCAATGAGCCCAGACCTGCCCTCACAGGTTTTTATGCAGCACTAAGGAGCATGGAGAAAACCTTCTCACTTTGTATTTCATTACAAAAGGATTACAACTCCTTTCGTGTCTCTCCTCACACAAAATGATCTTATTGAGGCAAACTTGCCAAGACTGAGCAGCTTCTTGCAATTCAATAAAGATGCATCATCAGTTTGTCAGAGGTGAGTGCAGACCATCGCCCTTTTCTGGCAGAAAACAGCCAGGAATGAGTCAACACCAAAATATTCTCATCAGCACTGCAATCAGAAGCAATAAAACCACCAGGATTTTCAGAAAAACTCCCATTTTTGATGGAAGTTTTAATTGCTATGGGGGATTTTCAATGATGAGGAACAAAGAATGGGTTTGAGTCCCTTGTAGATTTAAAGTGTGTTTTACTCTTGTTCACATTCACCATTTCAGAGCTGGAGGGATAAAGACTGTTATTTTTGGACTGGTTACCAATCTGCTGGGATGGGACATGGATAAAGGGCAACTTGAGTGGGCTCCAGGTGTACAGACCCAACTCTGGGGGCTGCTGCTGCTGCCTGGAGCTGCCCTGAATCCAACTCAGCCACAGGAACCCCTCAGGTTCCTTTATTTAGGAATTCTACTTTGGGATCCTCCACATCACCCACCCAGATACCACATCCCTGGATTTTCTGCTGGGATGAACTCAGAGCCTCTATGCCTCCCACATTTTTCTCCCAGGACATCCATGGGAGCCTCATCTCAGACCATCCTTTTCCTCCACACTTTTGCAACCTTCACCCCTCCCAATTTTCATTTGCCATCCCCACACATGGAGCCAAAGCCAGGACAGCGAGCAAAAATCTGCCACAGTTTGGTGTTTAGTGGGTGATTTCCACATGGAAAACAGGGAACAGAACATCCCTGAAAGGCTCCAGGGCTCATCAGGGCTCAAAAAACCACGAGTGTGGTAGAACATCAATTCCAGACAAGGCAGAGAGACTGGAAACTCCACTGGCACCCCCAGCCCTGCTCCAGGGGCTTAAAATAGTGCCAGGGAAGTCCTAGACTGACTGAATGAGTCTCTTCTGTGCTCTATTTTTAGCCTTCTGAAGTAAAAAAAAAATCCAGTTTATGAATCAGACAGTTCCACCGTGGGGTTTGACTTCCAGGGAAATTTAAGAGAAAAGCTCCCTGTTCTCCTCACCAACAAATTTCCCTTTGTTCTTTGCTGAACAGCCCCAGGCTCTGCACATCAAAAGCTGGGCACTAGTTCCAGGGAGGAGCCAATACAGCCCAGATCAGCAAAGAGCCCAAATCCACACTCAGGTGAAAAAATGAGAATCCAGCACAGCCCAGCAAAGATCCCAAATCCACACTCAGGTAAAAAAAGTGAGGATTTAGCACAGCCCAGTGAGGTTCCTAAATCCATGTTCAGGTAAAAAAGTGAAGATCCAGCACAGCCCAAATCAGCAAAAATCCCAAATCCACACTCAGGTAAAAAAGTGATGAACCAGCACAGCACAGCCCAGCAAAGATCCCAAATCCACACTCAGGTGAAAAAAAGTGAGGATTTAGAACAGCCCAGTGAGGATCCTAAATCCATAGTGAGGTTAAAAAGTGATGAGCCAGAACAGCCCAATGAGTATTCCAAATCCATACTCAGGTAAAAAAGTGAGGATTTAGAACAGCCCAGTGAGGATCCCAAATCCACACTCAGGTGAGAAAGTGAGGAACCAGCACAGCCCAGATCAGCAAAGATCCCAAATCCATACTCAGGTAAAAAAATGAGAATCCAGCCCAGCCCAGCAAAGATCCCAAATCCACACTCAGGTAAAAAAAGTGAGGATCCAGCCCAGCCCAAGCAGAATCCAAAATCCACACTCAGCTGATAAAGCCAAGCCACCCAGTGTGAGGGATCAGGCACAAAAAAATCTCTTTAAAGCATCTCCAGCAGGCTGAACAGTGACTGCCCCAATATCTGGGAACATTTTTGCCAAACAACAACTCCTGTTAAGAGCAAGAAAAAAACAAGTGCAAGGCCAGCTCCTCACAGGCCTCAGCCCCCAGCCAGGGAACTGCTTAAGCATGCATTTAAGGAGAAGTAATCCTCTCAATTTCAACATGATTAAACAACATTCTTAAGGGTAAGTCAGCCCTTAAGTGTTTGCTAAACTGTGTCTCATTTTCCCCTGTAAATCAGCTTTTTATTTGCAGGCAAACCCAGGCCTGGCTGGTGTTTGCTCAGGATCTGTTCCACACCAGGGTCACTGATCCCAGCTGAGGCTTTTCCCTGTTTTGGACAGACCATAATAACAAAATCAGATATTCCAACCTGCCCCTGAACATTTTAGGGATGGGGTCAGCCACAGCTTCTCTGTGCCAGGGCCTCCCCACCCCTCCAGCCAAAAATCCCTTCCCAAAATCCACCTAACCCAAATCTCTGTCAATTTAAAGCCATTTCTCCTTGTCCAGCCACTCCATCCCTTGCCAAAAGTCACCCTCTAAGTCATCTGAAAATGTTGTTTGGAAAACTCTTCTCTTATCTGTGCATTTTTCTTCCAGGAGATGTAGGCCTGTGGGTTTTAACAATGGGGGTTTATGCAGATTATTGCTATTATTATAACTTCTTCACCCATTTCTCATTGCAATTTCTTCCCTGGAAACTGCATTCAGCACACAAAATTACCATAAAAGCTATATATAACATCCCACTGACAATAAGATGGCAGGAATATAAATAGGAATATAAAGATACCAAATGCAGGTGATGCACAGACACTACTTGAAAAGGGTTTGTGGGGAAATTTCTGGTGGTTTTGCCCTCCACATTCCTGAAATTCCAGTGTGTGAATACAAGAATTCTTGTATTTATGGGCATGAGTTAAATCCACCCACCCAGCTGATCATTTACTGGCCAGAGAGATCATTACTGCAAAATAACAGCACCACAAAGTGAGGCACGAGGGCCCTGCATGGGATTTCAGGTTTAAAAAGGCACTTCATGGGAAAAAGGAATAAAATAAAATAAAATAAAATAAAATAAAATAAAATAAAATAAAATAAAATAAAATAAAATAAAATAAAATAAAATAAAATGGAATATAAAATAAAATAAAATAAAATAAAATAAAATAAAATAAAATAAAATAAAATAAAATAAAATAAAATAAAATAAAATAAAATAAAATAAAATAAAATAAAATCATCAAGGCTCAAAGTGGGTTCCTCACACTCACTGGTCACTTTGGAAAAAAAACCAAAGTGAGTAAAGGAATGGGATTTTTGAAAAGAATAAACCACATCACTTCAATTAAAAATTCGCCACTTTTCTTCCCTACTTCCAACATTTCTTGTAGGAATTATGGATTTTTAAAATAAACCAAAGCCTGATAGAAAATAAATTATTGTGTTTACTGCTTTTCTACTTCCTACAGCATTGTTTATGGCTGATGGTATCTCTGAGCATCTAGAAAACTCTAAAATAAACTTTTATTTATTTGAAAAAACAAACTGATCCAGCTGGGCTGGAGAACTCTTTGCACAGGAGGAACTTTCCAGCTCTGGGCACTGCAGGAGTGACCCTGGGAATGAGCTGAGGGCTCCCAGCCAGCACTGAGCATTTCCAGAACAAACAGATTTGCTTCTAAGCAAATCAGGAGCTCTGCCCAACACTGATAACTCTGGGCAGAGATCTCTCTGTGCCACCTCTGCCCAGGGAGAGGCAGTTTCACAGCCTGGAATTACAGGGAGTCATTTTCTGCTTTGTCCCTAAACTCATAAAGGGCAAAACAAATCCTCAGGCCAAGCATCCCCAGCCTCAGGCAGAAACTTGACCCCAAAATCAGGGACAAACTGATGGTATCTCTGAGCAAGCAGAAAAAAAAAACTCTCAAACTCTCTCAGGTTTGAAAAAACAAACCAGCTGGGCTGGGGAACACTGGGAGGAAGGCAGAGATCCCATTTCTGAGCTGGATAATGGCATCCCACAGTCAAACACTGATGGGAGCAGTCCCAGGGACAGGAATGCCTGAGGAACAGCAATCCTCAGAGCAAGGAGGATTTGGCAGGATCCTGCATTTTCTCCCACTGCTCAGCTCCTGTTTGCTCTTCTCCCTGCACACCTGGGCACTTCCCAGCCCCTTCCAGGCACCTGCACACCCCCCTGGGCTGGGCACCACCTGGTATTTGCAAACCAAAGTCTCAGCAGCAGCTTCCAGCCTCCCATCTCTCTGTTTGCAAATCCCTGGAAAAGCAGAAGAGCCCAGAGTGGGAGGGGAGCACAAACCACAACCTGCCTGCTCTGGATCAGTCATTTGTGCTCCTGCCTGGGGCATAAACCTGCAAGGACCCCAAGCCAGCCCTTTTCCCTGGACACAGAGCAGCCAGGACTGCTGCTGCAGCTTCAGCATCCCAGGAATTTACTGAGAATTCCTTAAATCACCATCTCCTGGTACCAGCTGAGAGGAGCCCTGTTTGGGCAGGAGGAAATCAGCCGTGGTGGGATGTTTTCCTGGGATCCAACCAGGTGGATTTTCCTTCAGCCATCCTCTCAAGCTGCACCACATCCCCCCAGCTGCCTGCTGGGGGTGAAGTTATTCAGTAATAACTGGTTTGGACAACTGGTTTGAGCCTTTCCAGTTCCTGCCTGGATGATTTCCTTCCCCTGCCCAGGGATGCCAAGGCTTCTCCCCCCATTTCCACTCACACCAGGCGTGGTGTTTGCTGGCATCCAGCTTCTGCTGAGCTGCCAGATGAGCAGATTTGGGCTGATACACATTTGATAAAGATTTAAAATCAAAGCCAGGGAAGTTTTCCTGTGATGGTGTGACCAGCTTCTGTCCCTGTGTTTTACTGAAAGAGCAATGCAAGTCTGGGCATGGTGAAACCTGCTCCCTCCTCCAATAAATACCAGGAATCCTTCACTTGCATTTCTTTATTGCTGGTCCCAGAGCTCTGGCAGCTCCACAGGGTGGTGAAGCCCATTTGCTGTAAAGTCCTGCTTTAAGCCACACCCTGTGTTTGAATGGGCTTTTTAAAATAAAGTTATTAAACTGTCACTATCTTACATTAAACTCCTTGTTTGGTCACTTTATGTGCTGGGGATGCAAGTGTTAAACCACTGGGCAAAGCCACTGCTGATTTCCAGTGAGAACAAGACTCTTGTAGGATTTTAACAGGTTTATTTTGGGCTCTTTGGGGCTGGCATCGTGTCTGAAATCATGAAGCCTTTCAAGAGTGAGCAGTCACTGCAAAACACACACTGCTCCCTTACAAGGAGGACAAAAGAACAATTCAGGTGGATTTATGGCAGCTGCTAGAAAACCTCTGCACTCTGTCACACCACCATAAGTTACCCAGATGCACACACCTCATCTCCCATATTTAAGACACCAATTTGTCTTTTCCCATCACAGAAGAGCTGAGGGAGGAAGGGAACACTGTCACACATCTTTGGGGTCCCTAAACCCTGATATCTGTCACAGCAACACCCCTGGGCAGGGGCAGGGGCAGGGGCAGGGGCAGGGACAGGGGCAGGGACAGGGGCAGGGGCAGGGGCAGGGCAGGGCAGGTCCCTCACTCCCCCAGGACACAGAGAAGATCCAAAAACAAGGAAATAAGAGGCAGAACAGCCCAACACTGGGAGTCACAAACCAGCCCAGCTGCCTGTGCCTCCCACAGCTCCCAAACACAGGAATTAACGCCCTGGAACTCCAGTGCCTGCTTTATGCTCCTCTAATACAACAGCAATAAAGAGTTATTCTGCTCCTTAATGGGCTCTCTCCTCTGCCAGGCTGCTGAGCACTGCCTCTGTGAGTACTTTTATTATCTCTATGTGATAGCAGCGACTGCAGCAGGAGCTGCCTTTGATGGGACTTTAAAAGCCTCAGGGGAGGAAACCCAAGCAATTTCTCAACACCAAAGGCAAGAGGGATGAGCTGGGAAAGAGCCTCCAGCTGGACAGGGCACACAGATTGGTCTGATGGCCCTGGAATCAGCCCTTGGGGAGAGCTCAGCAGCACCCAGGGGTGCTGGAAGGGTTCAGGGCACTGGGTGAGTGTTTGAACTGTGAATTCAGGGTTCCTGCAGGTGACAGGGATGGGAGGGACTCACCCAGCAAAGCCATGAGTCTGGGGCAAGCTCAGCAAGCTGGCACAGGCACCCTGAGCTCAGGGGATGTGCACAACCTGGAAAAGACTCTGGGTGCCATAAAACAACATAAAACATAAAACAACAAGGTGGGAATTCTCTCAGGCTGTGCCTGCTGTGAGCCCAACCCAGCTGCCTGTGAGCCACCCTGTGCTCTCCTCTTGCCCAGGACAGGCATCTCCTGCTCTGGGGCAAGGACAACCCACCCCACAGGAGAGATGCTGCCTCTGCAAACATCATCCAGAGAGGAGAATTAAACAGGAGAGACAGGGAAATTGCATCTTTGTGCACCCAGGATGGGACTGAGCAAGGGAGAGCTGGTGCAAAGTTCCTGGGTGAGGATGGGTGGCACCAGGAGGAGGTGACAAGAGGGTCACCAGGATCTGCTCCTGAGCAGGAAAAAACCCCAAGAACTCAGCTAGAGGTGCAGGGTGAGTGGCCATGTCCTCCTCCTCCTCTCTTCCCACATCTCCAATTCCCCTGGCTCAGCTTGGCCCCATCAATTTGCCCAGAACTTGCCAATGACAAAAGGGCAAGAAAGGAGGGAAAATCAAAAGCCTTGCTGTCCAAACCCCATTTCTGGGACAAGCTTTGGCAGCACCTCTGAAAGCTGATTTGGGAATGAGTCACTGGGCTGTGCCACCCAGCTGGGGTTTAAGGTGACCCCAGCCCATCTCACATTTCTGCATGACACAGAACAGCATTAATTCAATATTAAACAAAACTAATTCAATATTAAACAAAACTATTCCAGCACTGATGGGCAGAACTGAAACCAGGGATCAGAGGGGTGTGGGATTGATCCTCCAGGAAAGAAAGGAAGAAGCAGCTTGGTCTTGTCAGAGATTCCTACAGGACAGAGCCCAGGAGATCCAGCCCAGACTGATTCCAACAGAAGGATTCTCCTGCCCAGAAGAATTCCTGCACAGAACCCCAGGTTTGTGAAGGTGGAAGATAAGGATGCAATGCTCAGCACATGTTGGCCTTGAGGGCTTGAATTTTTTGCACATTCCCTATGACTCCCAAAGCCTTTTGGAGAGCTGGTCTTGTATTTCTGTCCCTCTGGAAATTCTCCCCTGTGTCACTCCAAGATGCCACCACTGCCCAGGAATGCTGTGTCACCTTTGGCCAGCACATTAATCTCTCACTTTTCACACAATCCCAGAACACCCCAGCACAGGCTGGGATTTGCTGACCTGTGAAGCACAAATCAGATGAATTTTGCCTTTGCTCAGAGCAATAATGGAATATATTTGGGCAGAGGGACCCAGCAGGGAGAAAAAACTAATAAGAGCTTCACTTTTATTGCAGATGGGATTTCAGCACCCTCCCAGAGGATTCCCAGAGACAAGGAGGATTCCCAGAAAGGCCTGAGCACTGCAGCTCTGAGCTGAGGGCTGGCTGCTTCCCTCCAGATTAAAGATATCACAAAATTGCCTCTTAAAAAAGAAATTCCAGTGAGTAACTGGAGAGGGCTTTGTGATGTGTACAAAAGGAGTGTGTCCTTTGGGAAAGGAGGGTAATGAGGCAGGAGAACTGAGCTTTTCCCTGCAAATCAAAGGGGGGAAACCACAAATAAAGTGGTTCCAGCAGGAGCTTGGCTCAGGTGAGCCCAATGAGCTCCATCAGCACCAGAGCTTTTCACTGCTCACCCAACCCAGCCCCTCTGCTCTGTCCAGCCCCTCCCTCTGCCCCTAATTAGCTGTTTGCTAATGAAGCTGGCAGGGTGCCAGCAGCAGAGGAGGGTCTGGAGAGTGGGAAGGTGTGGAGCTCGTGGGTGCTGATGCTGCTGAAAGCCACCAAGCTGTGCTGAGCACCTGGCCCAGAAAAAGGGGCAGGAAGGGAGGGGAAAAGGCAAAAAAAAAAATCCAAATACCCTGATCTGCCCCAAAGCCCCCCCGTGCCCAGGTGTGGAACACCTGCAGGATGATTCCAGCTGCTCAGAGCAGAATTCTTGGTGCCTCTGTGCTTCCAGTGGTCCAAACCCTGGTCATGGTGCTCTGCATGGATCTCTGCAGGGTTTGGAGAGCCCAGCAAAGGCTCAGAGCTCACCCCATGCTAAGCAGGGTGGTTGTGATTATCATATCTGTGCTTTCCATGGATGTAACCACCAGGAGTATTCAGCACAACTCCTGACCCCACAGCACTGATTTAAAAGGATGGGATGGCCAGTCAACCCCAAAAATGGCTCCAATATTTGTCTTATGCCATAGGCAACATCAGGACAGGCTAAACTTTGACCAGAAATCAGCTGCTCCTGCTAAACATTTAAATTCAGAGAGATTTAATTAAGTTTACTCCCCAAATTGTGGGTCAGCTGCTCCACAACCTCATCCCCTCCTTGTGTTAAAGGGCTCCAGGTCCTTCTCTGACCCCAGCCCAAAATCAGGCACTTTTTATGCAAAATTCTCATCTTGTGACTTTAAAAAAGCCACCCTAAAAACTTTTCCAAGCAAAAACCCCTCTTCCTTAGGGATTATTTGCACCCTAATAAAGAACTGCTCAGGCAGAGCATGGAAAAGGAGCAGCTCACATTAATTCCTCACATTCATTCCCTAAAAATAAATTAATTAAAGCCACAGGAGAGTGGCTCTGCTCACAGCTGTCACCTGGGCTGCCCTGGAATTCTGCACTGGCACAGGACACCCAGAAAAGCTGGAATTGTTGAAGGAGCCTTGGGACAGCCTGGATTAGTGGTCATGGGACAAGATGGGTTTTAATGCCCCTCCCAAACCATTCTGTGGTTTTATCACTCCATGACCAGACTGTAAATTAAACATTTCCCATCCCAGCCCTTTCATCAGCTCCACCTTGAGCTATTCCAAGTGACTTCCAGCCAAGGGCTCCTTGCACAAGGAGAGGCTCTCCTGCAAAAACAGCCCCACCTCCCCCACTATTGATTGGATTTGTTGAAACAGATGGAAAAAGCAGCTAGTCAGATGCAAAAAAAAATGGATATTCAAACCTGCTTCCAAGAAAATGGCTTCAATCTGTATTAAGTTTAATCCCTTTTGATCAAGGCCTGGGATGTAAGCAGAAAATATCACAGATTTTCACATACTTTTGGGTTCCCATTTCCCTTTGGCTCCAAAAGGGAGCTGGGAGGTCACAGCAAAACATATGGAGCACAAAAAAAAATAAAAATTAAAAAAAAAAAATAAAAAGAGGTTTGGGAGCATTTTGCATGTGCAGGAGAAATTGGGAGCATCCATATGAAACCAATCCACTTGCACAAAGAGTAATTTACCTATTGGGGAGAGAGAGAGATAGAGAGAGCTTAAAATTCTCCTTGCTTGATTTCCTTCATCATTATTCCAAGTGCTAAAGGCAAAAAAAAAAAAAAAAAAAAAAAAAGTATGAAAACATTGCAAAGGAAAATGCTTAAAAGTTTGGGTTTTTTGTTTTTGTGGGGTTTTTTGTTTTGTTTTGTTGGTTTGAGTTTTTTTGTTTTGTTGTTTTTTTTTTGGTTTTGTGGGGGTTTTTTGTTTTGTTTTGCTTTTTGGTTGTTTTGGGGTTTTTCCTTTTTTTTTTTTTTTTTCCATTTTGCACAGTCTCCAATTCCTGGCATGGTCACAGGTCTCTCCAGAGAATTTTACATCCTTTCCAGTCCCAGAGCAGCAGCTCTGGTGGGAGATGCCCAGGAGCAGTTGCAGAGACCAAGGATGGGTTTGTCCCTCCCTGCCACACCCAGGGTTTGATTTTGGAATCACCATCCCACTGAATGGAAATAACCCACTTCAATATCCCACTTTAATATCCCAGCACCTGCAGTTTAACCTTCAGAAGCTGCTGTGCTCCAAGCCCTGAAGCTTTTCCATTATTCCTCTGGATTCAGCTCTACCTGCAAAGCATCAGCTCTGCCCCAGGGAGCCTCAGGGAAGCCAAGTCCCTCCTAAAGCCCTCCTGAAGCAGCAGCAGCTCAACCATCACAAGCCCTTTGAGACCAGCTGTGTTTTACAAATCAGGAGAAAAACTCGTTTAAGCTCAAAGAAATTCCTGTAATTCCAACGTACACAAAAGGGGCAGGAAGCAAACAGGAGTTTTTCAAGTGCACTGTAAAAGGCAGCTTGTAGAATTTGCTTGGGATTTGCTGCTTTGATTTGCTCAGAACCTGGAACTGCTGTGTTTGCAGGGATGGGAGACCTTTGCCACTGAAGTTTCTTCCCCTGCAGCTACACAGAATCAGGGCTTGTAGCAGGAATCCCACCTAGCTCCACAGATGGAGGGGCTGCTCCAAGCCTCCTGCACGAGCACAGACACACCTGGATGAAACATCTTCATTCCCAAAGCTTTAAAAAAGTAAAAAAAAAAAAAAAAAAAACCAACCAAAAAAACAAAAAAAAACAAACCCAAAAAACCCAAACAGTTTTTGTTTGTTTGTTTAAAAAAAAAAAGGAGGGAAAAAGGCCCAGATGAGAAGGAAGGTGCTTTAATTAATAAAGAACTCGATGTGCCCATGAGCTCTGGGAACACAAAACCAGGACAGGGCTGAGCTCTGCTCTGCCTGCACTCCCCAAGCAGCTCAGAACACAGAGTGACACTGAGTAGAAACACTCAGGAGGAAGAACAGCAGGAGGAGAAGCACAGGAAAGCAGGATGAAGTTCATTTCCTCAGCCCTAATCCTCTCCCAGACTCCAGGGAGGAGAAGCACCTTGTAAACCCGTGGGGTTTATTATCATTACAAACAAAATTCCCCCAAGGCCAGCCAGGTGTGAGCTGCCTCCTTGCCCCAGACCAGCACTGACTGACAAATATCCATTCTTCAGGCACTGGGGACACTTGGACACACCAGCAGAGCCCATCACATCACCAGGGCTGCTCCAGGACCCCCAAAAATGCTCTTCAAACTCAGACTGAGCTCCAACTTCACCCTGCACTGTTTGCAAGCACAAGGTCCTGGTTTGATGAGTAAAAACCTTTGATAAGATCACCTCAAGCATCCTACATCCTTCAGATGTGGGGCACAAGGAAGCAAATTTCTCCTTTCTAAACCCAGGAAACTTTAATTCAGGTTATGAATTAAGCTCTCAGCCTTTCCTCCCAAGCTGGGAGAGGCTCCCAGATCCCACAAAGCCACGTTCAGACAGGGAATCAATCAGGGAATCATTTCCCCATCTCCTGCACCACTCTGTGAATGTCTGCAAGCAACCAGCAAGTCTGGAAAATAGCTGACATGAACTGCAGCCCTCCAATATTGCCAATTTAGCTGCTGTTATTGTCCCAGAGTTCCTCTAAGGAAAGAGGAGGGATGCAGGCTGCCAGTGATGGAGACAGGCAGGATCCAGAGATTCCACATCAGAAACAAATGTCCAATTTACCCAGGTTATTGAGAGCCATCACAGGAATTCACTGCTCTTGACACTGAAAAAAAAATCCACCCAAAGGTGCAGAATGCCCTGGTTGAACCTTTAGCTGTAGTAAGGAGAAATTCCTCATGTATTTTCACCAGACTGTTTCTATCCACTCATCTTGTCTGCCTTGAGCACCAAAAGCAGAGGGATGTGCCAAGGTTGTGCTGTTCCTCCCATCAGTGTCACCCACTTGGACACCTCAGTCACTCCCTGCCAGCCTCAAAAGTGTCACCTCTGGGTTTCCTGGGAAACAACTGTGTTAAATTCCCAATTCCTGGAAAAACAGGCAGAATAGTGAAGGTAGGGAAGAGTTCAGAGCAGAGAGGAGAAATTCCCAGCTCCTGACCCAAGGTCAGATCACCTTTTTCTGTGAGTTTGTATTCTTTTTGGGGGAAAAAAAAAGAAAAGCCACAATCAGTGTTGAATATTCAGAGCTCCTGATTTGTGTGTTTTATTCTCTCCCACTGCACAATTCCTGCCCAGTTTTCCAAGAACTGTTTCAAAAGGAAGGGAACCTGGGAAAGCACAGCTCTGCCACGAGCTTTTCTCTTTGCAATTATTCCATATTTGTCACAAGTGAAGCCTCTCAAGACTGAGCAGGGCAGCAGCAGAGCCAAGACATCCATGTGCAGCAGGGATGCTGCTCCTCCTCTTCCCTGCCCTCCCTGAAGGAGATAAAAGGATTGGGGTTTATTTTACTACAGATTCTGCTTTGCTGGTGAAATACCTTCCAGAAATAAGTGTTATTTCAGAAATAAAAAAAGAGTTTCCCATCAATCATATCCCAAGAAACAACACTCTCTTCCTCTCTGATTCAGTTCTCAAAATAGCAAGCCCTGAATTTCCCAAATTCATGATCAAGAGGTTTCCAGACAAAACTCTGCTGTCTGGAGGAGTCTCCTGCCCCTGAGCAGGTAAATTCCTGGTCTGGGTTTTCCACAGAGAATGGCACATGGGACAGAGACCTCTGACACTGCCACATTTATTCCATTCATTAATCCAGTGACATCAATTAATGCATTTCCACCTGCAGGAAGGCAGGAGCCTGGGGCAGAGGGAGCAGCAACCCACAAAGCATTTTCCAGAGATGCTCAGAAACCACCCCCCTTCCTCTCATCCTGTAATAGAGGATAAATATACCCACAGAGTGCTTTGATTTGACTGAGGATGTTAAATTTAGTCACTGCTCTGCCTCTGCAGACAGCACATTTACTGCTCTGGGGGTGGCTGAAATGTGCACTGCTGCCAGCACACTGCAAAGGGAAAAAGAACTGCACTGAAAAAACATCCAAAATATTGGTTCCCCTCTCAAAGCTCACAAATGACAGGATGGAAGGGGAAGCTGGATGGATTGCACAGAGGGTGAGACAAGATGATCTAAGGGTCCCTTCAGGCCTAACAAATCCATACAGATGTAGAAAAAAAAAAGGAAAAAAATATCATAGATTAGATCTTGACTGTCACCAAGAGAAAAAAAAAAAAAAAAAAAAAAAAAGAGTCAGGCATGATGTTTTCAGTGAGTGATTTAAGGAATGTAAATAGCTTTGTCAAGGATGCTCAGGCAGATTCCCCAGCTGGATGCTCTGCCCAGGACCTGCAGCAGCCAGGATGGGTGAGAGCAGCAGGAAAAGCAAAGTGAGAGCCCCATCCTCACCAGGGAGGGGACACACAGGGGGTGTTTGCATCCCAAGGGAACTGGCACATCCCTGCATCCCCCAGCAGCCTCACAGCAGCTCCCAGAGTGTCACCAGCTGTTTATCAGCTGCTAAAAACGCTTTAAAAATTAATAGGAACAGATTGAGCAAGTGTGGAACATGCAGAGAGCTGAGGCTTGGAGGGATTTCAACATGCCACGCTCAGACTGAGTGGGCTGGGAAGAGCCAGCCTTGGCAGAGGAGAGAAAATGCCAAAAATACAAAAAATACGAAATATAAAAATGCACTCCACGCAGAGAAAGGGAATTGTGGCTTGAACCAGCACGTGCTCCTTCTCCCAGCCCTTTAATCTGAATTTAGAGACAAAGAGCAGCTGGGCTGTGCACTGTGGTCAGCCTGGGGTTGTAGGAGGAGGGGGGAAAAATGGGATTTATCCATGTGTCCTTACACATGGACAGCCCCCTGATGGTTCCAAGGGCCCAGGTTTGAACACACAATGTTGATAAAGGTCATCAAGATGGATGAGAGTCCTTGACAACACCCTGTGCAGGAGGGAATGAGGGTCCCAGCAGCCACAGAGGGAAAAACAGTAAAAAAATGGAATTGTTGGTGCCAGCAGGGCAGAGTTACCAATAAATGTCAACACCCAAAACTGCATCCCAAGGGCCATCCATGCAAATGTAAATAACAGAGAAATAACTGCTGTCAGCTCAGGTATGAGCAGGGCAGCCCCAAGGGTCAGGGAAAACTCCTCCCTGGAGCCCCTGTCCAGAACAAAGAGGTTTTGTAACCCAACAGGTAAAACTGGTTTAATGGAGCTCCTGGAAATGCCTGACAAGTATTTACTTGTGGGAAGGGAACAGGAAAATGGGATTTGTTCTTAGCTGGCTCTCCTGGCATTTTCTAACTGCCAGGAAGAGAGCACTAAAATCTTACTGACTTCATGACCAACACAGGGTATTTTACAAAGCAGAAAATCCCAAAAAAATCTCAGGTCAAGGTGAGCCCTTGCTCAGGTGCTTCATGTAGGGCATAAAAATCCACATGTGCTTAATGGCAGCAATGTCTGGAATTCCCAGAGGAAAAGCTCAGCCTGGTGTAAAAACTCAAAATTGAGGAGTGGGACAGAGAAATGAGAAAGGGCTTTCTGTTCTGATCAATACTGAGGAGCATTTTGGTTTTGTCCACTGAAAAAATGGCAATGAATGTTTTTTGTATGTCCACAAACAAACAACATGTTTTCCAATTTTGGATTTAAAAAAAAAAAAGAAAAAAAAAATCCCTGAAAATTGAGTTTTAATGACTTCCCCCCATCTGCTGTTTTTTGTTCAAAACATCTTTTTTTATTTTTTTTTTCATGCCATATTTTGGCCAGATGTAGAATATGTGCTTGGACTGCAGAAAAGAGCATTTGACAGCATTACCAAGAGATAACCAGCTCAGCCCAAGCCTTGCAAAAAGAAAAACCTTTTATTTCACACCAGGCCCTCAGCTCCTCACTGGCATCATCTCATCAGCCCAACCTGTCCGTGGGGATGGATCTGAAAGGTTTGAATAATTCCCCATCAAAATCAACTCTCTGCTTGGATGAGACTTCCACCAAAGCATCAAGACAGGCTGTGAAAGAGAGGAAATATATTCTTGTCAAAATGACATCCCCCTGAGGAGCACAATCCCCACAAAAGCACTTGCTGTGTGTCCTGTTTCAGATCCAGCACTGGAATAATTCTGTTTGACTTATTTAACAATTTAACATCCACACGCTCGGCTTTGCAGCTGGAGAAAGAAAAATCACGTGTTTGAGGGGCTAAAAGGGAGGGGAAAAAAGAAGAAAGAGATGGTTTGATGATGGGTGGATATTTATGAGGAAATTATATCTGTGAGGAGAGTGTTCAGCTGAGCAAACTCCCTCCCCCCTCCTTGCTGGATAGAAATGGGATTTGGAGGGGTGGGACTGGTCAGTGAGGAATTGGGTGCAAACACCCAAAAGCAAAGCACCAAACTGGGTGCAAACACACCAAAGCTGCTCCAGCTCAGAATTCTGTGTTCCCACCACCCTTCCAGCCACACCTCTAAGAAAAAACCCCCCCAGGTGTGATGTGTGCTGAGCTATGAAGTGAACAGGGATCTGGGCTCTCCTTGGGGTGCTCACAGGCACCCTGAAAGGCACAGCAGAGCCAAGTTCCCTCTCCCAGCAGCAGCATCCTGGTGGTGCCTCAGGACAGGGGAAAACAAATGGGGATGAAAAAAACCCTTCTAAAATGTCCCATCAGCACAGCACCAGTGAATTTGCCACCCCAGAACTTGCTAGGACCCCCTCTCATGTGTTGCTCCCAGATCCCACTGGGATCCAGCAGCAGACCAGGATATGAGAGGGGGGAGCTGAAGGGTCAAGAGGGAGAAAAAGACAGAACTGCCACCAGTGCAGCAGGCAGGGAAAAGCCAGGGGAATGTCCCTGCTGGGTATCACAGCAGCAGTACCAAGGCAGCCCTCTGCTAACAAAAATCCAACTTCTGTGGGATGTATTTTTAATAAAGTGCTTCATTCTGCTGCAGGTGTGGACTATTATCCCAGTGACCCTAGTGGTCCCAGGGATTCCAGTGCTGATCCCAGTGATCCCAGTGATCCCAGTGCTGATCCCAGTGGTCCCAGTGCTGTTCCCAGCTCTGAGCAGGACTCATCCCTTTTGAAATGCCCATCCCTCCTCTCTGGCTGCTGGCCCCACCAGCACATCTGTGCTGTGCCTTTGTTTGCCTGGGGCCACATCTGTCCCTGGAGCTGCTCCTGCACTGCACGGTGCCATCAGGAGAAACTTCAAATAAATACAATTACAAATAAAGAAATAACACAGTGCAACCTGTTAAGTGAACAGCTGGGGTGCTCCACGCCTGTTGTCACTGGGATTTTAACTTCAGAGCATTTCCCCAGCCTGACACAGATGAGTCACTGGTGAATCTGCATTTGGGATGTAAAATATGGAGATCTCCCCTTCCCAAACCCCCTCTAAAGCTGCGTGACACTCAGACAACAGAGTGGAAACTATAAGCTTTGATGGGGAAAAACTATGCAGAAAAAGGGCCAGAACTGTATTAAACTATATTAAAAAGCCAGCAAGGAAAGCAGTTCAAACAGCTCCCTGTAAAGTAGCTCAGCTCTCTGGGGCTCTGTTTAACAGACATCCTTTTATTAGAAAAAGTCGCTGAAGATGGCTGTTTAGCACTTCCAATAAAGGAGAGGTGGATGGGGATGGAGGTTGTTTTTTTTTTATTATGATTACAGAAAGGTCTGGGGCTGAAAGAAAGGGAAAACCTCCAGATTGATGGTTTTGTTTCTGCCCCGTTCATTAACACACCAAGATCTGAATAATCACAGGCTGGGGGGGCTCTCTGATTTGGAGGGTCCACCAGACATCCAGGAAGATGAGGAATGGATGATGGAAATGAAGAAGGAAATGCCAAAAAAAAATAAAAATAGAGTGATGAAAAGAGAGGCTCTGCAGCCAGCCCAGCATCACCCCTCTGACACAGCTGGGCACAGCTGGCTGGCACATGGGGTGAAGAACATGACATCTTTCACCCCAAAAACCCTCCAACTGGAATGCAAGAGCTTGGCAGAAGCCTCCAGCTACACCATTTTGCAGAAAAAAATCTGTTTTATGAGCTCCACAGCCAGTCAAGGGCAGGAATTGCAGCAGGCAAGGATGGAACATCATCCCTGGGAGAGGCAGGGGGGCTCCTGATGCTCCTCAGCACCCAAGAGCTGCCAGGAAAAATCCTTCCCTGCTCCTGCCTGCCAAACCTTGGGTCTGCTCCAATTTCCTCACTGTGGCGTGTTATTAATGCTCATTATCATCAAAATCTCTGAGTGCAAGTAAAATTGGGCTTGTTTTCCACCCAGGCTTGTGCTTCCCACGTGTCAAATCCCAGCTCAGCAAAGAGAGGAAAGCAGTGAGAAAAACATCTAAAGGATTAAGGAATAATCTTGGAAAGACCATGTCCAGGCCCTGAGTGAGGCAACACCAACCTCCCAGCCCAGTTTTTCATTAGAACATTAAAAAATGATGCAAAATTGCTTTTGGTATCAGAGATGACCAGGGAGGTCATCCGGCTTTAACCAGCTGATGTTTTCTCCACACACCCCTGTCTCCAGGGCAGGTCTCGGTTTTTTTGCATTATCTAAACTCAAACAAGGCAAAAACAGGCTGGAGATTTTAATATCAATCCCACTGCCTGCTTTTCATGCTTTGAATATGAAGAGAATGGGAGCTGAGACAGGAAAAAATAGCACTGTTAAAAATAACATTACAAATGCTCCTATTTGGGCCCTCAGGCCTGTAGAGAAAGATGTTTCATTATCCAAGCCTAAGAAATTAATTATGCTTTAATCATTTTTTTCACTAAAAAAAGGCAAGTCTATTTGGCTTGCTTTGCTTTTGAAAGGGAAGCTGAGCCAAGCTTCACACTCCTGCTTGTTCATCTCAGCCAGGATCCAGCCCAGGGCTCACTGGGGAATTTGGGATCACCCTCTGGACCAGCCCCCCCCAGCTCTGCACCTCTCCATGGTGCAATTAATAAATAACTCCATTAATAAACAGAGCATCAGCACTCTCTGGGTGCAGACAGCAGCCCAAAGCATCTCCTCTCCCTACCAAAACAGGCGAGATCCTCGTTTCAGGCAAAAAAAAAATCAATTTATGATCAGTTTGAAGGGGATCAGACAAGTTTGGCATCACTTGCACAAGTTCAGCATCACCCCAGGCTGCTGCAGCCCATCCCTGGTGCCAGGGGAGCCCCCCACCCCAGATTTTGGGGGGGTTCCAGAGCCCCCCCCAGGTTTTGGGGAGTTCCAGAGCCCCCCCCAGTTTTTGGCCAGTGCTGAATCTGCTCGCCTGGAACTCCAATGTGGTTTCCATAGAAACACTCAGGAGCTAAATCTTATTTACTGAGTTAAAGAAAAGGGCTGCAGCAGCTGTAATTTAGTCCTGGGGGTAAATAGGACGTTATGAGAAATATAAAAATTTCCAGGATGGCAAAGCAGGTGGATTTGCACTGCTGGTTTTTCCTTTAGCATCAGTTATTAGACTAGGATTAGGATAAATCAAAGCACACCTCCTTTAAAAAGTTCCACTGCCCCAAATTTCCAATTAGATACTTACACATAATTTTTTTATTAAATGCTAGTGGATTTGGGAAGATTATTTCCTATTCCCCAACCAGAAATAATCCCACAAAAAAAATGAGGAAATCTACATTTAGTAACAGGTTCTACCCTGGCCATAACCATCATTTAAAGCAAATATCATGACCTCAAATCCAACAAGATGCTCTCAAACTGCAAGCTCTCACTTTTTTCCCAACAGATCTATTTAGACCACACCAGAATTTCTGTAACAAACCACTTATGGACACCTGAGGGAAAAGCTGTCTGTAAAACATTTAATTTTGGTGCATCCCTTGCACTCTGCTAAGAAGGAAGGTTCCTTGTGTGCCCCACAGAAACACACACACAAAATCTGTCAGTGCTTTGAATATTAAGATTTACAGGTTGGAGATATCCCTCAAATCACTCTGCCTTGCCCTGCACAATGGCAGGGTTGGAATATGGATTATTTGGGATGAATAATACATGATGGCACTGTAAATCCAGTCCCAGCTGAGCAGGAGCTCTGCAGCAAGGAAGGTTTTGGGACCACACTGAGCTGGCTGCAGGGAGCATTTATTTCTTTGCTAATGAAGGGAACTGCTGTTCCAGCCTGGAAAAGGGGCTGGGAAATCCTAATTAATGAGTGGTATTCAAACCCCAGCACGTCACTGTCTGTGACAGCCCCAGTCTCATCCCAGCAGAGACCCTGGGGCTCACTCCAGCCCTGGCTGCTGGGAAAAACTCAGTTTAAAATAAATGAAGCACTGGCAAATATTTCCTTAAGGGTGGGACAGGAGGGTGAAGGAGACATCACAGAATAAAGGGCACCTGCAAAATGTGGGGAAGGATTGTGTTTAATCCCCTTTACCTGGGCTCAGGCATCCTGAAGAAGGCACCAGTTTTGGAGGACAGTGGAGGCTGCTCCCAGCCCAGCCCCATCCCCAGGATGTGCCACATTCTCTGTGTCACATCACCCACCTCATCACAGCCAGGAATCAGAGCAGCCCCTTCCCTCTGCTGGACATTCCAAATGGTTCTAAAATGACCATGAAGTGGCTTTTCAAGGCAGCCTGACAGCAGAATCTGATGTTTTCTCATCAGCTGAGCTGGGATGACATTGCTCATGGCTCTGCCAGGGTAATAAAGGAACCAGCCAGCAAACAAAGCAAAAATCAATATGGATGAGTGTAATATTTTTCATAATGTCTTTATTGTGCACAGCATTCCTCATGTAGCTATTCATAGACACACTTTTCCTTCTTTTTTTTTTCCCCAGGAAATGAAGTGATGGGACATGTTCTTATTCCACACCAGAAAACCCAACACTGATTCATCACCCCTGAAAAGTTCATAGACTAAACCCAAATATGAGCAGATGAAACCAAACACCCAGCTGAACTGGTAGAGCTGATTTTTCAGCCCCAGCTCCTGCTGGTGACACTGGGGACACCCACATGGCACTGTGTCCCCCCAGGGCTGGGAGCAGGAAACTGGGCTGAGCCCCTGGAAGAGGAAGGACACTCAAACAGGAAACTTTGCAAGCAAACACAGCAGAGCCACATCCTCTCCAAAGGCACCTCTCCATGGCAGCTGTGACCCCAAATGACCAGTGATGAGGGGAGGGAATTGGGAGCTCCAGGATGGGAGCACAAGGGAATTGCAGCATAAGCTGGAACCTCCACCAAGGATCATCCTATCCCAAAAAAGCTGCCAAAAGAGCAGGGAAAAACTTCCAAGTTTAACTCCCAGCCTCCCTGCAGCCTGGCTTTGGGGCTGTGCTCTGGCACCAGCAGCAGCACCAGCCCAGTTTTCATTTATTTATTGCCAAGTAGATGCTGCAGGATAAGCATGGAAACACCAAAATTCCCCCCTAAAAAAGCACCAGGTAGTGAATCCACTGCCAGAGCAGTGTCCCCATTCCTGCCAGGGAATGCCACCATGCCAAACATGATCAAAATCTCCTGATATCAATTAGGTACAGCAAAAATGACCTTAATTACCCACCCTGGGCAAACACCTTGCCAAGTCTGGAGCCAGCTCTGCTTCCAGGCTGGAAAACCTCCTGGACACAAAGGTGAAGCCACTGCCAGACAGCAAAAGCTTTTTTCTGGTGCCAAGTTACCTGCCAACCTCTTCTGTCCCCTGTGTCACCTCCTGACAGCTCCACTTCAACTGCTCTGATATTGAGCAAGAGCAAATCTTTTGCAAAGTCCTTCAATCCACAAGGCAAATCCCACCATCCAAAGGCACCTCAGAGCACCTGGCTGGATGCAGAAAAGGCTCTTTTTATTTTAAAATATCCAGTTCTGCTGTTGCAAGGCTGAGCTTGCCTGCAAAGGAACCTGCAATTGTCCAACCAGACACACTTTGCTGCTGCCATTTGATTTTAATTGGTCCCAGTTATGGTCTTCAAAGCATCCATGAAGGAAAATCATGGTTTTTTTCCAAGCAACTGGTTGGGTTTTGGTACCTCCACCAGGGGTTTTGAGCTTAATAAAGGAGAAAAGGAAAAGAAATTATTCCTCTGTGGCTTTGCTGGTGGTGAGTAAGCAAAAAACCATTGATTAAAAATGAGCAATGAGAAGAGGAAGTGCCTCTGTGCTCCACAAACAGCTCAGGACACAATGGTTTATACTGTAGATAAATGCAAAACAGGGAAATAAATGAGCTCCTCTTGGACATTGGCCTAAGCACTGATGGCAGGATGGAAGCAGCACTGCAGGAAGGGACCCTCTGAAATAACCAGGAATGAGAAGATAACAACAAAAAGGATGGAAAAGAAGATTTTACCTGGCTCAGAAGGAGTCAGGCTCTGCTGGAGATTGCCAACCTGGCTCCCAGAGCTGCTGCCTCTGCTCTGGCTCCAGCTGGGCACCAGGGAGACACTGGCAGCTGAGAAATTCCACCCTGGGAGGGTGGGGGGCTCTGGCACAGGGTGCCCAGAGAAGCTGGGGCTGCCCCTGGATCCCTGGGAGTGCCCAAGGCCAGGCTGGATGGGGCTGGGAGCAGCCTGGGATGGTGGAAGATGTGCAGGAGGGATTATTCAGCTCTGAGATCCTCTCCAACCCAAACTGTGTGACCTTCAGCACTGATACCCCCACCAATCCTCACAGCCATTAACAAAACCCCTGCAAATAATTCCCCAAAAGGCAAAGCCAAGGTCCAAGGACCACCTGAGCAATCTGGCCCAGAGGAGAAGCAGCAGGGGGATGCCTGGGCTGTGCTCTGCACGTGTCCTGCCACAAGCCCCAGAGCAGGGAGGAAACCAAGCCAGGACTGCAGCAGCCAAGACAAACTGAGCTGTATTTATATCCAAAGCATGGAACAGCAGGTAGAAAAGCAGAGATCCAACACAGCTCTGTGCAAAGGGGAAATGAGGGGTTATCCATGGTCATGTTTTTAAGGAGTATTTGGTATATTCAGAGCTTTGCAGTGAGTGATCCATTCAGAGCAGGCAGCTCTGTGCACTCATGCCAAGCAAAAAGGGAAATAAAAGTTGGAAATCACACACAGCCTGTTAAAGATATTTTCCCCTGTGCCCTCACCCAGATCCCCACTGGGAAAACACGAGTGTGTTCATTTATTGCATCAGCAGGTCTGGGAGGGGGGAGTGAGTCACAGAGGTTGGGGAGAATTTTCTTTGGGTGACTGAACCTTCAGCATCACCCCAAGCCCAGCAGCACAGCCAGGATCCCAGGGGTTTTATTGCTGGAGAAATCTCCAAGGGAAAGAGGGGGTGGAAAGAGTTTTAACTCCTTGGAAAAAGAAACAGAAATACAGGATAAAATAGAGTTGAGGCCACAGAGCACAGCTCAGCTCCCTCTCCCCAGCAGAATGTGCACAAACACATCCTGTGGCCAGGGCTTTTCATCTGCTGCCAGGGAGATAAAGGGAATTCCTGCTGGCTGGGGAGGGAGCAGTGCTGGCACCAGCACAGCAGGAAAGGGTCACAGCAGCCACTCTGCTGCCACCAGCCCTGGGGGACACAGCTTGGGGACAACCTCAAACCACCCCTCCTCCAGAGGGGAAAAAGGCACGGAGATCTGAGCCCTGCCTGGAATCCCTGTGAGAAGGAAAATCCAGAGAAAATCAGGGCTGGAGGCAGGGGATGCACCCAAGGGGCACTACAGGGACAGGGAAGGGCAGCAGCTTGCTGTGGATACCCCAAAATTTGTGATGGATCCATGGCCAAAACCCTGTGCAAGAACCAGGAATCACAAAACTGCCCAGGGATGGAGGGTGGGGGAGGTTTGGGAAGGGTCTGGCAGAGCTCAGCTCCTGCTGGGCTCATCCCAAGGGAAGCATCACCCCACGGAGCTCCCTGCCCATCCCTGCACAAGAACAGCTGGAAAATGATGGGATGTGCATCATCTGAGGGGGGCAGGCCTGTGGGGAGTGAAGGAGGCACAGAGAGAGGACAAAGCAGCCAGACAGGGATGGGGAAAGCTGGAGGGACTGGGGGTGTTTAAGGCTAAAAAGGTTCTCTCCAGGATTTACCTCAAAGTAGCTAATTGCACTAACAGGAGTAAAACAAAGAGTGATGTCACCAGCTCCATCTGCTTCAAATTTGCTCTAAGCTTTAAATCTCCCTAATTTTTATTTTTTTTTTTTCAAAAAGAGAGAGAAAAAGAAAAACACCAACATTTGCTAAATGAACCCAAAGCGAGGCAAACATCCCCACGCACCCACAAAATGCTTTTCTCTCATCCCAAAATATTGGCAGTGGGAAGCTCACAGGAGTGGTAAAAGGCTCTAAAAAGCAGCAGGGTGGGATGGCAGGGGGACAGTGACAACCTGCAGGTTTGGGAGGTGACCCTGGGGGCCAGAGCAGGGACCAGGCACAGCACAGCCCCAGCTGCTCTCTGTGCAAATGGAAAATCCAATGAGGCTGATACTGTCACCTCCTGGGAGGTTTGGTGTCAGGTCAGAAAGATTTTTATTTTTTTTTCCAGTGAGCTCTTGAGCAGACACAAAACTGGCTGGCAGTTAAGGTCATTTTCTGCCACAGCTCTGCAGCTCAGCCAGGAAAAGCTTTGGGGAGCTTGGGATTCCCCCAGGAACAGCCCTGCAAGGACCTGCCAGAGGCTCAGGCAGCACCTGCTGAGCAGCCACTGTGGAGTTTGCTCTGATTTCATGGCAGGTCCAACCAACCCTGGGAAACAGCAATCCAAGGTGGATTTCCCCTCTTCCACACCTCCCTCCTGCCCCTCAGCTGCACCTGGGAATGATCCCCTGCACCAGCTGCTCACACACTCTCAGCTCTCCCAAACAATCCCAAATTTGCCAAACCATCAGTGGTTCCACAGCCTTGTAGAGATCTGCCAGCTCAGAACTGCTGGAGAATCAATAGTCTCCAAAAAACTCAGTGTGGGGCTTGTTACCTTAAATCACAAACTTTCCAGGCCCTTAGCTTCCTAAAAATATAGACCTATACAATTTTTAATTGATTTATTAGAGATACACCTGTATTTCAGCAGCTGGTTCTTCTCCCCAGATCAAAACCTATTTCCCCAAGCTGATCCCACAAAACCTCTGGGCATCAGCAATATTGGGATACAGGGCTGCTGCTTTAATATCCCAACTCACACAGCTCCTTGGGATCTGATTTATAACTATAGCAGAAAACCTTACTGGAATCAAAACTAATTTATAGACTCAGGAGGGGGAAGAAAAAAAAATAAATTGACGTCTTCTAGATCACACACATTGCTGTGAATCAATTTCCATTTTGTGCCCCTGGTGCAAGCTGGGTGAATAAATGCCAGGAGTAATGAGTTTGGAAACAACCAGCAACAAAGAAATGACAGTCACTAAAAAATCTTTCTCCTGCCAGGAAACCCCAAGTGCAGATTAAAGCAATTACCAAAACCCAGGCAGAGGAGATGGGGAATTTCAGCAAGGAGATGAATTTCTGTCTTTTTTTCTGTCTATTTTCCTTTCCTCCTCCAAACAGAGTTCATTATTGTTGGAGGGGGATGAAGTGAGCAGCAATTTTGGGTGTGGGTGATGTGTCCCAGTGGTTTGAGGCAGGGAAAGGAAAAGGAGGGTGGAAAGGAACTGGAGCTGCAAAGAGCCACCACTCACAAACACATCATGGGCTCACTCAGCAAACTCCAATTTCCTGCAGGATATCTCTCCCCTCTGCCCTGTGACACTGCATTTTGAAGATTCCCCTCATCAAATGTGCCTCATCTCCCTCAAGGTTTGGGCTCTGGGGGTGGCAAATGTCATTTCACAGCCAAATCCAGCTGGAGGGACACCACAGCCACCTCCTCACACTGCAGCACTGGAAATGCCACAAAGAATCTCCTTTTTCACCACAAAAAGGGATGAACACTGCACAAGAAGTTTGGCAATGCCCTGTATCAACAGGAGAAACACAACTTGCCCAAAAACCTGAAAATCATCCAAGTGTGACCTCCTGTGGCCTGGCTGTCACCAAGAAGATGCTTTCAATGCCATCTGCTCTCCTTTGGAAGCCTCAGCTCCATGGGCAGGGACAAAACTCTTTGTTTATCAAACCTGTGCTCCCCAAGGCATCTCCTGGAGCTTGGGTTGCTCTTGCTCCTGGTTTTGCTTCCTCCACAGAGATTTTCATTCACAAAGAGCTTTGGGATACTGGAGGATGAAAAGCAAGGGGATGTAAAATCATTTATTTCTACTATTACCAAAGATTAAAAGCCAAGCACAAAGTCAAGCTGACAGCAATGCTCTCAGGAATCACCAGACATTGCTTCACTCAAAGAAAACACAGATAATAATTGAATAAACTCAGAAGAAGGTGAGATCCAGGTGAGATTTCACAGCTTCAGAAACAGGTGGGCATCAAAACCCTTCCTGGTGGGGACACAGCCACTTCCAGAGCACACATCCCACGTGGGGATTATTTGGGGTTATTTCTGTCAAGTTTCCAAAGAATTTGGCAGCTGCAGCTGGTGAGGCTCAGCAGCCAAGGATCCCAACAGCCCCTGATAAGGAGTGATCCTCTGACCACTGGAATGGCTTGATGTATGGAACTAATTTGAATTTCTGTATCAAAAATGCAAATTCAGCCCTGGGGCCATTCTGCTGGATGTGGCTGCTGGCACACACGTGCTCCAGAGGTGAGTTATATGGAAAATAAGAGCGAAACTAATTACTGGTCCCAGGCACTGAAGCTTTTGTTACAGTTCAGAAGGGAAAGAAACAAAAGGCTGGGATGAAAAACCACCAGGGTGACTCGTATTTGTCTTCCATTGAGGAAAGCCTGGCTAAGACAGATCTGCTGCATTCAGGGGGAGTGAAAGGCAGTGCCAGCTCCCATCTGTCCTTGTCTGGCACAATGTCCAGAGGGGGGGATGTGGATGGGAGGAGGTGGGTGCCAGGACAGGAGTCTCCAAACCACCCAGTGATTCCTCACAGCACAGTTCTCTCCAGGGCTGGGTGCCCTGGGCTTTATAAAATACTGATGTGTAAAGAATTTGGAGAATTTCTGGGACTGAGCCAGGTTTTTTAAAAGGAGGTGGTGAGTTATCACCAGCACTGGTGTCTGCTCTGTGCTCCAGCACACCCAGGAGCCACCTCTGGTTACTCCATGCTCTGAAAATCAACATTTTTAGGAACAGAAGAAGGGTAAAACACCCAGGGCTGATGTAAAACCCCAAGGAGCCTCCCAGCAGAGGAAACAAATGGAGCAGAGCATGAGCATGACCTGAGGATGCAGAGCAACACCTGCATGCTGTGTATTCCCAAAGGATGAGCTGATCCCTGGCTCTGGATCCACCAGCTCCATCATCCCCCACTGAAAGGGATGGGGATGGAGCACCCTTAGCTCACCCTCCCCACTGAACCTGGAAAACAACCACCTCCAGCATCCAAATTTGGAGCTGTGGCAACAAAGCTGAGCTGCAAAAAGAATAAAGTTTACAAGTGAATGCTCAAGAAGGGTGGTTCAGCTCCCCTGATACAGGGAGTTGTCCCTATCAGTCAAGAATTTCAGCTTGGCTTTAAAAGGACCATCAAAAGGCACCACAGGCACACCACCTCCCCATCAAAGCCCTGGCACAGCAATATTTGGGTGTCCTGCTCACAGAGGGACCAAGAGAATGGAAACTCCACACAGCTGCTTTACAAACCCAGCAGCTTTTACCTTCAGCTGGCTGCAGGGGGAAGCTGGAGAACAATGATACCAGTTCCTGACAGGTTTTTTTTCTGCAGGAAAAAGCCTTTGCCAGCCTGGGAGGAAGGGAGCAGATGGCCCCGAGCCCTGGGCAGGCACCCACACACCCCCAGACACGTGGCTGCTGCTCAACAGCAGCCCCAGCTCTGGCACAGCCCTCTCAGCACTGGGTCAGAGCTCCTGAGAGCCTGACAGCAGTGGGGAGAGGCTGAGCACAGCCCCAGGGCCAGGCACTGTCAGGGATCCTGCCCTGCTCTGGAGCTTCCCCATCCTGGGGTTCTGTGAGGGGCTGGAGCTCAGTGTGACCTCAGCTCCTGGGGCTGAACTGGGTCTCCAGCTCCAGCAGGAACATTCCTGTGGCAGGATGTCTTGGGTTGCAGCACAGGATGTGCCCAGCAATGTGGATTCTGTCCCCATCTGTTAAACCAGGTGTGGCAGTGACCCTGATCTCCTGGCACATATTCTCTGCTAATGGGCCATCTTTAAACCAGCTGGCAATCATCTTTATCTTTCCCACAGCACATCCTCCCTCCAGGAGATATCTCCTGTTCATGGGCCATTGTTAAAAACTGGGTGTGGCAGTGACTCTTATCCCTGTGGGAGATATCTCCTATTAATGGGCCATTGTTTAAAACTGGGTGTGGCAGTGACTCTTATCCCTCCAGGAGATATCTCCTGTTAATGGGCCATTGTTTAAAACTGGGTGGGGCAGTGATCTTTATCTCCTGGCACATATTCTCTGCTAATGGGTTATCTTTAAACCAGCTGGGCAATCATCTTTATCTTCCCACAGCCCATCCTCCCTCCAGGAGATATCTCCTGTTCATGGCCAGTGAGTCCCAGTGCATGACTGATAAAATTCCATCATCCCACTGGGAGATGCTCCAGCCAGGGCAGGAGCCAAGCCTTTCCTACCCAGATAAAAACTGAGATTTTGGACACCAAGGCACCTTCTTTCCACTGGATTCCAGAGGAAAGCCAGACCCTTCCACATCATCCCTGGAGCTTCAGAGGAAACTGCACCTTCTCCAGGAGCACTGCTCCAGCTGAACCACATCTGCCCCTGCAGGAGGATGCAGCCACCATGGAATGGGACTGTGCCACCACCCTGACTGACTGACGGGTGTCAGCTTGGATTCTGACTCTGGCAGGGTTTGGGATTGTTCTTTGGAATACTGCATTTCTATTTTAATTTTCCTAGTAAAGAACTGTTATTCCTATTCCCATATCTTTGCCTGAGAGCCCCTTAATTTCAAAGTTATAATAATTTGAAGGGAGGGGGTTTACACTCTTTATTTCAAAGGTAAGTTCCTGCCTTTATTAGCAGATAACTGCACTCCAAACCTGGACACAGGTGAAGAGGCTTCAGCACTGCAGCATCTCTGTTACCCCAAACATGGCAGGAGAGGTGTTTGGTACCCAGCTCCCACCCCAAACTGGGCTGTGCACTGATGGATGGACAGACAGCTCCTGGAAATAATTTTATTCTCAGAAAAAAAAACACATGGAAAGCCCATCTGTGGAGCACAGCACGAGGAGGAAAACCACTGTGCAAAAGGGAAAGGAAGTGGAAAGGGAAAGGAAAACATCTTTCACTCTTGTGAACAAAACAAAAGCCTGAAATGATTCAAAACAAGCCACAGAGCCCAGTCTGTGACCAGGGTCAGGGTGAGTCTTGCTCAAGTGACAGGAGCAGCTTGATCTGGGCTCTGCCAACACCCTGGGGCGTTCCTGTGGGCTCCTCATGGCACCAAACTGCAGCTCTTCCCTCCTGCCTCAAGAAGCAGCCCCAAGATCTGTCCCCTGACTTGCATCATCCCTTCTCTTCAAGTCTAAACACTCATTAATTTACTTTTTTATGTCATTTTTATATTTTTTAATTAAAAGCTGCTGTGCCCAACGCTTGTTTGACTGAAGGGGAAACCCACTCTGTGCAAAGCCTGGCAGAAGTGCAAGGGAAGCATTTTCCCCGTGATTGACAAGATAAAGCCTCCCCATGATTGACAGGACAAAAGACTTTTGTTTTCAGTTGATAGGCAATGCAGTAATTTTCTTTTAACAGCATCTTTTCTCCTGAAGTCCTTCTGGAAAAAGCACAAACCACAGGCTGAACCCCATATTGAGCTGTATTGATCCCCTGCCCTGGGGAGGAGGCTGAAAGCCAATGACTACCATGTTTTCCATTGTCCAGAGCCTGAAAAACCCAAGAAAATCAAATATTTGAGAGCCAACCCCGCTCCTGTAACAGACACAATCCCTGTGCAAACAGGAACATCTCACCCCATCACCCTGTGGCTAAGGAGAGCCTTCCCTGACAGCAAATCCTATCCATCCCTGCCTGTTTTATTCTTTTCCTTCCCCCATCAGCTTCCCTCAACCACCAAAACCAAAAATCAGTTCATGCCATGTGTGTCAGGGTGACAAATCCATGGTGGGAGATGTGCTGCACATCCCAAACTCCACAAATTCCAAACACTTGCACGTGGAGCAAGAAACTCATCCCAAGGTTTAACTCTTGCCCTTCTCAGCTGTGACCTCCAAGGGCTCTTAGAAAGTGGCTGTCACCCCCTCCATGTCACCTTCAGGGCTGATAAAAAATGGGTGTCACCTCATTGATGTGACCTCAGGCATCCCAGTGGTCCCTGCTGGCTGAATTATTCATTTTGGGGGGTGCTATGGCAGCCCAGTGGGAAGGAGGAGAGTGGGACATGAGCTCCTGCTCTATCTCTAAGCAGTTCCCAGCTCTCAGAATAAAAAACTCACCAGATTAAATATCATTTTAAATGAAGACAAAACACACTGTGTAAAAATTTAAAAAAAAAAGCACTCAAATAATATGCTTTTTAAACAAAACTATCAGCTGCATTTCAGCCAAAATTAGGAAGTTTTTTTTTTTTTTAATTTAGAGTTTATCTGGAGAATTAAATAAGATGAGAAATCCCCTTGCCCTGCTGTAACCATTGCTGTGATAATAAGGAAGATGCTTTGTTGTTTGTGAGTGCATAAGAGATCCTGGCACAGCTAATCCACATATCCATGGGTTATATCAGTATTTAGGAATATCACACAAAGTCAGAAATCCCACCACGTTCACCTGGAGGGATAAATCTGAGTGAGAGCATGAAACAACCCCAACTCTCAGAAACCAAACCTGAGCAGCACAACAAATAAAACCATGCAGATTAATCACCAAAATCACAGGATTAAATCTCATTTTATCAAGTCACCACCCAGCCTGACCCTGGCAAGCAGCAGAAATCACCTTTATTTGCCAGCAGAAAAAAAAAACAGAGGTGGGAACTGCACCATACAGCCTCTCCTGAAAAATAATAATAATTCCCAATTGTGCTTTGCCTGTGGATAATGGCTCAGGACAGGGGGAACAGAGACACCCAGGCCTGGGTAATGACACTGCTGCTCTTCCCCAGAAGTTCATACATATTTAAAAAGGCCAAGAGCTCCATTACTCCTCATTCTTCTCATCTCAGGAGATTGGAGTCCATCAGGGAGAGAAAGGCAAAGAAAGCACCACAAAGGGGAAATTCACTTTGGGGTTTAATGCTGGTCCTGCTCCTCTGAAGGTGGGATGGGATCTTCAGCTTGAGGGAAATTTGGGATTTGGGGCTCAGGCTCTCTGGGAGGGCAGCAGGGATCTGCTCTCAGTGTTTTCATGGTTTTCCCTGCAGAGTCAGCCTGGAAAATTGTTAATTATGAACCAGAGCTCCCCCAAAAGTGAGGAAAAGCCACCCCAGCTTATTTTGCTAGTTTGGGTCTGCCCCAGCAGCAGAGATGGTGGGTGGCACTTGGGGGATTTTTGGTTTTTTTTTTCCTTTTTGCTTTGCTGACAACCAAACTCTTTGTAAATTTTCTTGTTTTACTTTCTTTTTTTTTTTTTTTTAAAAAAAAAAGCAAAGCGAAAAAAAATTGAATTTTGATCCCACCAGGGACCCACTGCACTGGGAATGCAAAACCACCAGTGCCAAAAATCTTCCTGAGCAGCAGCACAGACTCTGCCCACCTCAGCTCCTGACATTATTTTATACAGAATTCACTCTATTATTTATTATTTTCTTCCTGCCCACACTGTCACCATCCACTCATGTAAAAAAGTGTTTATTTCTGTTTGCACCATTAAAAATACGAGGGGTTTGCACAAAAATATTTTGTAAAAATATTTGACAGAATTAAAAAAATAATAAAAATTAAAAACGCTAAAATAAAAAATAATTCTGTATTTTCAAAACATGGAATTACTGAAAATGCCCCACAGGTAACCAAACCAGCCAAGGTGGGAGCACAGACCTCCAAAACCTCAAGATTTGCATCTAATGAGAAATTTTTGAAGGAAAATCCTGATGCTGCAGCCCTGGCTGCAAACCACCAGCTCCAAGTTTTCACCCTCAGCTCCATATCCTTGATTACCAACTCATTTATGCAGGAACCAAAAAAACACTTCACAGCACAGAGACTAAAGCATTAAAGCAATAAATATCTGGGTGTTTATATAAATCATCACATAAATATTTTGGCCACAAATTGAATTGATTTTTTTTTTTTTTTTCCCTGCTTTGTGCCTCGCTCAGGCAATATTGATGGGGTGATGGTTTTGTGCATTACAGCAATTTTTTTTTTTTTTTTTCCTCTCACAAGGAAATGGATGAAGAAATTCAGCCACACCATGAATACAGAGTTTTTCCAAATGCTGGAAGTAATTTCACCATAAAATCATGGAATGGTTGGGGTTGGAAGGGATTTTAAATCCCATCCCATTCCAATCCCCTGGGCAGGGACAGTTTGATATTCCAGGTTCTGGAATTCCAGGTATTTCAGGTATTCCAAGGCCACTTCTCAGGGCTCAGGTGATGAAAAAATAACCAGTACCAAACTCAACAACTGCAGTTTGTGCTGGAAATTTTGTGTATAATCCTTGGTTTTGGGGATTTCTGCCAGATGGGTGGACAAAACTACAAAATTTAAGGACAGTTTGAAACTTGTGGTGCTGAAAACCAGGAAAATTAATAGTTGGGGAGATCCTCCATGGAGCTTCACCCTTACAGGTGAACACAGGGTGACAAAAGCAGCACTTCCAAGGAGTTCCCCATACCTAAATTCAGACCAAAAATAAGAATTAAGCAAAGCACAACCCAGCTCCAGAGGGGCAAACCCATCCCCTGCATCTCCATCCCACAGGGCATTGAATTTCTCTGTGTCAGCTCTTTTTTTTTTTTAACCAGGGAAAAGCCAGCTGGAGCAGGAGGGGACCAAAAAAAAAAAAAAAAACAAAAACAAAACCCACTGCTTCTCCATTAATTTCAAAAGTTATTGCTCTACACTGGTGCAGCCACAGGCAACATGTGCAGCTCTTTTCTCTCTGCCATGCTCCAGCACCTCCTGTGTATTTAGGAGGGTCCCACCACTGCTAACAGGGCTTTAATTCACTCTCACTAATATTTTATCCATGGTATTAGGTCATGTTTCCCTTTCCACTTGAAAGGCATCTCCAGCTTATTGGCAGCAGGGAAATTAAGAGAGAAATCATGAGCAAGCACAAGGCTGGGGCAGTGCAAATAGATTATTTCCAAACAATAAAATTAATTGGTGTCATCAGCAGCGAGCAGAGAGCTGGCATTAAAAAACATGGGAGATTATTGACAGCCCTCGTGCCTCCTCATACATGAAACATCATTTTATTTGGATATTTCCTATGCATGAAGGCTCTTCCCTGCATGGGGCGTTGGAGGAGGCACAGCTGGGATGGAGATCCCACAGCCAGGAATTGTTTGGGAATCTCAGGAATTGGTGCTGAGGCTTGAGATGAATTAAGCAGGCTGGTTTTCAGTGGATTTTTTTAGGTGTTTTTGGACACCTGGGATGCAGAGATTTGCCTGTTGCAAATTTCTAGGGAGTGAATTCTACTCAGTACAGGCACAACTTATGTTCAGCTGAGCCTTGAACCAAACACCCTCCAAATTTCAGGTTTCCATTTCCCTGGGCTCTCCCATCCCACACAAATAGGAGCTAAAACTTGAAGATTTTGGCCCTGGCTACACTATCTTCCCCACAATATTCAAAAACAGCTGAAATTTTTATAAAGCCCACCCACCTGAGAGAGGCAGATGAGTTGTGATCATCTGAGCAGAGCAGAGTGAGCTCAGAGTTGTAAAAAAAAAAAAAATAAAAAATCAAAACTATTAATCCCAAGTCTTGAGAAGGCATGTGTGAATGTGTTTTGTTTTGGAAGAAAAAAAGAATAAATAATAGCCTCGAGTCAGTATAATATTTATCCACATGCTTCACTTTGAAGTTGAGCCCTTGCTGGCTTCACGTGGTGTGTGCACACACTAAAGCTCCTCCAGAAGAGGCTTTTCTGAAAGCCCAGCCTTGAGCAAGGAGAAGAAAGGGAACTCTTCAAAACCAGGTACAAATGGAGAAAAATAAACCTCATCACCAGGGGGATTTGCACTGTCCCTCCCAAATCCAAAAGGGGATTCAAACAGCTTTATCACTGCACCTTCTGCATCCAAATTTCAGCATCCAAACTCCACCTTTATGCACTTTTCACACATTTCAGCACATGCCAAGGGGCAGGAAATCAAACAGCCCTGCCCTCCCCAAACAGAAGCACCACGAGGACCAGAGACATTCAGCTCCTTCCTTCCCCCCTCAAATGTTTTTCTTCCCCCAAAATTCCAAGATAATCACACATCACAGATTATCATCAGTAACAAAAACCTCTTTCACTTCACCCTCTGCAAACAATGGGAAGGAAAAAGTTTTCCTCTCCATATCTTGCCTCTCTTACCTCTCTCCATGGGTCCCCCAACTGGTTTCCTAATCCTAAAGCAGGATCCTAAATTCCAGCCTGGCACCCTTAATGAACACAACTGGGAAATGTCTCTGCTCTGACCTCCCTTTCAGCTGGGGCACTCCTATTTACAGTCATGCTTCATTTTTCCTTAAGTGTGCCCTTGTTACCTCATTTACTCATTTATGTTTCAGAGGAGAACAAGGTAAAATGTGGATTTAATGGACCTAGAAATAGAACAGAGGAAAGCCATAAGAATCTAAAGATCTGCTTGTTCTCCAGACAGCTCCCAGCAGCAGGAGCTTGTTGCTGTTCATTTTCATTGATTCTCTCCCTTCACAAGCCTTCCTGTGGCAAGGCAGAGCTGGAAAAGCACCTGGAGAGAGTCAAGTGCCTGAAGTCAAACAGGTTTTGGGCCATTTTACACCTTTTTAGAACCTTTCAGGAGTGTCTGCTGCAGCTCATGCTGAGATTTCACAGGATGAACAGCTCCCAGCACAGAACTCTGCTCCCAAAAAACTTTCTCCAGCATCACCTGCATCCCATTTCAGCTGCTTCCAGGTTTTCCAGCCCTGCATTTTGAAGGTCCCTGGCACTGTGAAAAAACAAATCCCAGAGTTGAGCATCCCTGGTCACATCCCTGCCCTGCTCAGTCTGTCCCTCCAGGGCTCCTGGTCTGAACCTTCCCTTGGTTTTAAACTCTGCCCCTCCTCAAGGTGAGGTGTGAAGGTTCAGGCTCTGCTGCTCCTCTGAAGGGTAACTGCTCTTCTGTGAGCCATTGAGGGAGGAGAAGCACATTAAAATCACACATCCATGGCATCACTGAGCTTGGAAAAGACTTCCAGGACCATCCAGTCTCACCATTAACTCAGCACTGCCAAGCCCTCCACTAAAACAAGGCAGGGGTTGTGCCCAGGGCTCCTGCAAGGGACAGTGAGAGCCCTTTGTGTCCCCAAACCAGCTGGGGAGGGGGCAGAGGTGCCCCCAGCACATCCCCAGGGGGAGATTGGGGCAGGGGCAGCCCTCAGTGAGGGGCACAGAGCCACCCCTGTCCCCTCCCCTGTCCCACACAGAGCAGAGCCATGGGGTGAATTTGGGCTCCCTGTCACAGCAGCTGATCCAAAAACCAGCTGGGATCCAGCCAAAAGCCTCTGCAGCCCACAACCCACCCCTGGAGGAGGATTCCTGCTGGGGTCCATCCTGAAGGAGGAGATTTCATGGTCTGCAAAGCCCATAGAGAGGGAAAACCCCCTCCCCATCCCATCCCTGCTCCCCTCTCAGCTGCCAGGCTGAAAACTCAGGGAAGGGGAAGCCAGACAGGAATAATCTGTGATTTTCCTCCAGGACCAGCCCCAAAGCTGCCCAGTCTCCAACATCATGAACAAAACCTCCTCCCTGGCATTTTTCTTACAGCCTCAGTCCTGCAAACCTTGCAATTACTTATTAACTGAGTTTTCAGAGTAATTTTTCAAGTTTTTATGGCCTTGGAAATGAAGAAAAAGCCTGAAGCATTGCACAAGTGCTCCTTTCTCACTTGCAAAAAAACCAATCAAAACCTCCAGGAACAGTTTTACAGTAGTGCTGGTTTGAAAATAATTCACTTTTGAATTCACTAAACCACAGTCCCTGAATTCTCTGCAAGGCTCCAGCCAGGGAGGGAAGGTCCAGAAGAGCCAGGCTCTGGTCCCTTCCCTAAGAGAAACAGCCCTGTGGAAACACAGCCCAGCAGGATGCCAGCAAACAAGAATTAACCCTTTTCCTTCTTTTTCTCTTCCCTTTTCCATCTCCTGTTGGAATTTAGGATTCCCCAGCCAGAGGAACAAGCACCATGTCCCAGTTTGGCTTTGTGATCCCAGCTCAGGCTGCACTTTTCATCAGAGCACAAATGGAATTTGCCAAGAGGCATTTTAAGAGTCAATTCTTCACACTCCAGTAATTAGAACAATATTATTTAAAAAAAAAAAAAAAGAAGGAGAAGGGTGAGGGCAGGGAGCAGAGCTCCCACAGGGACTGGGCTGGTGGAGGAAAAGGGGCTGAGCAAACACCCAGAGTCAAGTGAGGCCCCAAGGCAAGAATCCTCCACAGGATCCCTGCAGGCTGGACTTCAACCAAAACCTTCTCCACTTCCCAGCTCTCCATTTTTCTAGGCTGGAGTGTTTTTACAAGAAATTTCTTATTTCAAATATGGGGCTGATGAGCCAGACCCAGCTGCCTCACCAAGGTCAGGGGGGTTTTGCAGTTTCCAAGGTCCTGCTTCAGACACTCCCAATGAGTAATAAATCTCTATTCTTTCATGAAGAATAAATCTCTATTCTTTTAATGAAGAGACAGACATTGAAATCTAATCCCACTGAGCACTCAGTCCCAAAAAATCAGATTCTCACATCCACAAAAACCAGAACACCCCAAACTGTTGCATCACCTGAATATACATAAATATGTATATTCATATATAAATGTGAATATGCATAAAACTATCTCCATTAGAACAGGATGGAACATCCCAGCTGAAAAAGGAAACAAAACCAGAGAAACCCAGATGCTGTGGATCCATCTCTGACATCTCCCTGCCCCTCCAGCATCCCACACTGGAATTTCCAATGCACAGCCCACACAGCCAGCTTCACTGAGGGATTTCCAGGGGCCAAAAAATTTCATTTTTTTTTTTTAAATAAAAACTCATTTGCTGTGCAAGTGTGGCTGTGTGAGGCCAGCCTGGGAGCAGTGCTGGTGTGTGGGGCTCAGGACACTGCACAATGGTTACTCAGAGCTGCTGAAAGTGGGACTCAGTCAGTTCCACTCACATCTGCAGCGAGCTGTGATCTCAGCCCTGCTGCTGGAGCACAGAGGTCCCTTTGATAAATCTCTCTGTGCAGGGACTGCAGCACTGTTTCCACATGAAAGAAATATATTCCTTTTTTTTTTTTTTTCAATGATCTTTGCAGTCCACTGGCTTGGAAGGGAGAGTTTCCCTCTGCTGTTGCAGAGCTGCTGTGCTCCATCAGCTCAGGTACAGGCAGGGCAGCTCTGCCTCTCCAAGCACTAATTTCAGTCACAAAACCTCCAGTTGTTTTGTCTTTGATGTGTGCCCTGAGCAGAGTTTGTCACAGGGACATCACAGCAGAGCCTGCACTCAGAAATCCTCCTTTTATTCTCAGTGCACTCTGAAAGATCTGAGTAGTCTGTGCAAAGAGAAGAATCTTTCCTATTTTTTTTTTATTTTTCCTTGAGAAAACTCCACAAAGCCTCACTCTGGCATCCCTTCTCTGCAGAGATGCACAAAATCAAGAGAATTCATCTCCAGGAATGCACCAGCATCCACAGCTGGAGCTGTGCCCCAGATGTGGGACAGCAGCAGCTCAGGGCACAGCTTTGCCACTGCTCCTCACCACTGCCTGGCACCCAAATCCTGCCCAAAAAACAAAGCCTTGCCCCAGGATTAGGATGGGAAACTCCAGGACTGCCACCTCCCTTCCAGCCTGTTTGCACATCATTCCTTCCCAAGGTGTTCTGAGCCACTTTCTCCCAAAAACTTCAGCCCCAGGCTGTGAAATCCCCCCCATCTGATGGCAGGGAGGTGAAATCCCCAGCACAGCTCCCTCAGCCTCACTGCAAACATCAGTCAAGCCCACACTGGCTCAGGAATTCCTAAAATTACAACCAAGAGAGGCCTGGGAGAAAATTGAGAATTCCTGACAAATGCCACAAAGTGCAATGCCCACATCATCAGCTTCACCCAGGCATTATGGCTCCTGTCCTGCTGCATTAATTAGGCTCTGACCCTTAATTAGCAGGAAGGGAATGATGTGGAAGAGGAGGATTCTGGCTCACACACCATTAATATTGAGGGTGCAAATGAATTTTCTGCAGCATCACCATCTGAGGCTCATTAGGTGGAGCAGCCAAGCACTGAGGGTGAGCCAGGGATGTTGCAGAGAGGAAAGGATGTCCAAGCATCACCTCCCTGATTTGGAAAAGCTGGAAAACAAGGGGAAATTGATATTTAAGATACCCTTGCAGGTGATCTTGCTCATTCCAGCTTCACTTGGGATGTTTAGAGAGAAGCTTTTCAAAACCTGCTCACAGCAAACTTCTCCTGACCAGTCTGGGGTTATGACCTGGCTGCTCCCAGCATAGAATGACCACCCCAACACCCTGCAGCTCCAGGATATTTCTGGAATTTTCCACCCTTTCTACCCTCACCATCCTCTCCACCCCTCCTGGGAGTGCACCCACACCCATCCTGCAGCAGGCAGGTGGGAGGAATCACAAAACCTACAGGGAGTTCTTGGAGAAATATTTAATTTCTGAAGGAAAAAGAGGGGAAAAAAAAATCATCCCGTATCTGGAAACCCTCCAAGAACAAACAAGCAGCCCATTCTGGCAGCCAGTGGAACAAAATAGTCCAAGATGGTTTTTTCTTTCTCCTTTAGCTTTCCCCCATGAAGAAGTGTGGGAGGGAGTGAGGAGCCTCCCCACCATCCCTGCTTTCTAAAGCTGTCCCTGCCTGGCACAGTCTCAACACCATGAAACCTCTCCAAAAGGAGACACAGAGGAGAAAAAATTGAGGGTGCAAAAGCAAACCTCACCAAACCCCCACTCTGCTGACACAGGCTCCAGCACATTTGTGTCTGCACTGTTTATTTACTACAGAACAGGAACGTTTCCCTTCCTGGGAGTGACTTTGCAATGTGAAATAAGGATGTGGCAGGAGCAGGGCAGGGCTCACCAGCCACAGCACCCAAATCCTGGCATGTCCTGGGGACAGGGCATGGGACAGCCAGGCTCCTCCAGGCTTCAGGATCCCAGTGTGATATTTCAATGTATTAACTTGGACCAACTCACCTCTGCCCCAAGAAAATTCACAATTTCCTACAGAAGTTTCTTCCCCTTCTTTTTTTTAACCTTTTTTCATAGGTAAGATGCTGTGCTCTGAGCACTGGGGATGGTGGAATTGAGCCACACCAGAACCTTCAGCCTGGCAGTTTCACTTTTTACCAAACCACCTTTACACCCACGTGTTAATCTGTCTCTAGAAATGTTAATGATTATTTGTATTATTTGGCCTTGGGACAGGCTCATCATCAGATGCTGAGGGTTTTAATGAAGAAACAGAAGAGCTCGTTACAGAATAAAAAATTCCTTTTATTCCAAGAGTCCCTGAAGTGATATTAGCCAGGATGGATTTCCTTCCTTTCCCAGAGCACATGATGCTGAACAGCAAAGCTCAAGTGATGAGAGATCCACTCCCAGCACCAAGGCACACAAAGCCTGGCTTTGCCTGTTGGCATCTTGCACCCACAATGATCTTCACTGTAAGTCTCAAAAATCCCATTACATAATCAAGGAGGTTCAAATGAAACCACACAATAACCAGAAATTGTTGGATCACCCCCAAAAAACCCAAAATAAACCCTGGTATCTCCTCACACACTTGTAGGTGTTTTAACACCCACAGGTTTTTCTTCCCAAAGTAAAAAAAGATCCTTCTCTCCCTGATCTAGTGTCAAATTAACAAAAGGAGGACTCAGACAAATCAAGAAGCTACAAGGAAATCAATTTCATAGACATTAAGGATATGCATTTATCCATGTCCTGATCAATACTTTGGATTCCAAAGCACTTCCATCATTGCTCAAGGCAGAATTCTCCCATCAGGACTGTGAGAGTTACCAAAGTTCCTGCCCACACTTGTTTGATCTGAAACATAACACCCCTTAGTGTGACCCCTTGGAAAAATACTGGGGAAAGCAGCCAAGAAGGGGAAAAAAAAAAAAAAAAAAAAAAAAAAAAGGCAAAACTTCCCAGAATGAACATTTCTGGCTCTTTCAGTAAGCTGCACATCCATAAACAGTCTGGAGTTTTAAGTAGGGGAAAAAGGAAGGGGAAAAGAAGAGAATTTGCCACAGCTGAAAGCTGCTCCTGCAGGGAATGCCACCAGCTGCTGGACTGGGGCATTTCCTTGGGCTCTGGAGGTGACACCAGAGTGTCCCAGAGTTCTGTCCTCAGGTGCAGTGAAAGATTAACTGGCTTTTTTTGTTGTCTAAGCAGGATTTGAGGCTGTGGTGCTTTTTCTGAAGCCCTAAACACCCCAGAATACCACTAATGCCCTGAGCAGCTGGGAAGATCCAGGCTACCAGGGCTAAAGTCAGAGCAGGGAGAAATCATCAGGATTTGGAGCCTAAAAATGTCCATGTGGATGCAGCATCACAGCCCTCAGGGCAAACATCACCCTGGGAATGGTCCTGGTACTGTCTGGGCAGGCTTGACTGGCCAAAAAAATCTGTAATTCTGTGTTTTAGGGATGCTCAGCATGATTTGCTGGGCACACTGCTCCTGCCAGCATAGCCCCACCAATGTCCCCAGGGTGACCAGGAGCAGCAGGGTGACCCCAGAGCACCCCAATTCCAAACCATGAGCTCCCAAACCCAAATGACCCCCAAAACCGGCAAAGGGAAGGAAGAATAAACCCAACCTGTGCTGTCCAGTCTGCTTTTGCCATTTGGAGCTTTCACCCCAATGTCCAAATCCCCAGAACAAATCCAGCAAGGTCATTAAAACATCACCAAAGCTCCTGCAGTGGGGAGTTAATCATCAACTTTTGCAGTCACAGCCCTGCACAGGCATCCAGGGCTGCCTTCCTCATGGTCTCCAACACTTCCCAGAGTTGGGGATTCTCCCTGCATTTCCAAAAGCTCTGGGAAAAACCCTGGTGAAGGGACAGGGTGAACGTGCTGCTGCTTCTCCAGTGGGGACAAAGCATCAAAAAACCCCAGGCAGGCAAGGGGTTAAGTGGGGTTTCTTCCATGCAATGACACAAAAATCTCATGTCAGGCCAGTTACTCTACAGCTCCTTTGGGAATTAAAAAAAAATAAAATATATATAAAGCATACACACTCTTCTTTTGGAGAATTCTCCTCCTTTCCCTCCCCACTTGCCATGGTGACACAGTGTCTGGGGTTGCAATACAGGATGTGACCAGAAATGTGAATTCTGTTAAACCAGGTCTGGCAGTGACCCTGATCTCCTGGCACATATTCTCTGCTAATGGGCCATCTTTAAACCAGCTGGGCAATCATCTTTATCTTCCCACAGCCCATCCTCCCTCCAGGAGATATCTCCTGTTAATGGGCTATTGTTTAAAACTGGATCTGGCAGTGACTCTTATCCCTGTGGTAGATATCTCCTGTTAATGGGTCATTGTTTAAAACTGGGTGTGGCAGTGACATTTATCTCCTGGCACCTATTCTCTACTAATGGGCCATCTTTAAACCAGCTGGGGCAATCCTCCCTCCAGGAGATATCTCCTGCTCATGGCCAGTGAGTCCCAGTGCATGACTGATAAAATTCCATCATCCCACTGGGAGATGCTCCAGCCAGGGCAGGAGCCAAGCCTTTCCTACCCAGATAAAAACTGAGATTTTGGACACGAAGACACCTTCTTTCCACTGCATTCCAGAGGAAAGCCAGACCTTTCCACATCATCCCTGCACCTTCAGAGGAAACTGCACCTTCTCCAGGAGCACTGCTCCAGCTGAACCACATCTGCCACTGCAGGAGGATGCAGCACCATGGAATGGGACTGTGCCACCACCCTGACTGACTGACGGGTGTCAGCTTGGATTCTGACTCTGGCAGGGTTTGGGATTGGTCTTTGGAATACTGCATTTCTATTTTAATTTTCCTAGTAAAGAACTGTTATTCCTATTCTTGTATCTTTGCCTGAGACACCCTTAATTTCAAAATTATAATAATTAGGATGGAGGGGGTTTACATTCTCCATTTCAAAGAGAAGCTCCTGCCTTTATTGGCAGACACCTCTCCTCCAAACCAGGACACACAGAGCTCTGAGATGCTCCCAGCTGCCACAGGATGCCCCTGGGCACTCAGCCAGTGCCACGGAGCAGCTGGCACAGTGAGCCACAACATGGGAAGCCCCATCCAGTTGTCCAGGGATTTGTAAAAATAAGAGGCAGGGTTGGGATGGGACACCAGCTTCACTGCCAAGCACTGCTCTCCACTCCCAGACATTATTGCTTCATGCACTCCACAGTGCAGGCAGAAAACACACTGCTTTTAATATGTTCTTGGCTCCAGGAGGTCAGAAAAAAAAACCTGAAAGCCAGAATGAGAGAAGAGGAGCTGCTCCCAGCAGCAGCAGGTCACAGCTGCCACTGGGTTTGCTGCTGTATATCCAGAATCTCTGCAGTTTGCACCTTTCTATATTAATTCCTATAAATTCCTCCCTTTCTCTGCCCAAACTGTGCTGAAAAGGCACCCTTAAATATACTGCTGCAGGGCTGGAGGTTCCTACACTGTGCTAGAGATGCTGGAGGGAGGGGAATTCTCAGCAGAGAAACAGAAACCACCAACTCTCAGTTATGAATCCCTTAAATAATTCTGACAAGGCTCCCCACCCTCCTGTCTGAAAGCGAGCAGAAAATTGAGTTTTCTCACTCTCTGGCAGCAGGGTGGGGTGTGACAGAAAGGGATGGGGGCAGCTGAGCCCCTCCAGACCTGCCCCAACCCATCCAAATGGATAGAAAGGGGGAATCCCTCCCTTGGGAAATCCTCCAGAGAGAACAGCCTGGATCCCTGCAGAGCTTTCCAGGCCATCAGCAGGAGGAAGGGACACCTTAACATTATAAAATACTCTGAATATTGGAGCAATTAGTCCAGATTGATGAAGGACACCCTTTGCTTGTGCTCTGGTTTCACTCCCACCTTGGCACAGCCCCTGGAGTGTGCCAGGCTTGGGGTCACCTCCCCACCACCCACATCCTCTCCCTGGAACTTCACCCACACTAGAAATTCTCATTTCTCATCAGCAAAAAAAATCTCAGTGGGTTCAGCTGAGAGGAAGAAATGATCCAAACCCTGCAAGGTGGGTGCAGATCTCCCTCCCCAACCTCTGGACCAGAAGCAGAGTGGAAAACACGACTTTAATTTTAATTTCAGCATCTCCTCCTCTTTCAGCTGGCCTGTGAATTGCTTCCCTTTTTCATTTTTAGAACAGCAGCGTTTTAGATCTGTGGGGCAGGGTGGGGAAGACCCTTATCTTGCAAAAAAAAAAAAAAAATAAATAAAAGCAGCAAGAACTTCAGAAGGAATTCAGGACAATTAAATCCACGTCAGGAGTGGAGGGAGGAGGGGGAGGCTAATAAATGGCACGCTCCACAGGTTTATGAATATTTGAACTATATTTCTTAAAAAAAAATCATACATTACTGCAAGTTATTTAAAATGAGTAACTCCTTTTAATGAACCTGGCTACCATCATGCTGACTAATAGAGTAATAAAGAGTTTAATCCATATTTATGTACATTTTATGTCATTACAGTTGGTGCCAATAAATTAGCAAGTCCAATAAGAGTTTGATTTTATACCATCACTGCTGCTAAATGTGGAACAACACACACTACATGAGCACCAGCTTTTTATTTTATTTCTCTTTTAAGAGCCAGGCTGTACTAACAGAGGCTGGGCACAGCAAGGCTGCAGAATCAGACCCTAATTAGGGATGAGGCAATATTAACTGGGATTTTACTCCTTCAGCCAAGGAGAAAACACTTCTGCAGATACCACTGGTGATTTATGGAGAGCTCTGAGCCACTTTAAAAGGGTCAAATATTCCAAAATAATTCACATAACTACGGTTTTTTTTTGCAGGGGAATGGGTAGAAATACAGGCACCAAACTCAAGGAAGAAGCAGAACCAGGAGTAAAGTCGGACTTGAGGAGCCCCCAGGCAGAGCTGGAATTGTGTCCATCATCCCCATGGCAGCTCCTCTGTGCAGAAGCTTTAGCTCAGGAGCCAAAAGAAGGGCTGGAAACATGAAAACCTCTCTCAGAATAACAGCTGGGCAAGGCAAGACTGAGAGATCTGATTTTTCTTTTTTGCTTCTTTTTTTTTTTTTTTTTTTTTTTTTAAGCACCAGTGGTTTTCTAACACTAAAAACCCCCAAAGATTCAAAGCCCTTTACACAGAGGTTGGCACCAAGTCCCTGCCCTTCTCCTGGGTAATTACACTCCAGCAATCCCAAAAGCTGCTGGTAATTGCTGTCCCAGTAGCTTTTTGAGGAATAACTCTCCCAGTAGCATCCAGAAAGGAAAATACCCAACACCACTGCACCAAAGCCCCTCTGCAATTAAATGTTAACTGTGTTCCATCAGAAACGCCTCCTACATGGTGTAAGTGTCTTGTAACCAAAAAAAAAAAAAAATAATTGAGCTGAAGAGTGAGCAGCTCCAGGAAGAATTTTTGGTGTGTGAAGCCTGTGTTTGGCCAGTGGGGACGTGGATTAAAGATTCCTTTTGCTCTCACAGTGACTCAAAACGGAAAAGGAGCTCTGGTCAGCAGCAGATTTTTCCCTGTTTATTTGCTTTGCCACTGTTGAACACAGATCTGAGGATAATGTGGGAATGAAAGGTGGTGAAGACAATGGGAATGTTTTGACAGGCTTCCAGAGGGATTTAGGGTGGTGCAGGGCTGCACAGCTGATACCTCCACCAAGCTGATAAAAAACAAAAAAAAATAGGTTTTTGTACAGAGAGTCTGTGCTTCCCACATTTTCTATGGTTGGCTGAGGATGATGACAACATGAAAAGCACCATGCAGGCAATAAAATACATTTATATCTCCTGGAAGTTTATGCCACAGTTTTTTCCCCAAGTACGTTAACAAAACCAGATTGTCCTGAGGAAAGAGGGAGTGGCAAATCCCCTCCCCAAGCCACAAAGCTGAATGCACCCCCAAAAAGTGAATGGGGGAGGGAAGAGCTGATCCCTCAGCAGAGAGGGGAAAGCAAGCTGTGCCCATCAGCTGATGTGTTCCAGCAGTGTTTAACACCAGGCCCTATTAACAGGCATCAGAGGCAATCTGAAACTGCACAAAGCAAGAGACAATGTGAGGATAAAGCAGCATTTTAATTAGCAGCAGTTCCTTCCCCAGCCCAAAAGGTTCCTTCTGTGCATTCATATTCCCAGAACAACAACTGCCTTCTTGTATTCCATAAATCAAAAAAAACCTCATAAAACAAGGCACTGCAATTGCACATTCCACATAATGGTCCAGAAATAAATTAGGCAATAAATATCAAATAATATATCCCCATCAGCAGTGAAAATCTACTCCTTGGATAATCAGAAGGGAAGATGCCTTCCAGCAGCTTGTGCCTGGCAGCTCGAAACAGGTAAAACAATACAGAGCTTTAATAAATCTTTTATCACCTTTTCTGCTGAAGAATATAGCAATTGTCCTGGGTAATGGCTTCCCTGAGCCCTGTATCCATCAGCCCTGATGCAGTTGGTGTCAAAGCCAGGGGATCAGAACAAGAGACACTTGTCAAAACCAGGCACAGTTTTCCTTGGTTTTGGTTTTTGGTGCCAACCATCACTTAGAGCAACACATTTCTGAGCTCAGGGCACTCATTTCACCCTGCCATGAAACTCCCCGACCCTACAGACACTCATGACAAAAATCAGAGGTGATTTCAGCAAAGTTGTTTTGCTCTGCAGAGGTGGCAGTAGATGGGGAAGGGCTGAGGACTCAAAAACACACAGGTCACATCCTTGAGAGACTGAACCCAGAGAGGTTTTAATCCAAAGCAGAAAACTTGAAGGTTTGGTCTCCCTTCAACAGAATCAGAATCAACTCCCAAATATACTAAAATATACTAAAACAACCCCTGAATGCACTGAGGGTGCAGCAGAACCCTAAATACACACCAGCACAGGGGAGCTGGTGCCCAGCTCTCAGAGGCTGCTCAGAAAAACACAAAACTTTGCATTTTCACCCCAAACCTGGAGCACAAAGCCAGGGACCAGCCCCAGCCACACTCACCCCTCCCAGGAGTAACTCTTACCTTGCCAAAATCCCTCACATCAAAGAGGTCAAAGGGGTCAAAGAGGTCACTGTTCCTTAACCCAAATTTGTCGTGGCACACTTTCAGGAAGGTCCTGATGTTCTTCAAGCACAAAAACTGGGGGAGAAAAAGGAGAGGAAAAGTGAGTGAGACAGAAATTCCAGCTGAGGTTTACTGGGTTAAACACAAGACAAGTGAGCAGGGACTGAGAAACTCTCCCTGCAAAGCCAGGCAGAGTTTGTTTGTTGTTTCTGGGGATGTCAGACTCAGGGTGCCCTGAGAGGGCTCCTGTGTTCTCAGCTGCACACCAGCAACACAACACCCCTTTGAAAAACAAGTTTCTCCCAAGGTAACGTTGAGAAAGGCTGCAAAACTCAAGCCAGGAGGTTTTCCTTTCAAGGTTAAAGGCAAATATAAATTACAGCTGATGTTCCACAGAAGCCCAGTGTTGAACTTTTAACCATTTCCAGCATGATCCCATTTGGTTCCCTACAGAAAAGACACTTGTTACAGCAACAGGATAAGGGAGGATGGCTTTAAACTGGCAGAGGGCAGGGCTGGATGGGATATTGGGAAGGAATTCTTCCCTGGGAGGGTGGGAAGGGCTCTGTGGCTGCCCCTGCATCCCTGGAAGTGTCCAAGGCCAGGTTGGACAGGGTTTGGAACAAGCTGGGATAGTGAAAGGTGTCCCTGCCCAAGGCTCACATTGGCTGATCTACAATATCCCTTCCAACACTTTGGTTATCCAGCAAGGCTGACTGGCAGAGCCACATCAAGTTTTTCTTTAAAAAAAAAAAACAAAACCTGTATTTGGCTATAGCAATAAAATGTTGTTTATCCACAATCATCATGGATTCCAAAGCCTGAGGACTGCAGAGGGTCTTGCTTCTGGCAGCAGAGGGGATAAAGAAGAGATAAAACAAAAATCTGCTTAATTTTGGCAGCTGCATCACCTACACCCTTCATCTGCTGAGCCAGCCAATGAACCTCCCTCCTCTCTGCATCCTCACTGCAAAATACCTTCAATTTATCACTGTATCTTCAGGCAACTCTTCACTTTTTTCAGCTAATTCCTAACAAACACGTTAGAATCCTAAGGAAATCAATCACTGAGGGGGTGAATCAGCCCCTTGTGACCAGGCAGAGGAGCCAAGCTGCCTTTGGGTGGATTCCCTCAGCCTGATTTTGTCACATGCCACCATCTCAGCTCCCATCAAACACACACCACCCAAAGACACCCCTTGCAAACTTCACCCAGGGTTCAAAGCAAAAGAAAATAGCTTAATTTGCTTTTAATTAAAAGAATCAAAGCAGAGTCTTTGGGGCTGTGGTATCTCCACAGATGCTGCTTTGGGGATTAGACAGGAGGTTTTCCAGCCATGGATTAGCAGAACCTCCTCATTAACAGCAGGCTGATTCACCCACACAAAGCAAGAAATAACCTCTCACCCTTCTCCCCCCCATGCCAGCAGAGCTCCCCCAGCACAGGAGGTGGCACAGGACAGTCCCATCCCATCAGAGCACGTGCCACAAGCAGAAATTGAGAATAAATCTGGATTTCTAGGGCATTCCTCTACTTCACATAAACACTGCAGTAAATATAAGTGTCTAGACTGGGAGGTTTTTGGTTGGTTGTTTTTTTTGGGATTGCTTTACAGGCTCTCTTGCTGACACAGGTTATTTCATAACTTTATCTCCTGGGTTTGTGCAAGAATTTACACCCTAGGCTGTGTGTGCTGCTGCACTGCAGTCCCATTGATTCCAAAGTTCCAGCGTGTGCTTATTTTAAATCCTTTTAAGCCTCCAATTTTCAAAGTTAATGGCACAGGGCACAGCCACAATTGCAGACAGCAAGATGCAAACTTCCTCTGCAGAGCTGCCCTGCCCTGCTGCAGCATTCCTGCTCATCCCAGGCTGGGCAGCTCCAAATCAGAACCACAGAATGGTTTGGGTTATTGGAAGGGATATTTGGGATTATACATTATCCCAGTTTGCTCCTAGCCCTGTCCAGCCAGGCCTTGGACACTTCCAGGGTTGGGACACCCACAGCTCCTCTGGGAATCCTGTGCCAGTGAAGGAACCAAAGGCCAAAAATGATATTGGTCATTAATTGAGATGTGGAAACCACCAGCAGCCAGGCCCTGAGTGCCAGCTGAGGGCTCTTCCCCCTCATCCATTTACAGAGCAGCTGGAAAAGGCCTGGTTAAAACACAATTAACCAATTAACCTGCTGGCAGCAGAGGTGCCCACAGGAAAAGCCACACCTGGGGGTGACAGTGCAGGTGGTTTCACCCTCACCCTTGGAGCACCACAGGTCCAGGTGGGGACACCCAGCCTGGCTGCTGGGGCACAATTCACTCCTGGCACCTTTTCAGTGGCCAATCTGCAAAGTGTCATCTCTGCTTTTTATTGTTTTGGCATTTGGAGGTTGTTGGTGGTGGCAGATGATGAATTCTTGGCTCAGGACTGTTAAAATTAGCTCCAATTGAACATGGGCTGTGCTGAGGCCGTGCTATTCAGCAGTCAATCACACCTTTGGACAAGCAAACATTTCACAGGAGAAAAAAAAATAAGAGAGAGAGAGAAATCAATGCTCTCCAAGGGTTCATTCAGCACTGTCAGGCCCAAAATCAGTGGTGTCATTTATCTGCTGAGCAGAGCCCTGGGATCTCCTCTGGAACACCAATAACACAAATTCCCACTCCTGCCACCACCCTCCTGGGAAAAAAAAACCAACCTTGGGAGTTACCCAAGAAAATTCCATGGCCACCAACATTCCCAGGCTCTGGAACAGCCACAGAACAAACCTTTGGGTGGGGAGAACATCCTGGGCATTGCAAAACCCATCAGAGAGGGGAGTTAAAGGCAGAGGGAAGAGGTGGCTGGAACTGGGATGGGATTGTGCCAAACAGAGCAAGAAACTCATAAAGCAAAACACTTGAAACTTGATAATAGATAAGAAAAGTGTGCTCAGCTCTGCCCCAGCCCTGGAGGGTTGTAAAGAGGCAGCACCAGAGACAGGCAGCAGAAGGGCCCCATCACCTGCACTCGGTTTCAGAAGAGCTCTGCTTATTTTTAACCACTCTGCAGAGTCATAAAGTGAAGAAACTGCTCTGAACTCCCACTGGGAGCCCTTGGCCACCCTCCTGCACATGGTGGCAACAGCCCCAGTGCCTGGGAGCTCCTCAGCAGTGCTGGGATGCTCTGTCTAAAAGGAAGTTTTCCTGATTTTATCTGTTTTACTGGATTCAGTGAGTTTGGAGACTCCTGGGATGATCACAGCATGTACAAAGGGTTGTGCTGCTGAGTTTTTGTGCAGCTCAGACTCAGAAATGCACTGGAGGTGCCCCCAGGGGAGAGATAATTTGGCATTTGGGCTGGCTGCACCTTGCACAGGGACACTGGGAGCTCATGCCCAGGGCAGGTTGGAAGGACTCTGGGGTGTGTGGGTGACTCAGGCCCCCATTCCCCCTCATCCCCCACTTCAGGCTCCTCCCTGCAGTCCCTGGATGACTGGGCACTCGTGGCACCTGCTGTGACAAGACAGGAGCCATTTCCAATGCAAATTCATCAGAAAGAGCCAGCTACTACAGCACCTGGGGTGGGCTGGAAACACAACCCAGCCCTAAAGGCTTGAAGGTCACACATGCTCCTGACACCATCAAAACTGCTCTGGTAATGGTTTACCATTTACCATTACCAAAACCAGAACCATTTTGGCTGGAAAAAACCTCTAAGTTTGAGTGTGAGCATCAACTAGAGCTGCCGAGAAGCCATGTCCCTAACTGCCACATCTATTCCCCATTAATCCCACCAGGGATGGGGGCTCTGTTGCTTTCTGGTGATGGCAGAGACAGACAAAAAGCTGGAGAATGCAGCAGCAGCTGCTCAACAACCAGGCAGAGATCCCAGGTGGGGTCTGGAGGAGCATCAAAGCTGCCCCTGCTTCTCCCAGCTGGGATTCTCTGATAGACTTGTAAAAAATGCCATAAAACGCACAAAAATAAAGGAAAGAAATGAGGAGGATGGTTTTGGCTGGAAGGGCAGGAAGATCCAGGTGCTCACAGCATTTTGGAAAGAACCTTCAGGAGAGGGACTGGGTCTGTGGGGGGAGCACACACAGGGTGCCCAGCATGGGCTTGAATTGTGTCTGCAGCATGCAAGGGATGCTGGAGCTGTTCTGGGGGAGATAATCCCACTGCTGAATGACCAAAGGGACTTTCTTTAGCACTTCCTGGCCCTGATGTCAGATTTCCTCTTATCTCACTGCCAGCACCTCTAGAAAGTGCTGGGTGAGAAGTGAGTCCTCAACTGGGAGCATCTGCTTATCACAGGCTGTGCAAATGCATCTCTCCTGGAGAAAACACATCACTGACAAGGGGAAAACAGGTGTGCCATGGCATGAACCTGTGCAGAGCCAAAGGATGCATCTCTGAGCCACAGAGAGTCCCCTAGTGCTACTCTGATATTGCAAAGGGGTGTCAAAACTCCCTGGGCTCCTTCCAACATCAGGAATGGCCAGAAAGCCCAAGAGAATCCATGGGAGCTGCAGGGCTGCAGCCATCCCATGGGATTTTAGGTGGTCTTGAAGGTCCCCTCAAACCCAAATCATTCTCTGATTTAAAAGTGAAGCAGCCTGTGTCTGATCTGTCCAAATGGCTCTGCCCCATCCAGCTCCCCTCCACTCCAAGGGCTCCCCAGGGCAGTTTTGGGACCAAAAATGAGTCAAAAGCACCACTGGAGCTCACATTCCCCCCTCCAGCATCACCAAATCTCCCGTGGCTTTGTTCCTCCTGGCTTTGTTCCTCCCCAGCCTCTCCCCATTGTCTCTGGTGCAGAGGCAGCACAAAAACTCTCTGCAGAGAATTCCCCTCTGCATTTGGATTCAGCTCGCAGCTCATCAATTACTCCAGATGGACAGATTAAATTTCAGGTTGTTGGACAGCAGATTTATCTATTGAGAAGTGGAGAATGAAATTATTTCTCAAACAGTTTAGCACTATTATTTCCCCCCCACACCACCCTTTTCAAAGCCATTCCCATTGCTGAGCACTCCAGGGCTGGGCAAATTCCACTTAAGGGAGGATGATTAATGAGCCTGAAACACTGATGAGGGCTGACCTCTCCACAGCTTCTCCTTCTCACATCCACTCACAAGCACCATTTATCCCTAGGAAAGCACCTGAGGGAAAGCAACCATGGATTTTAGCACATAGCAGGGCACTGGGAGGACTGGGGGAAAGCAAACCTACAGCAAGAACTCTTTCCCAGAGCTCAGAGGGGATGAAAAATTCCTCCACAAACTCACCAGGAGCTTCCACTTTGCCCAAGAGAAGCACACACAAAACTCATCCTATTTTATCCAAGGGAAGTTTTCCTGGCACCTGAACTCCTCATACAGACTGCCAGCTACATTTCCATCATTGCATACAGAAAAACATGAAAAAGCAAAAAGAAGGCTCTAAGAGTGGCTGAACCCCCCCATCCACCAGGCAGCTGAGAGTCCAACATAACCCAGGGCTGGAGGAGGGGACCAGGATCCAGTGACATCCTGAGTGCAGGGCAGGGAAAGGACATCACACAGATGTTTGTGTGCTGAGAGGTGACCTCCCCAAACCCAAAACCTCTCCCTGGTGGCTCTGAGAGTCCCTGCCAGGAGCCAGCAGGTCCCCCATGCCCAGGGCTCTGTCCATCTGTCCATCTGAGGGTCACCCAGGGCACTCAGGGGCTCTAAGTGACAGGAAGGAAGCTGCAACTTCCAAAAGAAAACACTGGAGCTGCCACTGCTGACAGAATTTCCCTCCTTTGTGGAGCCCTCCTGGACCTGCAGATGCTGGGAAAGCCACAACCATTAAGGTTTGATTTAATTGCAGTGCTGGGAGGGTTTCACCCATGATGGGGCTGAAATCACCCCAACCACCCCAAATCCAGCAAGTCCAACAGGTTCAGCACTGCTGCAACCCCCCCAGCCACAGGTCTGAGGTTTGTGTATCCCAAACTCTTCCCATTGAGGTTCTGGAAAGCCCCAATGAAATCCCTGTGTTGCTGATTTTATTCTAGAAATGGATATTTTAGGATGTCTCTGAGAGACCTGGAGATCCAAGCCCAGGAATAACAAGAGTTTCTGGCAAAACCAAGTGGGCACAGCCCCTCTCTGCCACATTTGGCATCCTGGATGAAGAGTTCCTTCCACACTGCTCAAACCCAGCCTTTTCCTCTTCTTGCAGTTCAGGGGAACTCAGCTTAAAAAAAGAGGGAGGAAAGGAAAAAAGAAAAAGGAAAATAATGACAAAAGAGATGTCTGAGCTCATGCTATTGCTGTGAAGTGCTAACCTCGTGTTTGCCTCACCCAGGATCACACTTCACTCCAAGAACACCAGCACAGATAAGAGATGGGACATGTGCAAAATAAACCCTGATGGGAGCAGATGAAGGAATGAGATAACTGTGCGTGGGAAGGCTCCTGCAGAGAAAACTCAAAACATTTGGGCCAACCCAAAGCTCTGAGACAGGACTTGACCTGAACCATGACAATCAAATTATAACAGAGCACTCAGCTGCTCTTGAGGAAAAGCAGGGATTGCATAAACCCAGAGTTACCCTGCAGTGCTGCCCTTCCAGGGAATTCCCAGGCAGGAATTATCCTGCTGCTGCTCAGGCTGGCCCAGGGAATGGAGCCCTGATGGATTTGGAAAGGCCAGTGATGAGAAGAGCTCTGGTGCAGCTCTCAGATGAGTCAATAGCAGCCAAGTCAGCAAATGCAGCCTTGTCACGTCAAGCATCCTGTGCAGGCAGCAGACTGCAAGCCTGGGCTAATTCAAGACATTCCCACAACTCATTTTTGTCTCCTTAAAACCAAGCTGCCCTGAAAAAATGGTGAGGAGCCAAGTTCTGAGTGGTTTTGTGAACAGGGTGGGATTGGAGGGTGTCTGCAACAGGGGACTCCAGTGGCATTCATGCAAAACTAATCAAATGTGCAAGCTGAGCTAAAAATCTTTATGTATCAGTTACAGAGGAGTCCCATAGAGTAGATTTTAAATATTTATTGATATGTGAATGTGTTCAACATCAGGCTGGACAGGGCTTGGAGCAACCTGGTCTAGAGGAAGGTGTCCCTGCCCATGGCTCCAATGAGCTTTATGGTCCCTTCCATAAAATCTGTGATTCTGTGATGCAAAACCACCCCTGAGCTGATGTTAGACAGAGGAACATCCTCATTTCAGGGCACACAGCAGCCTCACTGCACACTCTGCCTTCTTAAAACCTCCCAAGAAACCTGATTTTAGAAATTCTGCCATCACACCAACAGCATGTAATCTTCCATCATCCAAAAGACTTTTCTGGGAAGAGTTTGTATGGCTGCCATGGCATTATTCATCCATCGTGGGTAAAATGCAATTTTTCTGCACACAGTCACGGGGTGGGGTGACTCCTTCCCAATTAGCCTCACTTCACTTTCACAAAGCCTCCCAAATTACAACTGAATGTGTTGTTTTCCTCAGTGCAAGAAGTGCCAGGGTACCTGCCAGAAGGCAGAGCAAACAAACTCCTGAAACATTCATCCCACAGAGCCCAAGCAGAGCATCACCCACAGGGAAATCACCACTGCAGAGCAAAATCCCAGCCAAGAAAAACATTGACAGTGCCAAGTTTGTCTCAGCTTTTACCTCTGAAATGGGTGGCAGAGGAAATAAAAGGCTGGAAAAACTGCAAATGTCATGGTGCAGTGAGATTTGCAGAGCCCTGTCCAACAGGCAGGAGCTGGAGGGGATGGTTCTGCATCCCAGGATGGAAATAACTCACTCCTGGTGGCACCAGGGCTGGTGACACCTCCTGGGTGCTGCCCTGGTGCCAGCCACCCCCAGAGCCCTGCTGAAAACCAGGCCAGTGGGTTTGGAGAGAAACAGCCCCAGTTTGTCACCCCAGGGGGAAGGGATGGCATTTTTAGAAGCAAACAACATTTCTCTTAATCTCAGTCTCAGGAAAAGTCTCAGAACATTTCTCTTAATGGCACCAGGTAATGATGCTGAAAGACATCCCCCAGCTCCTGCCTGGAGAAGGAATTAACACCACAACACTTCTCACATCCTGGAGAACCAAATCAAGCTGCATTTTCACAAGACTGAGCCCAAAATGTGCTGTTTAACAGGTCCCTGGGGCTCTGTGCTGCCAGCAGCTCCTCAGGGCAGGTGATGAGCAGCTCAGCCCCTTCTCTACCCCAAAAAGCAGCAGAAATGGGGTTGTGGGGTGCCCCAGTGTCCAGCTGTGGGCAGCTGGAGAGGCTGGCAGAGCTGTGGGTGGCTGTGCAGCATCTGCCTGTGCCCAGGGACTGAGGATGGACAGCAGCCCCAAGGCTCTGGGGGTCACTCAGGGCTTCTCCCTCTGCTCAGATTGAAATAATGAATGGTTTTGTTGTGTTTCATACTGGGGGGAAGCAGTGCTGGGAGCAGGAAGGGATTTTGGTAATGCCCATGTTTAAACCAGGGTGGGTGAACTCCCTGCACTGCACCTTCCCCCCAGGAATGGGAAAATGACAGAATTTCCAATGATAAACCCACAGCTGGGTGCTCAGAACTCCTCTGGCATCAGGAAAAGCCTCCATGAGTCCCTGCCAGATCTCAGAAAGCTTCAGAGCACATCCCCAGATCCCACTTGCCCAAATACATCAACCCCAAACCCATCCCTATGTCCAGGAGAGGAAAACCCACCCAGAACCAAAGGTACAAACACCCATTTTTCTTTCCACCTAAAGCTCTTGTGCTGCCCTGGGCAATTTGCATTCAGGGTATCAGTTCCTCTCCCTTTCAGCACTGCAAGGAAATTAATTAACTGAAGAGTAACTGTAAGTATCACAAAGCTTGGGAGGCTGAGACAGGAAATGTGAAGGTTAACCATCATATTTAATGTAGGCACAAGATAAAAATCAGAATGAACTTTGATCAGGGGGAGGATGAAGAGGCCACTGGCATTACTGTGATGTTGCTTGGCTGGGTTGCTTTTTGTTTGTTTGTTTTTTGGTTTTTTTCAAGATTAGAAGCTGTATTTTATCTGCAAGATTCCAATTAAGAGTTTTCACCCCTCGTGGAGGAAAGGGAGAGGTTTAATTCCTGACTAGAGAGTATCAAGCCAGGTGAAAAGCACAAGAGGCATCACTCCTTGATCCTGGCACGGGATTTGAGAGGAAATCCTAATTGTGGGAAGGATGCTGTGAGCCCAGCAGAGGCAGGGCTGTCCCAAAGCAGCCCCAGGAGTGGATCTGCACCCAGACCCTCCCCTGCACAGCTCAACCATCCCAAGCACACCAAGGAAAAACCATCCCAATCACAAGAAAACAGGCAGCAAAAAGGAAATCACTTCCCATCTGGAGTTATTTTTTTTGCAAGGGTGGAATTCAATGAGAGACTCCAGCCAGAATTGAGTCTGGTTCTGGGAAGTTCCCTAGAGCATCAGGAGATTTGTTACCACCATGAATTAAAGATCTTTCTGCAGTGAGCAGTGCTGAAATTTTGGCCACAGACTCCAAACCTCCCTGGATTTGGGCACAACCCTGTCCCTGACCTCCCCTGGATTAAAACAAGGGGAGCTTCATTTCTAACCCAATTTATTTCAATCTCTCCTTGAGGATGTGACTATTTTACCTTATCTGGAAGATTTTTTTTTTTTCCTCTCCCTTCCCAAGCTCCAGAGGTAAAATTTACTGCCACAGCAATGCAGAACAGTTCCTGCTCTGCATGATAAAAACAGGCTACAGAAAATTAATCTACTGGCTACTTAATTTGTAAAGCTGCTTAAAAAGGTCAGGTCCCCAGCTCATAAAAACCACCAGTGAGAACAGATCCCAGCGATTACAGGAAACAAGGCTCTGGATATTTATATAAATTAATGCTTGGGGAGGATAACAAGATAACAGGACCCTCTAATTTAACACCCACATCCCATTCCTGGCAGCTCCCAACTCTCATTTATTGCAGTAGCACATCAGGGGTGCACCCAAAGCTGGCACCTGGGGCTAGAGGGGGTTTGAAATCCTCCCAAAATCTCCTGGATGCTTTGATTGAACACTTTCCAGATTTGTATTTATATTTCTGTAAAGCAAGTCCTCCTTTCTGAGCCAGGCTAACAGGGGCTAAACACACACAAGCAGAGAAATATTTTAGGGGTTTTTTTATCCCTTTTTTTGTATTTTGTGAGGGGTGCTTTATCTTTTCAAACTAATCTTTGGTAAATTTTAATGGGAAGTTGCATGTGGGGATTAATCACAAGCACCCAACACTTGTGTAATTCTGCACTGATTTTCACACAGTTAAGCAGGAAAACTCCACTGGAAAATCTCCCTGTGAGACAATGGGAAAATCCAGGTTGGCTCTCTGGGATCCAACCCTGCTTCCCTCCATCCCTGCATTGATTTGGGTCCTGCCATCCCCACCATCATTTCCTCTGGAACAAGCTGCTCCAGGGCAAGGAGTGCCAGGGCAGGGCAGGGGGATGGAACTGGATGAGCATCCAGGTCCCTTCCAACCCAACCCAGTCTGGGATTCCATGGATTTAATGAGATATTTACCAGCCAGACAGGAGCAGCTCCACCAGACAGTGCACAAGCAAAGCTGACTGTTAATTGGAATATCTCAAATAAACTCTGGGAGCAGGGTAATTGCATTTGCAGAATGTTAGGCAAGGTTGGGTTGGTTTGCTGTGCTGGGCTAATTAATTTGGTACAATTTGAGGATGCAGATAAGGCCCCAGGGATATGCTGGGCTGGACCATTAATGCTGTATTTCAGCCAGAGGGGTGAAGAGGGGAGCTGGCAGCAGCATCTGATTCCTTCTCAGCTGCTCCACTCCATCTCCTTCCAAAGCCACCCACTCTGCTGGAGAGGGCTGAGAATTGTCTGCACAGGAAAGGACAATATTTGGAGCTTAATGGGACAGGATCAATAAGTCTAAACAGGCAGCAGCCCTAAAAAAGCTCACTGACCCAGGAATTAAAGTGACTTTATTGACACAGTTAAGACAGTATCAACACCCAGTCAAACTCAGAATCTTCATTTCCCCTTTTTTTTTTGGCAGCATCCCTGCTTTAATTTCCTAAGTACCACCCAACTGAAGTTAATTTTTAGTACAGCTGCATGTATGACTTCCTTCTGCTTTAAATTATCCTTTCTCTTAGCAACTGCCTCCACCAACACACACACACAGAGTGTGGAACTCAGGGAGGGATTTTTTTTTTTAAGCACAGAATTAAGGTGTGAGAACAAGCACGAAGGTTTTTTTGTCAGACTCGTGTAAACTCAGCTCAGAGTTATTAAAAAGCCTGGCTTAAGAGCCAGCACAATGCATTTAAAAATCCATCCAGCAACCATTAAGGCAGGTCTGGCTCCTGTGGAAATGGCTGTGGCACACATTAGGCTGAGCTGTTAGGAATAAATTGTTCCTCTGCATAATGCAATGGAGACCACGCAAAGAGGCAAAACGAAGGCTGCACAGTATTTTACAGGGCTATAAACAGCCAGGGAAATAAAACATCTCTCCTAAGGTGTAGCTCCCAATGCAGAGAGCTCTTATTCAAAGCAGTGCTGCCTCCAGCTCCGTGGGGAAAGGCTCTCCAGCTGCTGAGAGCCTCGGGGAGGGGAGCAGAAATAACATGTCATGTAAAGTCATCGTGACCTGTCACTCGTGCTCACACTCACGGAGCAGATGGATTCTCCTCCTGCAGCACGAGCAGCTTTGCCTGGCCAGGGCTGCAGCAGTGGCCAACATCTGTCTGATGGAGCTCAGGCAAAGGGCTCCCAGCCCAGCACTGCTTCCCTTGCTGGGGATGGTTCTTGGAGCCATCCAAGCCCCAGGAAGGCAGAGGGGCAACAGATCACCCTGCCCAGTGCTTTTCCCAAGGCAGAATGAGATCTAGGTGCTCTGCATTCCCACATTATCTGGATAACCTTTAGCCAGGATCAGAGCCTCTGTTTGCAAAGGGACTGGTACCAAGTGGAGCTTGGACCTGGGAATGCATGAGCAACACAAAAATAATCCAAAAAGTAATGCAAATAACCCAAAGTGGCTTTTTTGAGCACTCATTCCCTGCTTAGAGGGATTCCTAAAGAACCAGGGTGTGGGAGCAGCTCACAGCTGCCTTAAAACCACAGACCTGTAAAAATCCAACTGCTTTTGGGTTCTTTTGTTCCCAGAAAAACTTTTTTTTCCTGAAGACAGCAGGAAGAATGATGCCAGAACACCCAAGGACAGCACGTGGATCCTGGAATTCCAGGGAGCACAACTTGATCTGTCAGAGCTGAGCAGAGCAGAGTGGGAGGCTGAAGATTCATTTCAGATGAGCAGACACTGGAAATGTCAAACCCCAAAAACCTGAGCCAGCTGTGGGTGGGATGAGCAGCCAGCTCCAGGAGGAGTTTTGCCCAATTTTTGAGTGAAACCCTCAGTGGGTGGAGAGAGGACAAACCCCACATTGATCCCTCAGTGCTCAGTGGCTGCTGATGAGAGACAAAACCAAGAGTTATGGAGGCACCTTGAGCACAGCCAAGTTAAATATCTGGTTTTGTGTGCAGGTTCCTCCTGCTCTGTGGGAGCAGCTCCTCCTGCCCCAGGTGATGACAGCCCTGCTAGAATAACGGGTTTTTATGGAGCCACAGCACTCCTGACACCATGGTCACACAGGATCCACTGATATTAGAACAGCTGTATCTCAAAAAAATACTCTGAATCAGAGAAAAAAAAAAATTGAGCAGTTCTATGTCTGCTCAGAAAAACAGATTTTTCTGTGAAGAGAGTCTGCAAAACCTGGTGGGTACAGAGGGTTATTCCTTCCCTCTGCCCCAGCTCAGGGCCATGAACACACTCAGCTCACCTTTAGCAAGTTCCTCTCTGCCCCTCTGGATTTCTGAGGCTTCTTTCTACCCCTGAAGTTTTTTTCATTCACAACCAGTTAAATCAGGTGTTTAGGATGATTTTTACCCATATAAAACAGGTAATTCTATTCACTCAGCTCTTGCTGGTGAAACCCAAAGCTGAACGTGGGCTGGCTTCAGTTTAATTTTTTTTATTATTATTATTTTACAAAGAGGGGAATCCAGAATCTCCCAGAATCTCACCAATCATCACTCTGGGTTTATAAATTTTACAACCTGGGCATTTTAAATTCGCTTTCAAGTCTGCAAGGCTTCAGAGAACACTTCAATCACATTCCTGTGCATTTCCCCAAAGCAAGGAAAGCCATGCCTGTTTGTCTGCCTTCCCTCAAGGAAAATTTAACTGGCACATCACAGGACTCCACAAAAACACCAGGGGAGGAAGAGGCAAAGAAATATTGAACTTCAGAGCTGGTGATGCAGAGCTGTGGGTCAGCCACAGGGAGAGCAGGGTCCTGATGAGGAGGATGAAGGATGGAGAGGAAGCAGCACAGGGAACATGTCCTGGAAGTGCCAAGACAAACCTGCAGCTCCTGGTGAGCACAAAAAGAGCCAAAATGCAAGGAAAAAGAGAATTTCATGAGCACAACGTGCAGGGATGCCACCCACTGGATCAGGTCACTGAGACAGCAGAGTTATTCCCAGAGATATTAAATATTCCCCTACACACAGCCAGCCCAGCCCAGGCTCATCTGGCAGATTGAGCCTTCAAAAAGAACCTAAAGCCAGCAAAAACTGCTCTTGGCTTTGGGTGAAATGACAAAACAAAGACACTCAAGCCTCAAATCACATCAGAGTCCCACATCCCTTTCTCACTGCAAAGGAACAGATTTTGCCCACGCTGCCAAAATCACCAGGAACTATGAAAAGGCAATGAGTCTTCATCTTCCATCAATAAATTCATTTATTTTTCTATAGAGGCTCCCCCCCACCCCAGCAGCTGTATGCTAATTCCCCCTCAGCACTGCATTATTATCACTTGGAACAGATGTTGCAGCCACTCCAAAATCTGGAGGTTACAAAAACTATTAACCTAAGCTGGGCTGAGCTTGGGAGGGGGTGAGGAGCAGGGAACAGCTCAGCCCTGTCCTTCTGCCACTGCTCCCAGCCAGGCTTTGCTCCCCCTGCCCCAGCTCAGCATCCACAGCAATAATGGGATCCCAAACTAATCGACAAAAACGCCCCCAAATCTCAGAAAATAAATTTAAAGAGATCAAGGGATGCTGTGAGTTACAAGCTTGCTCCAAAAACTCGGGGATATTAGCTACAAGATCCCCATGGGTTTGTAAATGGGCACAAATGTGGATATAATCAGCTATTTGGGGTTTTTTTGGTGTTTTTGATGGGGGTGTGTGCAAACAAAGTCATTTCAACCCCAGATAAATCCAACTGCAAAAGGTTGAGCATTCCCCACAGAGTTGCTTTCTCCAGAGCAGCCCAGTGTGGCTCTGGAGTAATTAATGCCAGAATCTATTTATGACCTTTGAATAAATTGTTCTTTTCTGAAGGGAAAGCTGTTAAACGCGTTAGCAAATATAATTAAGAGGGAAGGGGGGGGGGGGGATGACAAAAATCTGGAATTAAATCTCTGCTAATTAGAAATGCTTCTTGCAACAACCTGGCTAAAACCCCACACTCAGGCAGATACTGTAGCTTCATTAAAACCTCCTCATTACCCTTCCTGAGATAACCCAGCTGTCAGTACAAGGAAAATTCACTCTCACCTTTGTCACCTCTAAGGAAAGAAAATAAATTCAGGTGTTCAGAGCTTGGGGACGTGCACCTGAACACGCTGAGGGTGGAAAATGCAGCAAGGGAGAAGCAAAAGGTTTGTCTGGCCTCTCACCCAAGGAACAGGTTTGGCTGCTCAGGGTATCTGACCACGTTTTCTGCATCTCAGAGAAGTTCTCAGCACTGAGACTCTGATTGCATCACTCTCCAAGTGAGGGCAGTGGCAGCAATAAAAGGGGAAAACCCCTTGGAAGTGTCCTTGCTCCAGCAGGGTGAACATCCCAAACCCAAAAGTGATGGATGAGGAAGGGTGAAAATGAGGTGACAAATCTGTGATGCCACCCAGGAGCCTTCCCTGCCACCTGGAAACCCACCCAGGGACGATTCACATCTGCCAAAATCCCAGATCAAACTTTTAACGAGTTCAGCTTTAATGATTTCAGCAAGCCCTTCAAAAACTCCACTTTTCTGTAGAAATATTTGTGCTGCAGCAACAGCCACTCCTAAATCCCCAGGGGCTCCACAAACAAAAAGCTGGGAGATGCTCAGTGAATCAGCCATGGGGAGGGAGGCACAAGGGACATTCCCTGGGAATATCCAGCTCAAACCAGGCTGGGCAGGTCAGCAAACCTCACACCTCATGTCCTGCAAAAAATTCACCTTTTTAGAGGCAGCCTCCCACCTCCAGCCTTCCTGCCATGCCCCCAATCCCTTGACAACACAAGTTTTTAGGTCTATTTGGCAACTGAAAACTGAATTTTTTTTCCAAGATACCCCCCCAGGAGCAGCCACAAAGCATCATCCCAGAGCTGGAAGCTGCCAAAGGACCTCAATAATGCCAAAGCACCTCAAAAATGCCCAAAACAGAGTTCTGCCATCAGCTGGGCTCTGCCCAAAGGCATTTACACTCTGCAGAGCAGCTGCTGCTCCAGCAGCAATTCCCACAAAACAGCCCCAAACCCTGCAGCAGCAGCAGGAAAATAAAGATATAGAAGCTGATCTATAAAGGGAAAAGAAAAAAAAAAATCATAAACTCTTCTGCTGGGTTTATTAGGAAATTTTCTGGTTTGTTTTCTGTTTAAAGCCACAATTCTCCCATAGCTGTGGGAGGGAAAGTCTTGTCTCTTTTTTTTTTTTTTTGTCTCCTCCCCTCTCCAAGACTCACCAGTGATTTTCTTGGAAGATCACTCACATGAGAAAGTGCTTCCCATAAACACAAAGGGTCTGGATGTGCACACAAGCCTGTCCCAGTGCTGTGCACATTTCCTGTCCTGGGGCCATGCCACTCAGCCTGGGATTTCCAGGCTTTAACACAGCCAGCTCTTAAAGAAATACAATTTTATTTACATATAAATATATTTATATGTTTTACGCATCGATCTCTATCCTATATTTTATATACAAGTAAATATTTATATATTTATTCCATCACAGACCTATCTCTCACTCCGGAGCAAGGCTCTGCTTTAGGAAAAAACCTAAATCATGAGATCTGTGCTCTGAGAGCATCCCAAATTCTGACAAACCCAGAGGAGCCAAACAACTCCTGGGCAGCAAAAGCAGCCAAACCATCTCCCTGGGCAGGGACACAGATCCTGCCATGGGGTTTTTCCTGCAGGGATGCAGGAGCTGCCACAGCTTTGTCCCAGAGCACAGGGACTCCCTGCTCCCAGCCTGGCTGGATATTTTGTTTTCCAGGCTCTGTGGATTTCACAGATAATTCTGTGTTTGCAGTGCTGAGCACAAATCACTCCTCCTGCTCCTCCCCTTCTCCAGCCACAAACCTCCTCTGTTCCCTCCTCAGCCCCCTTCAAATACCAGATGTTCCATTTAGCTCTAAACCACCATAAAACACAACAAAAAGATATGAATGTTACAAAAGGGCCAATTTACTCCCCCCTCCATCAGTGTTAAAGCAAATGCTGTGAGAGAAAAAGCAAATTTCCTCTATGGGAACCTTTTAACCTTCCCCCTCTCCTCCTTTACCAAATCCTGGTGGTTTGGGGGGTCAAATGCTCCAGTGGGAGCAGGCACAGGCTCATGGTCCCTGCTGGAGCACCAAGCACAGCCCAGAGAGGCACAAACCCTTCCCAAACTCCACTCCCAGAACATCCAAAGGGAGCTGGAGCATCTCCCTGTGCCAAACCAGCTCCAGCACCTCAGAGTGGGCTGGGAGGGATGGGAGATGCTGCCCAGGTCCAGCAAGCCTGGAAAATGAGAATGTGAGGAGCACAGAGGCATCAGAGTGAATAAAATCAGATTTACTGGGTCTGCAGCACGGAGTGCACTGACTGCAGGAGGAGCAGTCAGGATGTGAGTCAGGCTGGTGGCTTTCCAAGGAGGCAGAGGAGGATCTCCCAGCTGAATCCTGGCTGTGCAGACAGGGCAGGATTGCAAAACAGGAACTGATTGCACATCACCTCTGAGAGCAGGGGGTGTGGGCACAGCAGGGACAGGGGCAGGCACATCCTCTGCCCTGGCAGATCAGACACCAGGGTGAACAACTGCCTGGGAACTCCAGAAAAGGGATCCAAAAGTGTCCAAACAGATCCAAAAAAGTGTCCAAAAATTTATTCTTGTTAGGCAAGGCTGGGAAATCAGATGATCAAACTCCTGCTCTGCAAGGACCTTCCTGAAGATAACTGATTTTTTTTTTTCAGAGCCTCCACAGACTGATCCACCTGCACCTGTTATTGTTATAAATCCTTCTACAGTGGAGCCTTTGTGGTTTTAGGTAGAGATAAATATCCTCTGACACAGGAGGGGACTCAGACAGTCCAACCACCTATCACAGATATAAACCCTAAAAAATCCTTTCAGGTTAGGGGATCTTAGCTAAACCTTGCTGTTAACACAGACTAAACTCCAGGGTGCCAGACAAACACTCCCAGAAGCACAAAATGTGCAGGGAAAAAAAAAATCAAATCACAGCCACAGGGCTCAGCAAAATCACAAAGCCCAGGTATGAGACAGCTGCAGAGCAGCACAGATTTGTTCTGTACAAAGTTCTGTTCTGTTTGTAACCTCCCTCTGCACCAAGCAGCAGCAGGAAGGAGAACCCAGCCCTGCCTGTCCATCCCCTGGACATCTGGGAGGCTCCAGAAGGTGGAGGGCAGGGAATGGTTCCACCAGAAAGAAAATGCAAAGCAAGGGGGGAAAGTCACTGGTGTTAGAAACAGACTTTTCTCCAGGTGTGTTTTTGAACAAAAATACAAAAGTAATTTCATCAGTGCTGAGCCTGAGGCATGGTGATGAAATTACCCTGAGAAGAAGGAAGGTCCTTCCCCCACTGTAAAAGGAGCAGTGAGGTTTGGAATCAGCAGGTGAAGCTGGGAACTGCTGCTGGTGACACAGGAGTGACCCTGCACCAAACTCCATCCCTGGGGATGACAGCAGAGCTGGGGGTGACACTGCAGGGACAGGAGCCCCAGGGCTCTGAGGATGCTGCAGGGACAGCTGGGCAGACAGATGGACTCAGCATTAACAGGACAGAGTCACCCTGGCAGGCACTGAGCTCTGAGGAACTCTGCTGCTGCTGCAGGAGCAGCCAGGAGATTGTTTTAGGGTCACTGCAAGTCCCAAGGAGCAAACTGGTGCTGAGAGTGGTGGGAGGAAATAAAAAAATTATTTTTAAAATGCTGCACGGCTCAAAGGGGGATCCATGGTTTCAAAATCAAAGCAGAGAGAGGCTTCAGTTCAGAGGTGTGGCCAAACTCACTCATTTTCTAAATTTACTGCATTTTCCAAACTCACTCACTGCATTTTCCAAGCTCCATCATCCCTGCATCCCCTCTAACCCAACATAATCACCTCAGAGCCCTACAGCCACTCATTCACCCTAAATCAATGGGATCCTGCTCTTCCCAGCCCAAAAAGCCCCTTTTGGGTTGCTGGGATTTTTGGGATGAGCACATTTGATCCATTTCTCACTTGAGAGGAGTCTAGAAGAGAAGGGAAACAGCTCCAATGCTGGGAAAATCTTTGTCTCTTTAAGGAATGACAAAGAAACAGATCAAAAATCTGCCCTGGGGTCAGTCTGGAGCAACATTTCTGTCCCTGCCAAAAATCAGGCTACAGCTGAGCTGCAGGAAAAAGGGTTTGGGGTGGTGGGTGCCATCCCAGCAGGCTGAGCTGGGGATGCTCAGCCCTCCCAGAATCCAGCCCAAATTCCCTCATTTCCTTTTTTTTTTTTTTTTTTTTTTTTTTTTTGGGCTTTGTGTTTTTAAAGGTATTTATTCATTCAAGAGCCTGCTGCTGGTAGGTGTTTAATGCAGGTATTTAGCTCTCATCCATCATTTAAGAGGATGGAGAAAAAAAAAAAAAAGAAAATAAAAAAGTTTTCACTGCTTTTCAGGCTGCTTGGCAGAGCCCTCAGCATCCATCCAACACTCTCCACCTTCTCCTGCCCCACCAGAATATTGATGAGCCTTCAGCTGGATCCTGCAGCCTCCTGCCTGTGCTGACAGCAGGTTTTAGGGATCTGGGCATGCAGAGGGGGAGCAGCTCCTGTTTTGAAAGGAGCTCACGAGCCTGGCTGGACACACAGAGCACCTTTTTTCCCTCTGTGAGGCTCAGCACATCCAACGGGAAGTCAGTGAGACACAGTAAACAGGGAGATGGAACCAGGACGTTTTTCACAGCTTTTTTTTTTTTTTTCTTTTTGGACAGAACTCAGTTTTAAAAAGCAGAGAGTGAATAAAAAAGCCTGAGGAGCTGAGCAGGGTAAATCAGAGTGGCTACATAGACTTTGCTCAAAGAACCCACCCAGCCAGCTCTGATAATACAGAATTTATTTAACTTGATAATACCGAATTTATTTAACTACTATCATGGCATATGGAAGTAATTACAAGCATTGGAGCTGTAAACCCTTCAAGTGACACGTTAAAAACCCCCAAAGCCTGGTGAATAATTACCTGCACCAAACACTCCAGTGTGCCTCCATCACCCTGGAGCTGGGGGAGAGGCTCCAAGCCACCTGCTCCACAGCAAACCAGCACCCACCTCACCAATAAACAGCATTCTGGTGGCAAATGAAATAAAAACAACAGGGCAGGAGGTATATGAGAGCCCAGTGAGGTGTGGGGCGTTGCAGCCATCAATCCTGGCTGTCATTTGTCTGTGTGGTTCCTTAATAAGAGCAAAGCAGAGCTCTGGGCAGCCCAGCAGTTGCTCCAATTATGTTTTCTGCCTCTCATCAGCCTCCAGGGCCCCAGTGAAACCTGCAGGCACTGCAGGGAGGGGTGGGTTCCCTCTGGAGAGATGTCAGTGTGCTTCAAAACAAGAATCCTTAATGAGCTGGCCATTAGTGCTGGGCATGCACCACCTTCATCCCACACTGCTGCCCCTCCAGAAGCCAGGAGGTTCTGGAGCAGGGAAATAAAGATATTTAGCAGTGTCCAGAGCAGCTTTGAGGAGAGGTGATGTCTTGATGTTAAATCACATCACACCAGGCACCAATTTCCACCTCTCAACACACAGAGATTGCTCAGCCAGGATGGGGCAGGATTTGGGGGGGGTTTGGTTCTTTCTCAGCTGTTCTCCATTGAATTAACCCATTTTCCTTCAGCTGCAGAGATTGGGAGCAGAAATTCCCTCCACAGCATCCCCACGAGGCTGAACCACCAGAGGAGGGACAGGGATCTGGAACTCTGCAAGAAATTCCCAGATCCCCCAGTTTTCCTGGATAATTCCTGATCATCTCCCACTCTTGCAAAGGTGTCTGGCACAGCTGAGAGGGAGCAGCCTGCAGCAGGTTTCCCTACCAACCTCCAAACACATCCAAGGCCCTGTCAGGAAGGATTAATTTTATCTAAGACAAATGCCAAATAAAGGAAAAGCAAAACCTCACAAAACTCACAGCACCAAATATCAGCCTCACCCAAGCATGCAGGTGTTTTATTGCACGTATTTTCTATGCTGAAACATGAGTGGAGAGTCATTTAATTTGTATTTGACCAGAGATTTAACAAAATTAAGATTCAAATCTAATTATTGATGAAAATGCAAAGCTTAAAGATCTCCATCTCACTCCCAAGAGCAGCTGTAGCACACAGTGACAGAGGACTGGAATTAGGAGGGGAATGGAGAGAGGTTTGGGGTGCTGGGATGGTTCTGGGGCAGGGAATGCAAATTCAAATGTCCTTTACATCACACTCTGCCAGCTGGCTGGAAAATCACCCTGAATGACACCCCAGAAATGCAATGACAGCAACAGACACAGTGATCAATAAGCACTTTACCCCCAGCCACATCCCAGCTCTCTGAAACAGCCTCAGCAGCAAAAAAAAGGACAGAAATGAAGTTTTGCTCCAGGCTCATCCAAACTGCCCCAGCGACTCTCAGCAGAGAGCTGGGATTCAAGATTGTTTTTCCTGTTTATTTTGTTGGCCACTCTGGAAGTTCTTTGGGTCATCCCATTCTCCCAGGCAAAACCAAACAGCAGATTTGGGTCTCTGGAGCTGAACATGAAAATAAAGCAAATTTCAGATTGCAACCTATCAGGATTTGCCTCATTTATATTTAATTAAGCATCATGTATTAAACTACTGCTGTGTGTCAGTCTGGCCTCTCTGCTGAACAAGCACAGGGAGGTTTTATGAGGCTGTGGAGATTTTTGGAGGGCAGGAACAGCAAGTCCATCTCTCCACAGCAGGAGCAGCAGTCCCTGCATCCTCCCTGTGCTGCCAACCTCGCCTCGCAGCACACGTCAAGGAAAAACAAATCAGTGTGGAAAAGGATTAAAAAAAAAAAAACCCACACAAGTGCCTGGATCTTAAAGTGTTTCTCTGCAGAGATGTGATTTCACCTGTGGCCTTTGAAACGCTGCTCACCTCAGGCAAAAATCTGTTTTTCATCCCACACCTGCACAGCCACACTTAATTCAGCAGGAAAGGTGGGTGACAGAATATTCTGAGGATTACTGGGTGTTGCAAGTCTAGCACAAGTGTCTTGTCCCCTGGCATTTTACCTGATTAATAACAAAATGAGTCTCTAGTGAGGCAGACAGCTGGTTAGCCAGTCCAGCCAGGCAGGCAAAATGTGCATTTATCATCAAAAACCACCTCTGAAGTGCCTCAGCACACTCTGCCTCACACATCCCTACCCCATGTCTGAGCTGGGTCACAAGAGCTGGATTCCTACAATTGAATTTTGGTCTGGAGATGCTGAACTGCTCCCCCAGAGCCACAGCAGGGCTGGGGCAGCCCAGGGGTGTTTGTCCCCTCTGTGGTTGGGCTCAGCTCCTTCCTCCCCTTTCCTGGGCTGCCAGTGCAGCAAAAGGTGCCTTTAACCACCCTGGGCAGAAGGCAAATTCCCAAACCCAGGGATTACCAAAAGAGTACCAAACATACCAGCTATAAAGGCTGACTCCAGAGTGGTTTGTGTCCCATCCTGGCTGAGCCTCAGCAGAGCATCCACTCCCATAGCAGGTGATGCTCTGCAGGTCCTGTGGGCTCAGCTCTGTGCTGCTCCCCTTTAAAGACCTGGTTTTCAGAGAAAGGGCCACTAAATCCATCCCAGTCCACCCCCTGAAGCTGTGAAAGCAGCCAGGTGGGATAAGCAGAAAGCAATTTTATTAAAGACAGCAGGGCTGTGAACTCCCCCCTCCAACCAGCAAACACCTGCCTTGGCAAGGGCAGCAAGAGCCTCCTCTCCAAGGATCCTCCCTGGATCACAAAATAACACAGAGTTTAGCTTGGAAAAACCCTCTAAGATCGAGTCCAACCAATAACCCAGCAGTGCCAAATCTGCCACTAAACCACATCCCCCAGCACCACATCTTTAAACCCATTCTGAACTCCCCACAAGGACAACTAGCACACCAAAATGAGCTTTGCAGGATTACAGATTTCCTTAAAAAAAAAACCCAAACACAGTGTTTCATTCTCAGCACGTTCTAGGAAAGCCCCAGCCCTCCCCATCCACAGCTCCTGCATGGCAGTTTATATTTGGAAACATCAGCCTGAGCGGAAAACAGTTTGATCAGTTCATAGCCTGGAAAGCCAAGAGGAAATCTCTCAGCATTGTTCCTCCCTGGGAAGAGGTATCAGGACGTGTTGTTATTTACTCAGGGCTGGGGATTCCCATCCCAGTGCTTCAAGGACATCCTCACAGCACAGCATCCTTTGCTCCCCAAAAAAGGGCTCCAAATCTGGGAGCTCAGCCACAGTCACCCCAGCACACGTGGTTGAGTCTTGATGGGTGAAGGGGATGAACAGCTGGGAAAAAAACATTGTCCTGGAAGAGAATTCCAGTGGAAAAAGGGAGAGGGATTTGCTCTCACAGCACAGGAACACAGCTCATGTGGCTACTGGAGATTATTTATCCTAGAAGGCTTCAGCGAAGTTAAACACATGAAGTTTCCCTTCAATTTCACCACTAGAACCTGTTGTTCAAAAATAAAAGCCAGCACACTGAAATTAACTCCTCAACACAGGGGCTGCCGGCGGGCAGGGCACAAAACCCCATTTCGTTTGTTTCTAAATGATTTCACTTCCCCATTCCCATGCAAATACCTGCAGCTCAGCTTGCAAAAACACCAGCGGAGCATTCAGACCCAAAACAACCTGAGCTGATTTTACTTCTTTAATTTTTTTTTTTTCCTCCGTTTGTTTAAGCCTCCTTCCACCAAACCAACCAGGAATTAGAAACATTCCAAGGATGGAGCCCTTTTTAAGTACCCAAATGGGAGAGCCACGATGAGATGGGGCAGAGGACAGGGCAGGGGGTGCAATTGGGGTCCCTGACCTGAGCCCCCCATCACCTGCAGCAGTGCAGGGATGCAGCACCGGGGCTCGCTCCCTGCCCGGCCAGCACCAGAGGTTCCTGTGTTTTCATGAATTTATTAATTTATTTTGCTTTGAGTCCTCCCAGCCAAAGTTTCGTCCCGGCGCCCGCTCCTCCCGCACATCTCAGACGAAGCAGCGCCTCCATGAAAACCCCGAATAATCCCATCTCCTCCTCTTAGCCTTGTTATTTGCTTTTGTTTCGCCATGACTGTAAACACAAGGGGGATGTTTCCCTCCTTCCCGAGGTGTTCTCTCCTGTCCCGTGCGGCCGCGGCTCCCCCGGCGCTGAATCAGGGAGAAACCGGGGGGATAAAGGCTGGGAGGGGCTGCCGGGTATCCAGGGGGGTGAAATAGAGGGTATCGCATCGCATCCCATCGCATCCCATCCCACCAAGTTGTCCGACAGCAGCCGCCGCATCCATGGATCCAGGTGCTCCTGGGGGTTCCCCACGCAGCCACCCCCTCCATCCATCGCTCCCCTCCTACCTGGGACATCTGCGGCCTGAAGTTGATGTCCTTGAGGTCGATGGAGCCGGGGGAGAGGTTGTGCAGCAGCTGGCACAGCAGCACCCCGTCCCGCAGCGCCTGCGCCAGGTCGAAGACCACCGCCGAGGGCCAGACCACCCGGTGGTTCGGGGGCAAAACTTTGCAGTCGATCAGCCAGCGGCCGCACTGCCGCCACTCCTCCATGGCCGCGCTCTGCTCTCTCTCTCTCTCTCCCCTTCCTCTTCCTCCTCCTCCTCCTCCTGCGCTCAGGGGCCGCGGGCAGCCGCCCGAGGGGCCGCTGTGCTGGGCGGCTCCGCGCTAGCGCCGCGCTCCATCGCCGCCCCAGAGCATCGCTCCGCGCCGGGGCTCCGGCCGGCAGGAGGAGGAGGAAGAGGAGGAGGAGGAAGGAGGGCGGCGCGGAGTTTTCCGGCGGAGGGCTGCCCCTGCCCCCGCTGCGGCCCCAGCGCCTCGGCCGGGGTTAGGCGCGCCGCATCCTCCGGGAACAAAGCGGCGGACGGACGGACGGACAGACGGACAGGCGGGCACGGCGGGGCCGCCCCCTCCCCGCGCACAACTCCGTCGCGGTGCCCTGCGGAAACTTGCTCGGCTGGGGGACCCCACCTGCCCGGGAGCCGCGGAGCTGCCGTGGGTGCGAGTTTTGTCGCCGCCCCGGGCACGGAGCAGCCCCCGTTCCGCCCCCGCTCCGCCCCGCCGCCCCTTTGTCTGCGGAGCCGGGGCTGCCAGCGGGGGCGGGGGGCTCTTCGCGTCGCTTTGGCTCGTAGCTCGCTTTTTCCCCCAGTATTTTTTTCCTTTCCCCCCTCTCCTTTTTTTTATTTTTCCTGGTTTTCTTATTCTTTTCTTTTTTCTTTTTTATCCTTCCCCCCCCCCGCTCCGTTGTCCGTTGTCCCTCCCAACGCTGCCGCTCCTCTCTCTATTCCGGTAAAGCCGCCGGAGCCCCGGTGCTGCTTCGCTGTCCCCGCTGGCAGAGCCCCCACCGCATTTTTTGGGGTCCCCCCTCCCCAGGGCTGTGGCAGGAGCGGTCGCGGGGCCGCACACGCACACACAGACCCCGCTTTGTCTGAGCTCCCACTCGTCATCACCCGTGTTTGGGCTGCAAATACTGCAGGGGAGATGTTTAACCCAAACAAGCGATTGTGTTCCTTGACTTTCAAACGGGAGGACAACTCCTATAATTAATTACCAGTGTATTTATTAAAAACCTCGACTCTCAGGCATTAACTCCTTGGCAGCAAACTCTTGAAAAATCTCTAATTTTCATCGGTGGCTTCCTTCCAAATCAGCGCGGCTTAGAACAGCCTCTTTTCAAATCTGGTCTGAGTTTTCTTGCGAGATCCTCTCCCCAGAGTTTGCCGATTAATTTCCAGCCCGGCTTTCCAGATAGCCAAAACCGGAAGCCGGGACTGGGACGAAGGGAAGCTATTAACCTGGATGTCAAACAAATGCAACACTAATCTCTTCCAAATGGAGCCAAGCGGAGATAAAGGAGAAAAAGCAACTCTAGCGCCATGATCCTTCATTTTCAATCTAGGAAGGAGGATCTCTCCGAAGAACAATTGTTTCATATTCCAAGGAAGTTTGGGTATTTTTGGTTTTTTTTTTAAAGAAGAAATCCTTTCATGGCGAGGTGCTGTCTGTGCCCCTGGGCCAGGGCACAGGGAACAGTTCGATCCAAGAGCGAGCAGCATCCACACGCTCCAACCTCACCATCAGAGCTGCGCCCTGCCCTGGGAGAATCCAGATCTCAGCCCACACTCCCCATACCCTGAGGAGCTGCTTTCTCAGAATGATTTTCTTGATCTTTTAGCTCTTCACGGAGCGTTTCTGCCCTCCAACAGCACCCCTGGGCAGGAATCACGAGGCTGCTGAAGGCAGTGAAGTCGTGCCAGCGATAATTTTGGTCGGCTCAGTACCAGCCTGCCGTGTGAGGTCAGGTCTGTAGGTAGATGACAACAGAGGAGTTTATTATATGTGCATAATTAAAGCTGCGAGCCGCAGCCTGGCGTTTTTACCGAGTAATAAAAAGCGTTCTTGGCCCTTGGACACTTGGGAACAATCCCTGCAGCTGCAGAGCCAGGCTCTGCGTGGGAGGTGTTGGAGCAACTCCGCTCCTCGCCTACCTCTGCAGCGAACCAAAGCGCTGATGGCAGAGGTACTTCTGAGAGCAGGAAAAATAAAAACAACCAAAACCTGTGCAGCCAGGCTCAGGAAAAGCTCGGAAACAGCACACGCTGTGAGCTCCACATTGTACAAACTGCCCTGCAAGGGGATGGCGGGTGTGGAGAAGACCCAGATGCTGTTCTCAAGGCGGACCTAAAGCTGTAAAAGGGAGCCTGAATAAATTAAAGAGGTCGGATTTTGTGCTGGAGCTGCTGCTCTTGGCACTGCTGGGAATGCCAGGCAGGGAATGCCAGGCAGCCAGGGAATGCCAGCCGGGCAGGGCAGCGCTGACACCACCCTCTGCTGGGCACCCAGCGAGCAGCTTCGCTCCCGGACTTGGCTCCTCGTTCTTTTGTTTCAGCTCCCCGCTCGAGATAAGCCCGAGAGGCGGCTGGATGCACAGGGAAGGTGCTGCCAAGGGGGAACGTTTGTGCTTTTTCACCCCCAAATGTCTCGGTGTGTGCAGACGAGGGCAGATCCCATAGCTCGGGTCCCAATGCACAGGGAATGCGAGGGGGACCTGGCTGGGGAAGTGGCGGCGGTTTGGGAATGTCACAGAGCTTGTTGGGGACATACCAGCCCGGCATGGAATAGACAAAACTAGTGGAAGGAGGAGATGAGGGAAGGAGAGGAGGAAGGAAGGAAATTAAATGCACTAACATGTATGACGACACCACACCTTACAAATCAACCCCGAAATAGCAAGAAAAGCGCATTTTCTGCAATGCAATGCAGAGTTTGGTGTCACTCTAGGGTTCTCTACGTGCAGAGAAGCAGCCACAGTGCAGCCCCTCTGAAAATATCCCTTAAACACCAGAGCCACACCGCCAGGAAATCCTCTTTTCCCAGCCAGGCGGTGTCTGTGGATTGCCATTGCCACCTTCTGGATTAGTCCAAGCGTGCAGCAGCCGGTCCCGGAGCCCTTCTGGCTGCCGGGGACGTGTCCCCAGCTGGAGCCAGGGTCCCCAGAGCAGGAGCCGGCCCGGCTGCTGGCACGGCAGCTGTCACACAGCCTACGTGCCATTTGCAGCACGCCCTTAAATTTTTGTGATCTCCTTTCAGCGACTATTTTAGGAAATCTGTGCAAGCCGCAGCTCGGCAAACCCGCTGCTCGATTATGGGGGAAATCACAGGGCCACCAAAGCGTTCAGCTGCTGGGTACAGACAATAATGCTCTGTCTGGCTCATCACACACCTGATCTACCTGCCCGGACAAGGTGCACCCTGCCACAATCACGGCAATTTTCCTCCTGCAGCGCTGCCAGCAGAGCTCCTGTCCCCGCAGGAGCCACCCCCGGAGCTGCCCAGGGAGGGACTGCCTGTCACCATGGAAAGGAGCAGGAAAATTCACCTGGCACAGCTCCCTGGCAGGAGGGACGAGCTGGATTCTCCTCTTGGAGCTCTCTCGGGTGCTCTTTGTCTAGCCTGGAGTAAAGTGTAACTCCACTGGTAAAGGATTGTGACCCCAGCACCAAGCAGGTGGAGCTGGCACTTCCCTGGGCATTTCTCTGTGGAAGAGTCTCATTTTGGGATGTCCCAGCTGGGATGATACCAGCAAGCAGCAGTTAGCAGCTCCCAACGCCATCCCTGCGCTGCTGGGATATCACTAATTAAAGCATCCTCCACCGAGCTCCACCCCAAAATCAGACAGACCCGGAGTGTTCACCGGGAGCTGGGCAAGGGGAAAAGCCCGAGGCAGCTCGGGGAAAGCAAAGCAGAGATGTCCTCGGAGGAAGATGGAGAGGAACAAACCACTGGCTGAATAGCAGCTGGATTTCACCTCATCCATCCGCTGCTGCCTCCCGGTTTATTTGGGAAGGGTCCTGGCTCGAGGGACTCGCAGCAATGGTGTCTGGAGGGGTCAGAGCAGATGGTGGCTGTTGCAGCTTGGCAGGTTCCAATCCTTCTCCTTGCCCCCTCTCGGCAGCACCCACCCCCCTTTACCAACTTCTGTTAGTTTGGTGATAACAGAACCAGGAGTTTTATAAACAAGACCAAGAGAGCCTTAAAAAAAAAACAAATCTTGTCCACTAAAGGATTTTGCACTGTATTCTGCAGTTTCCAGTAATGCTTCCCTGCACTAGTAGGAAGCAGATTAAGCAGCAGAGTCAGGATATTTCTGATAATAAATATTTTAATAGAGTGGTCATTCTTTTTTTTTTTTTTTTTTTTTTTTTTTTTTTTTCTCCTTCCCTCTTCTTTGTGTTTGGCCCAAATCTCCTGGGAACAGGGAATCGCAGCATGCCTTCCCTCTGACGGAAGCAAACCACAGCCTCCTGTTTGTGTCCGTGGAGGGCGAGCGGAACAACGCGAGCAGCGCCTGGAGCAGCTCTGCTCGGATAAATGCATCGGGTCCTTCGCAGGAGATTAGATGGCGCTGCCTTCACAGCAGATAAGAAGATTGAGAGCTTAAATTTAGCATCATCAGGAAGAGAATAAGCCCTGCAGCTCTCTTCAAAACATATTTCGTACAGTGCTGGTCAGGGGGCAGCGGGATAAGGAGGCGCCGGGGCAGCAGCGGTGCCGGGCTGAGGTCAAGGAGGGGCTGAGCAGTCACACGGTGGGGGTGGCATGAGGCTGGCAGCACACAGGGGTGTCCCCTGCCTGTCCCCACCCCACGGGTGGCGGCCACTGGGGAGCTCCAAAGGGTACAAAGGGTGCGGCACCTTCCCAGCACACACAGCCACCCACCAGAAGGGAGAGTGGGCAGGAAATCCCAGCCTGAAGCAGCCGGGAGAGCCCCTTGGGGGCTTGGGAGGACTCCCCCAGTTCAGCCCCAGTGCTCCCAGTATGGGCTCAACACACGCTGGACTGGGTGTTTAAAACACTGCGCTGGGTGACACCCACGGGGCGGCTTCGCTGCCATCCCCGGACCCACAAATCCACCTTGGGGACACCCATTGCCGGCCCCGAACCCACACACCCCACTGAGAGTACCCCACTGCCATAGTCCAGACCCACAAATGCACCTTGGGGTGCTCCACTGCCATTCCCGGACCCACTCACCCCACTCGGAACCCCAAATCCATCTCAGGGTACCCCGCTGCCAGCCCCGGACCCCAAATCCATCTCAGGGTACCCCGCTGCCGTCTCGAATGCCCCCCGCATCCCCGGAGCTGTTCCATCTCCTCTCTCCCTCCCGAGCTGTCCCATCCCCTCTGTCCCCCCGAGCTGTCCCATTCCCGGTCCCCCCGAGCTGTCCCATCCCTCTGTCCCCCAAGCTGTCCCATCCCCGGTCCCCGCGCTGCCCCCGCCCCGGCCGTGGCTCCTCCCGAGCCGAGCGCATCACGGCGGGCGGAGCCTGGGCCGGCGCAGCGGGGCCGGGCCGGGCCGGGCCGGGCAGCACAGCACGGTGGGGCCGGGCAGGGCCGGGGGGCACGGGGGGACTCGGGGGGGCGGCGTGGGAAGGTTGATGTGGGACCCCCGCTCGGAACGGGCAGCGCCGGGGGGTGCGGGCGGGTCTGGGGGCGGGCGGGAAGTGGGGGCGCGGAATGGGGGGGTGGCAGGGTGGGGACCCCCGGTGACAGCCCGTGGGTGACCCCGCTGTGTCCCGCAGGTGCCGCCGGGAGGTGCCGGGCCCCCTCCCCTCCGCGGCTCGGGTACCACGCGCGGGGCCGAGCATCTTCTCCTGCATCCCTGCGCACGTGACGTGGCTGCTGTCCATCCCCGGGGACAGGCCGTGCGCGGGCCTGGGCACCGCTGACCGCTGGCTCTGAGCCCCCCTCGCCTCCGGGATCCTTCCTGCGGGGAACCCAGCTCATCCAGACCCGCTCAGCCTGGCTGCACCTATGGAGACGCTTCATGGGCTGCCGGCAAACAAACAGCAACGTGTGGGCCCTTCCCAGCCTGGAACAGCAGCAATAGCAGCGCTGCAGAAGCTCTCGGAAGTCCTGGTGTGGTTTTAAAGCAAGGCCATGATTTTAGGGCCGTGCTCCCTCTCCTGAACGCTGCCAGCAGCTCGTGGATGCCCTGGGATGTTCTGCCTTGATCTCCAAGCAGCAGCCGTCAGCCTGGACAGCCCCAGCAGGGTTCGTTTCGGAGCTGCTGGGAAGGAGCTCCTGTTTGTGGAGCTCTGCTCGGGCAGATGAGCGAGCCGGTGATGAACGGCAGGGTTCCCCTGCCGGAGAAAGCCCTGTCCGAGGGCTACGCCCGCCTGAGGTACCGGGACACCTCCCTGCTCATCTGGCAGCAGCAGCAGCAGAAACTGGAGTCGGCTCCCCCCAACACCTACCTGAGCCGCAGCAGGAGCATGTGGTACTCGCAGTACGGCAACGAGGCCATCCTGGTGCGGGACAAAAACAAGCTGGATGTCTCCAGGGACACGGGCCAGTCCAAGTTTTGTGCTATTATGTAATTCCCCGCAGGAATCCACACGTGGAGAGGAAGCAGAGCTGGGGGAGGTGGGTGTGCACCATCCCCTCCCAGCCCTGCGCGGGAAGCGGCGTTTCCAGGAGAGCAAGGCTGGAGTTGGATTGTTTTGGATTGTTTTTGTTTGGGTTTGCTGTTCCTAGACTCCCATTCTGCGTGCTGCTGAGTGTCTGCAGCAAACCCAGTCTTGCTGGGGAGCTCTCAAGCCTGTTGCTGCCCAGTATCTTGGCAGGGGCTGTGCTGGACCATGTGTTGCTCCTAAGTGGCTCGTGTGCACCTTTACTGCCCAGTCTGGTGCATTTCCAGAGCTCTGGGAATGCTGGTGGGACAGAGGACAGCACAGATCTGTTCCCATCAAGGCTGTGGTTTTAAGAAGTTGATCTCCAAAATTATCTGGCCATTACTTGTTCTGTTTGCCCTGTCTTCCTTTAATTCCTGCCCTGAGTTGGTCTCTTCCAGCCAGGGAATGGAGTGGTTTATTGTGGGAATAGGGAGAGAATGTGTTGGGAGTTTAATCAGAGCCTTCAGAACACCTGGTAGGAAAGGTGAGCTGGAGTTTCCTGCAAAGCAAAGGGCCCTGTCTGATCCCAGAGTGTGGGATCATGAAAATAACAAATTCTGGAGTCAGGGGAGCTGGCTCCTTTCACACAGATCCCCCAGTGAACCACCTGAAAGGGAGGGACAGGCCCAGGAAAGCAACAGCAAGAAACCCCTGTAAATACACACATGTCCTAAGGGACATGGGGAAAATCCTACACAGCACAGCCCCTCTCCTGAGATGGGCTAGAGAAGGAAAGAGGCCACTGGAGTTTGCTTTGCATTCAAGTTTTAATGCATGCAGTAGCTTGGAAGGGTTTAACTTCTAGTTCAGGTTGGATTGTAGGTTTGGTGCATGTATTTTAGAAGTTGTGTCTGGGATTGTTTCCATTAACTAGAGGGTTTTAGGAGGGAGAATCACTGCCCTGCTTGGGCACAGAGGCTGCTGCTTTCAGGTTTAAGTTTCTGCTGAATCCTGACTTGCTCTAGGCAAGATCATGCTGAGAAACTCAGCTCAGCAAGCACCTGAATATTTGTTAAAAAACAAAACTACCACTTCCAGGGGTGTGAATTATTGTGCCCAGGCTTCAGCATGGAAGTTCTTCAGGGTTCTGCCCTTTCTGTCCTGCCTGGCCTATGTGTCCAACCCAACCTGGGCACAGGCTTAGCTCCAGGCAAATCAGTATTTGATGTCAGCTTCAGGATGGATTATTTACCTGCCTATTATTAGGCACAGTCATTACTTCTGTTCTATTTATCTAAAACCTCCTTTGCATTTTTTCAAGCACTTTATTTATTTAATTTGTTTTTTTTTTTTTTAAATACAGTGAAGAATCTCTTTCCACCTCTCCCATGTGGGTGAAATGCTACAAGAAACACACAGACACTCAACCTTGCTGAACTCAATGTACTGAGCAGAACACACCTGTTCTAGAGTGAAATCATAGAGGTTTGGTGTACCCAGCCCTGCTCCATAGCACTGCAAACAATAGGCAGCTCGTTGTTTTTTAAAAGCACTATTTCTGCATGTGTTGGTGTTTGATACCTTGTGTGTGCTCATAGATTTAAACCTGCTGAATCTTGCTGCTTTGCTCTGCACACAAACAACCCTCTTGGTTTTGGCAGGACTAGCTCTGGAGGAGAAACAATTCAGTGAATAAATGTTTTTCAACCAGGTGAAAGAGTTCAGTGAGTCCCAAACCTGGTGAAGGGCCAGGGGAGCAGTGCAGGGATGTGTGACCCACCTGGGCCTCCAGCTCTTGGCTGAGTGAACAGATTATTTATTCACACAGGCAGAAGGCTGGGCCAGAGCTCCCCTGGGAACTGCAGGTGGATTCACCTGGAGAAGCAGGAGAGGTGGGGTCCAGGCCAGCCCTGGGGAGCACGTGAACTCTGGGAGTTTAAGGAACAGCACATCCCCCCAAAAAGCAGCTGTTCGTTTCCTTTTCTTATAGAAAAAGAAATCCAACACTTATTTTCTTTTTAATTTCAGTAAGGAAGATGCTTATTTTGGGTATAATCAGTCTCTTTTTGTTAACGTGGCTGGTAAACCAAAATTCAGTTATTTTGCAGAGTGTTAATTGGACTATACAAGACTAAACCCGTAAGAATGTGCATAAATTCTTCCAGGATGGAAGCTGGATGTGACAGTGCAGGAAAAAAGAGGATGAGTTGTCCTTCCATCTCTGTGAATGTGACTGTAGTTTTCCATTTCTGTGTGTCACTGGTCACAGCAGGGTTGTGGAGTGGCTGCTGTGGCTGTTCCTGTGAGCCAGTTGTGTGGTGGTGATGCACTTGTTTCAAACACTGTTGTAGCCTCTTTGATAAAGTGCATTAAAATGATTTGAATGCAGCTTTGTGAGTGGCTGTTTTACCCCTGCATGCCCACAGGTGGCTCTGGCACAGCTTTTGGCGTTCCCCATTTGGGAGGGAGGAATTCTCTCAGTTACTGGGGAGGCTCCTCCAGCTCCCCAGGGCCAGCAGCACTTTCAGGATAAGGAAAGCCTCTGGATGTCACACTGAATTATTCAAGTTGCAGATTGTCACATCCCCACCTTGTCACCAGCTCAGAGCACTGAGTGCCACATCCATCCTTGGGCACCTCCAGGGATGGGGACCCCAAACCTGCCTGGGCAGCTCATTCAAAGCCTGAGCACCCTTTCCTCTAAGGAATTGCTCCTGATATCCAGCCTGACCCTCCCCTGATGCAGCTTGTGGCTGTTCCCTCTTGTCCTGGCAGCATTTTCCTGGGAGAGACCAAACCCCACCTCACAACCTTGTTTTAGAGAGCAAGGTGAGCCCCACAGCTGCTCCTCACAGGACAGACATCCCAGACCTTTCCCCAGCTCTGCTCCCTTCTCTGGACTCCTTCCAGCCCTCCATGTCCCTGTTGCAGACCTGGCACATGAATTCAAGGCATGACCAGTGAACCTCAATCACATCCTGTGTGTCCTCAACCTCCTCCCAGCCTGAAGAAACAGCTCTGCTTGCTGCTCCCAGGAACAACTCACCTGTAAATGCTCCAGGAACGTCCTCACCTGCCTGACAGATTGTTTAGGGTGAACAAACAGCCCCTGTGGGAGTATCCCTGGAACCAGAGCAGAGTGAACCAGCTTTGCTGAAGCTTTGCAAAGGCAGTGAGCAGGAACAGGCTTAGGGAAAGATTAACCCTGGGGCAGCCTGGCTGTGGTAACCCCACCTGACACACAAACCAAACAGCAGAACCAAGCCCAAGCCTCTCTGGTGACCAAAATAGATGCTGGCCTCCACACAGCAATGCCAGGACTCTGCTGGCACTGGCACCAGCTGCTCCAGGCCCCCCTTTCCAAGCTGTGCCTTCCAGGTCACCCTGAGCTCACAGAGTGACAAATGTCACAGGTGACAAAGTCCCTCTGCTTCCTGCAGCTCCTGGTGGCTTCCAAGAAACCAGCAGCAAGCCTGGGTGAGATTTGGTCTCCTTTCAGCCCAACTTACCTCACTCAGGAGCAATTCTCACAGAATTTAAGTCCCTGCAGACTGTAGGATGCTGGGGAGAGTTCAAGCCCTTCCTTGGCTGCCCTGGGACATGGGAGCAGCTCAATTTCCCTCACTAAAAAAAGGGGATTTAAAGATTTCGAGCAGTTTTATTCCAGGTACTCAGCTGTGATTCAGCTGCCCCCACTCTGAAGGCAGTCAGCCCTCTGAGTGTGACATTCCCCACAACAATTTCCAAATTATTCCAGGACTGCTGGTACCAGGATTCAGTATCCTGGTGTTTGGCTGCTGGCACTGCTCAGTGCAGGTTTGAGTGCCACACCTGGAAAAGATGAGGAGAGGGGAAAATATGGGATCAAACTGCACACACCAAACAATTTTTCTTTTTATTATGAAAACAAAACGAATGCCCCAGGACCAGGGTCCGTGATTACCAGTAACATCAAAGATTACTTTCTAACTTTTTTTTTTTTTTTAATTCTGTTTTGTTTGAGGCCAGCAATTTGCAATAAACAAGCTAAACTACTTACATTGACTCATTTCTTTTCAATAACTGACATTTACAGGAATATACTAGAAATGGCACTAAAAAGTTTTAAGAAAAAGAGTTACGGTAAATTTGCATGCACATCATACAGAAAAGTAACAATTTCTTTTTTTTTTTTTTTAAATATTAAAAAAACCCCAAAATAATAAACCAAAAAATACAACAACAAATCTTTCTGGATTGGTTATACCAGTATCAGGGCTGTGTTCTAAGTGGCCTGTGTCAAATCCTAGCTGGTGGTTTAATTTATTTTTTAAAAATGACATTTTAAAAAGATATGCAAATACCATTTTCTTTACAAAATGCAGCTCAAGCAAGATAATGCTGCTGTGTAAGGAATTCTAAATTTCTCTTTACTGATGCAGAGCCTGCCCAGAGTTAGCCCTAGTGGTAACTGCTCAGGGTTGAGAAGAGACTGAAAATTTAAAATCCAGTATTAAAAATGTGGTTTGTCTTTGTCATGCCCCAATCCCTTCCCCTCAGCTCCAACCCCAGCTTTAAAAAAAAACAAAACATCATTCCTTTCAAAACAAGGAAAAAAACCCCAAATTATAAACTGGTCTAGAAGTCCCCAAAGCAGAGAAAGAACTAGATTAGGTAACTGCAGTCTGCTTCTACCACATAGAGAGCTCAGCTGTGGATTGGCACACACAGAAATGATGTTTTTGTGTGTGTGTGTGGGGTCAGCACCCTCCCAGCAGTGACACAGCCCTGAACCATCACTCCTACATTTCCAGACCCTGGGGTAGGCAAGGTTCAAAGCACAGCAGTACAAAAACTGAAATGATTTTGTTGTGTTGGGTGTGCAGAGAGCCGAGAGATTCCTTCTGGTGCTGGGATGGGGAATCTCCCTCTGGTCCCACTGAGCCACGAGACAGGCTGAGTTTACAATCAGAGAAAAGGTTCACAAAGTGTTTTTTTCAAAGGTGCAGTAATGCTGGTTGATTGAGAAAGGTCTGGTCAGATATTTTTTGTCGAAATAGGAATTCGTCCGAAAAAAGCAGTTTCAATAAAACTCTGTGTGTATGCATACATATGAAATCATACTGATTTCAGTGAAGTTTCCCCTGGAAAACAAAGTTAAACTTTGTTCATTCAAGAAAAATTCTACCATAAAAATTTTCAATTTTTTTTTTCTTTTTTTTTTTTTTTTTTTTTTTTTTTTTTTCTTAAGTTTAAAAATGTTCTTTCAAACGTTGTGTGTTTGATCGTTTCGAAGTTATTTCGTGACATCTGGACTGAACGTGTCATGCAAAAAAAAAAAAAAAAAAAAAAAAAAAACAAGTTAAATAAATGCTCTGGTTCAGTTCCCAACTCATTTAGGACTGCTGCTACTTACTCTGGACTGGAAACATCTTTTCTTTCCTGGAGAAACTCAGGATGGACAAGAGGCACCCCCATGGACGTGGTGGGGATAATGAGCACAAATAAGCTGGGAGTGGAAAAGTGTAAGGACAACATTTGGAAGTGAGGAGTCATCCTTCCCTTGGTCATGGCCAAAATGGATTTCTCCTTGCTCCATTTTGTTGGGAACACCTCACTTCCCATGTCAAGTTTGCCAATAAGTGGAAGCCCAAGTTGCAGCTGGTGGATCAAAGATGTGCAGGAGGTTCTTCCCATTCCAGGGTGGCCTTGGCAGGTTGAAAATCCTCAGGCTGGGATGTTTTCCCAGCTCAGACAGGGATCCTCCTCCAGAGCTTTCCCCATCACTTCTTGCTTGGTTCTCACCCCTCTGGCTCCAACTTTCCCAATCCATTTTGATGGGACAGCCCTGTGGCTCCTGTGTGTTCCAGAGGCTGCTCCTGATGTCAGAGGATGGTGACAGAGCTGAAATTCCCAGGATTTTTGTGGCAGTGATGCTGTCACCTCCAGTTTGTCCTCCTCACAGGAGCCACCACCACAGCTCAGGGTCAAGCACCCAGGAGGGGGAAAAGTGGGAGTTTGTTTATCCAAATGCCATGGCAGTGAATTGGTTGCAATTATTCCTTAAAATATTCCTTGGTTTTCATCATTCAAGTTGCAGGAACAGGAGAAACACAGGTGAAACCCAATCCCATTAAAAAAAAACAAACCCAAGCTCTTAATTAGGTGAATATTACATTTCCTCATAGTAAATTCTGAAAATATATTACCAGGGATCTGTCTGGGGGAAGGTTTTGTAAGGGCAGAACTTAAAAAAAAAAAAAAAAAAAAAAAAGAGTCAGAACTGAACTCCATTGTTAATGGAAAAGAAAAATCACAAATTTTAGTAAAAATCAGAACCAGCACAGCATCTCCTGAGGCTAAGCAAAGGAAATCATGGGCTGGCCTTGAGGGGCCTCCAGGGCCACTCACCTGCAGGGAAAAGAAAACCTGGAGCAATTTGCACAACTGGGAGAGCACAGGAAGGTGAATTTTAGGGCTACCCCACAGAAGAGAGGCAGTTTTAGGGGCTGGTGCTGGAGATGGAAAAGCAGAACTTTCTGTTAAACTCTGTATATTTTTTTTTTCTTTACAATAAAAAGAATTTACAATAAAACTTCTGCCCCTCAGATTACAAATTTGATATAATTATAGAACTGATGTTTTCTTAAAATTGGATTAGAAAAGGATAAAACCCCTCAAAAAAAGAGGGGGGAGAAAAAGACCACTGAGAAAATAAAGTTGTATTGAAGTGTATGTCTCTAAAATCTGTACAAAACAGGAAAAAAAGGGAGGCTGGGGTGAAAAGAAGAGGAACAAAAACCTAAAAATGAACACACCAAACATGACAGAGCACCAGACACACAAGAGACAGGACTGTAGCACCTGTAGGTAGAAAGTCCAAGATATATAAATAAAGTTGTGGATTTTTATTTGCTTTGTTGTTGTTTGGGTTTTTTTTTAATCTGGTTCAAACCTCATTAAAATTCTGCTGGCCTGCAGAACCCCAGCTTTGCTTTTGTCAGGTTTTATTACATTTTAAATGACCAATGGTGTTTAATAAATAAAGTCATGGTATATACATGGAATTAGGGACACTGAAACCAGGGTGTATTGCAGCAGTGCTATAAAAACCAGCAAGCTTTAAAAAAAATCAGGGGTTTTTTTTTTTTGTTTGTTTGGGTTTTTTTTCTCCCTCCTCTCTTTCTTTTTTTTTCATTGAGGTAAAATTTTTCAGTGCCTGGAACTTGACAGGAGGAGCATCCCCTTTTCTAGGAGGTTGCTACCAGAATGAAGAGAAGGGAGAAAACCAAAGCAAAGTCAAAAGCAAAAAGCCCAAACACACACAAAACCCCTCTCCACTTCCCCTGCCAGCTCAGCCTCAGCTGGAGCTCAAGTGCTGCTTTATTTTAAGCCCAGACTGGGATGTTTGTCATGGAGAAAATCCCCAAGATGTGGCAGGTCATGGGCACATGACTTGTCCTGCTCACTGCAGGGATCACTCCAAGCTCCAGCTGACAACTTCCAGCCAAAAAAAAAAAAATCTCTTTGCAATTCCATGAAAACTTTCATAGAGAGAGTCAATTTCCTGGAAATTATTTCTTTCATGGTAAAAACAACTTTCCCAAGAAACCTGAGTGTGTCCCTTGCTCCCTTCTTCCCAATCAATGAAGCTTTTGAGTGGAAAACCAAGAAATGCAACCACTTCTATTGCTTGTGTGCTTAAAAGTTAAAAATTCATGCTTCAAGACCTTCCTGAACAGGTGTCTATACCTCTACCAAGATTTTTAAAAAAAAAAAAAAAAAAAAAAAAAAAAGCATGTTAGCAATCCACAGTACATGAGAATTTTTTTGGATTTTTTTTTGTTGCTTTTATGTAAAAAGATGATAGCATCTGACATTTTCATCACACTGTAGACTTGGAGATTAAGAATACTAGTGCTAATAACAAATACACCAACTAGTTCAAAAGCTAACATCTTTCAGATACAGTACCATTTTACAGAGATTTCTTTAAAAAAAGATGGTTTTTACCTTGTGTGAGCCAGGCAGGCTTATTAAAAGAGAATATTGTGGGGAGAGGGAAGGGCTGGGAGAGAAATGTACTACAAACCTTGCAGAATTTTCTATTTATCTCCTGCTAAGAGCTCAAAGTTCTTCCACTTTCGACCAATTTTCTCCAGATAAATGTAAAATTTAGAGACTTTATGCAAAGAGAACTATTTGTCATAAAGTCTAGTCACACACACACACACTCAAAGATCTTTGACCTATTAAAAGGGAGCCACCCCCCACAAAAAAAAAAAAAAAAAAAAAAAAAAGAAGATACCTTTTGTAACACTGAGTTAAAAAATAAAATTAAAAAAAAAAAAAAAAGTCAGAGAAGAAGAGAGAAGGGATAAAAGCTGAGCACTTTGGCCCAAGAGCAGGGGAGGGGAGCAGGGTGTCCGTTTGGGGGTGTGTCCGTGTGTCCCAGCTCATTCCGAGTCGCTGCTGTCCGAGCTGGAGCCGCTGGAGCTGCTGCTCCCCGACTCGGAGGAGGAGCTGCTGCTGAGCCTGGAGGGGCCTCCAGAGGCAGTGGAGCTGGATTTCTCTGCAGGGAACAAGCAGGGATGGGGTTACTGGCTGTGGGACACACAGGGTGAGCTCTGTGTTGTGGCCAGAAATGTGGATTCTGTCCCCATCTGTTAAACCAGGTGGGGCAGTGACCCTGATCTCCTGGCACATATTATCTGCTAATGGGCCATATTTAAACCAGCTGGGCAATCATCTTTATCTTCCCACAGCCCATCCTCCCTCCAGGAGATATCTCCTGTTAATGGGCCATTGTTAAAAACTGGGTGTGGCAGTGACTCTTATCCCTGTGGGAGATATCTCCTGTTAATGGGCCATTGTAAAAAAACTGGGTGTAACAGTGATCTTTATCTCCTGGCACATATTATCTGCTAATGGGCCATCTTTCAACTGCTGGGGCAATCATCTTTATCTTCCCACAGCCCATCCTCCCTCCAGAAGATATCACCTGTTAATGGGCCATTGTTAAATACTGGGTGTGGCAGTGATCCTTATCTCTGTGGGAGATATCTCCTGTTAATGGGCCATTACCCAAGGCAAAGGTTTGGACCCTGTGACAAAGCCTGCCCACTTCTGGGGTGCTGTTTTCACAAACCCACAGCCATTACCTTTCTTTGCAGGCTTCTTGTTGTTGTTTAGCTGCCCACTGACGTCCTGTAACCGTTTTTCTAGTTCTTTCTTCTTTTCCTGAGCTAACTCTTCTTTTGACTTTGCTGCTTGCTTTTTGCCACTGGCAGCTGTGGGGGAGGAATGCAGAGTTTCTGAAAGTGCAGGGATGCAGGGGGAAAGAGTGGACATCACTATTTTACAGGGCATGTACATCTGTGTGCACACTCTGCAGTGACACTGCCAAGATCCAGTGCTCACACAGCAACTACACATCCCAGAGAGAAGACAACACCTGAAGTTGCCTTGCTCACCTAATCACCACCATCCTGTAACATGCAATTTTTTTTTAAGAGAGATCTTCTGGAAAGTATTTTAGAAGATAGAAATATCCATGTAATAACCTTGTCATTACAGGTTACTTACCAGCCAGTTATATGGTCAATAATTACAGATTTGTAATTACAGAATTGTTACATGGGTTTTCTGCCCTGTAAAATAAAGTGTCCCATTAAAGGTTGTCAGGAGTAAAGCATCTGCCATTAAAACTTCCCATCCCCTCACACAAGAATCTACTGTGGTTTATGTGGCTCTAAACAGAAAACAAAACAAACAAAGGCAAATTAAAAACTGTGGCAAAGGTTGGCAGACAACAGGAATGTAACTACACCAGGATGGAAAGGGTGAGAAGGACCAGCAACACTCACACTGCCAAGGAAAGGAAATATTCCTCCAGAGGAGGGGTAATTGAACACAGGTGTTGGCCAGGATTGGAAGCACAAGACAGGAGCCAGATATTTTGCCTGATCCAGCAAGGAAATACCTACATTTCTGTGAGCTGTTTTAAAGAAATGGTTTAAAAAAAAACAACAACAAAAAATCTGGAAAGCACAGTCCTAAGAGGAAGCACTCAGCACAGGAGACCAGCCAGGCTCAGGCATGCCAGGCTCACAGGGTGGATAGCTGAGGTTATTTGGTGTCACTCTGTGCTCTGGTTCCAAAATTGAAGGATGCTTCCTGCTCTTAAGCACTCTGGAAAATCCTCTCCTGAGCTATGCCAACATTGAAGGACTCAGGGGCAAAAAAAAACCCCAAAAAACATCAAAACAAAAAGAAAGGTCCAAGTCTGTGCTTTGTTTGGGAGATGCTCTGCAAGAACAAGGAGTAGCATTTGTGTCATAATCTTAGAAGCAAAACTGCCTTAACCAAGAGGGCCAGGAGCACTTCAGGTAAATGATCCTATTGCTGTCCAGCTGGAGCTAAACTCTCCAGGGGCTGCAGGAATTCACTTTGTGGATGAGGCACAAAGTCTGAACCACACACTCAGCAGCAGATTGACATTCACCCCCTGAACTGACAGGGGGTGAGGCCAATGTGGTGATCAGGACACACAGGGAGAGTTTGGGGGTGAATACACAACTCAGACACGCCCAGAATCCACAGGTAACCTCGTGCAAATCATTTATTGCCTTGGTGGTTTGGATCCCAACCACATTTTTTTTTTGTTTCCTTCCTAATTAGATGATAAACTATTCAGGATAAGAAACTGATCCTTCCAGATGAGTGCACATAACACCTAACACAATGAGAATGAAACCTTTACAGGGCCTTCCAGAGCCTGGGTAAGTAATAAAGGCATCCCACAGGTCTTGCAGAAGAACACATTGGCTCTCCAGGTCTCTGCAGCAGGACACCAGGGGAACAAAGAACAGAGAAAAATAGGAAGTTTCTGTACATTTCCTTAGGAGGAAAAAAATCTCTAAAAATTCCTGCCATCACATACCCAAGAGGTGGATAAGAGAATCTCAGTGCACATGCCCTGACTCCAAAGCTGAGCCCAAGAGCTGCTGGGGGGAACACGTTCCCCGGGAGGGTAACTTACAAAACGGTTTCCTTTGTTTTTTCTGTAAACAAGATTTCACGTATCTCTCCAGTTCTCGTAAGGTTGTGGGCTTCAAGGTTTCAAAATCTATTTCAATCTCGTCGGGATTGGAGTCTCTGAGGGAAGGTTCCCTGGACTGGATGATGTGAACCACCCTGCCCAGTTTCTCCCCGGGCAGCCTGTTGATGTCCAGGCTGAGCTGTCGTTTCTCGTCGTAGGTCATGGGCAGCCCTTCCTCCTCCTCATCCGAGTCGTAGCTTGCAGATGCCTGTTTGCCTCCTTTCTTAGGCTGCCTGGGGAGGTTGTCAAGCATGAAAACATTCATGGGGATGCAGCATTGAGTTCTTTTCTTCTCCCCCCCCCTCAACTCCCCTTGTAACAAACATCCCCATGCTCTTGGCTTTGAAGCTCTTGTCAGATGGCTGGAACGGCACCACAAGTGCTGAAAAAGTTCAGCAGCCTGAGATCAGCTGTTGTGTTCCTATTATATTTTAGCCCTGTGAAGTGTGACAATGAGCCCAAGTAGCAGCAGGGGTGCAGCCATGAAATAGCACGTTCTTGGTGGCTGCACAAAAGGCAAGCCCCAAAACCTTATCTGAGAGCAATCAGGCAGGGATTCAAAGAGCTGGACAGTGAAAACACCATGGTTCCACTGCCAGCTCCAAGTTAAAGACTCCCTGGAGCTGTCTGGGAATGGGAACAGTGTTCAGCAGCAAATTAACAACTACTGAGCTTCCCCAGGAATTAAGGGCAGAGCTGGAAGCTCTTGGCTCTCTCCTCAAGGCACCTTGGCTCTCACCTGTTCGCTGTGGTTGTGCTGTTTGCTTTCTTAGCTGGGGCTTTCTTCTGTTGGGTTTGTTTGGGTGGTTGAGCCACCTTGGGTTTCTTGTCCTCCTCAGCTTTGACTTTGTGCTTTTCTTTCTCCTTCTCTTTATCTTTCTTTTTCTTCTCTTTCTCCTTCTTCTCTTTTTTTTTCTTTGGTTTGTTCACTGGCGCTTGGGACAGTGCAGCCAGCTGCTCATGGACGGCTTTCAGCTGGGAGGAAACAGGAAAAATCATCAATGCAAGGTAACTGCTGCCTCCACAAACCCCTCCTTCTACATCCCAAAGTGTAGTCAAAAATCAAGCAGTTCATACTCTATGATGGCAGAAAGGAGAGAGCATCAGCATGGAGAAAAATAATCTTGAAAAAAATTGAAGAAATGAAGAAACATGCACCGACTGCACAGCTGAATGCTTTTCCCCTTAGGTTGGGAATGTTTCCCTGCATGCCAGCCTAGGTGGGATTTTTCAGGACACACTTTCTGCTGCTGTGAGGTGTGTAATGCACAGAGCCAGGGCTGGGGGGGTGCAGTACCTGCTCCTGGAGCTCGGCCAGCCGAGTCGCCCGCTCCTCCTCGGAGTCGGAGCTGTCGGAGTCGGAGGAGCTCTCCTCACTGCTGTGGCTGCTCTCTGTGCTTTTGCTCACCACTGGGGCTGTTGGGGGAGGTGGAGGGGGGGCCTCTGCAGGCTCATCAGGCATTTTTGCAAATCTCATTTCAAAGACATCCTGTAAAAAATAGAGAAAAATTGGTGATCAGAGGAGTCTCGGTCACAAAGAGCTCGCTCTGGTCTCTTAAACACATCAGGGCAGTGTCTTTGTGCACTACAAGTAAATAATAATATACAGAATATGGAAAAGCCTAAGAAAAATTCTCCATGCTTTAAAAGATTATAATATTTGGCATTGGGCCCATGCCATGTGAAGAGCACAACAGTCCTGAAGAGAGCACCAGGCTCTTTCCAAAGGCTGGAGAAATCTCCCTTATGGTGCCAAGAGCAGATCCACACCTGGATCTCACCTTGCACCTGAACAAAAAACCCTCTGGAAGATACATTTGCCAACACCTTTACCTGGAGCTTCCTGGCCATGGCCACCACCTCGTGGTCTGGAGGATTGTACTTGTAACAATTAGAGAACATTAACCGAATATCTGCTGCAAACCCTTGTGCATCCTGGTATTCCCGACTGTCCATTTTCTTCTGCAAATAAACAAGCCAAAGGGAAAGGGGAAAGGAAAAAAAAAAAAAAAAAAAGAAGAAGCCATAAGCAAAAGGTATTTGTAGCAACTGCATGGAGGATATGAGAACTTCAGCCTCAAAAATCCCATGTAAGAGAATGGAAGTTTGATTTGGGTTATTGGTTCCTAAACACCATTGAGACTTTCTGCTTTATAAAACAAACAAACACCAGGCAACCAAACCAGTTGATATTTCATAGCAGTTTAAATACTAAGAGTCTAAATTGGCTTTGCTTTCTAAGTAGTAGAATATAAATCTGTCAGGGTCCACATTCTACCAGAAAACATTTAGAAATTATTAGAGAAATGGATCAGGAAGTAATAAAAACAAAGATCATGGATGGAAAGGGCAAGAGTCAACAAGCAAGTTACAATTAGAGGAGTACCTGAAGTGTGTGTTTCTACATATGCTTGGATATATTTGCCTTATAAATCTGAAAGGGCAGAAAAGATCATGAAAATCTAACTCAGAGTTCCTGCTAGCAGAGGGCAGGAGGTTTGCTCTGCAATTCCTACAGCAAAATAGGCATTTACAGTTAAACTACAACTCCCACTCTTTATTCAAGTCCAACTGATAGAAATGGATACAGACTTCACCCTCCATGAACCTACTCATAATGTTATTTCCTAGAGTAGTGAGGATAAATGTCAAATATTTGTACCTTGTTCTTTTCTCTTATTTTGCAGCTCTCACTTCCAGCCATTTCTCTTGCTGTTTGGGACTCAATGATTTGGGTTTAGAGAGCAGTTTATAGCATTCCTTAGCACTTAATTGATTTTGTGCATATATTACTAACCTTAGCTCCAATTACTCCTGCTGAAAGGAACCAGAAGCTAACACTAGGTTTCATTTGCATTTAAAAGACCTGGGTTTGAAGAAATTCTCTATTTGCCAAGTGCTTACAGGCTTCCCTTTTGTATTTTTGGGCACCTGTATCCCCAGAGAAGGGAAGGGCTGATGGCAGACAGGCTGATGGGGACAGACATCCCCCATCCCAACAGCAATCAGGGATGCTCAGGGTCTGTCACCCACCCTTAACACAAGCAAAATTCCCATTTTTTCACAGAACTACAGACATTTCACAGCTGTGATAGACTTTTAACTGTCTTGAAACACTGCAATGACTCCTGGAGCTGTTTTTGTTGTGAAAAGGGCAGAAATTTCACCTCCAGGGATTCAGCTTCTGAGGGAGCTGATGCAGGGTGGTGACATCCCTGCAGCCAGACATCTGTCAAACTTTTGTCAGGAGACCTCATTTTCCTGGTGAATAAACCAGGAGACAGCCTGGAAGCCACAGCACAAAGGCAGAAAGGGAAATAGGTTTGTGATGCTTCTGTCTGAAAAGCCTCTCAGGCCAATTCCAAAGCAAAACATATGTTCAAACCAAAGAGTTTATTTTAAAATACATCTTGCTGCATGAAAGGCCTTTTTATATTTGTTTGGCATGTTCAGGGCCTGATTACTGTCTATGAAATACATTCCAGTGTCTGAGGCCTTGCTTTTCATCCAAACTCAACACTTTTCTAGCCCTGCAGTTTTAATCTGTGGATTTTTGTTTTATTTCTTATAAAGAATAATTAGCTTAAAAGAAATAAAAGCATTTTAAATCAATGGGCTGGAATATCTTTGTTATAAATACACTTGGAGATATCCAGCTGCTTACAAAAAAAAAAAAAAAGTGATTACATTTACAACTGGAAATCAGGAGTCAGGCAGGGCTGGCAGAGGTGGAGCATCTGCCACAGAAATCTCATTTTCCCCCTCAATCAGCTGTTTAATCATCTTTGCTGTTCATAAATTTGTTTCCTCATGTCCAATGTGTCCCCTGCTCTAAGGCAAGTCTTGTCCTGCTGACAGAAGACACAAAGAATGTCTCCTCACTTTTAAGACCCTGAACTCAGCTGCTCTGAAAAAGAGCAGCTCACTGCAGGAAAATTAAGGGCTGAGCAGAATTCCATCCCTGGAGGAAGTGATTTATTCCAAAAGTGCAAATCCTCCTGCACAGCAAGGCTTGTTGGTCATTCACCACTGAGTAAAGCAAAGGCAGAGACATCCTTGTCATTCTGGGACAGGCAGCCAGGGGATGGAGCAGGGGAGGAGGTGCTCCAGGTGCCCCAGCACACACAGGGGGACAGGGATGTTCTGCAAGTGTTCCCTGCCTGCCTGGGGACAGCAGCAGCTGCTGCAGCCTCGTGCATCCCCCTCCACAGGGAATCAGAGCTGCTGCCCCTCTCTCCTCACACTTCCACCCTTTGCTACTCCAAGCAGCTCTGCTCTTTCCTTCTCTGTGATAGAGAATTGAGCTCACAGATCCTGTCCCTTCAGCTGTTCCCATCCTCAATCTCAGCTCCAGCACAAAATTCCAGCACATCCCTGGCTGGAACAAGCTCAGCTACAGCCCCTCCATCCCACCTGTCCCCTCCACCACACACAGACAAAACAACCTCCAAATCCTCCTGCAGACACCTCTGCCAGGGAAAAAAATGCTCCTGGACATGAAGGATATTCTCTGAGGAAAATCAAACCCAACATAGCCACAGAAGCAAAGAGACAAGATGTGTTACAGCTGCAGCAATGCTCCTGTTTTATTTTCTCACATAATTCCTCCCAGGTTAGTTTGGAGGCCCTTAGCTGTGCTGCTTTATCACAGGTATTGTCACTTGGGCAGAATTAAATCTAAAAACCTTTCAGAGCCACAGAGAAAGTCCCTGACACTGGAAAATGACACTGCCTGCAAACGGCAGGTTTCTGTTCCACACAGTGAATGTTAAGAGCTGCATCTCTGAGAAGTCACACCATGATCTGCAGGCCAAGAGCAATGACAATAAAACACTCCATAAAAACCAATACCAGACAGCACTTCAAACAACTTTATTTATACCATGTGGAATGAGAAACCCAGAGTCTTTAGGTGTCAAAGACTCCACTGGGTTTGCCATCAGCCTGTCTCAAATTTTCTACCCTACACTATCAGGTGCAGAGGGAGGATATCACCTGCACTTGCCAGAAAGGGGCAGAGGTGTACAATTTTAAAAGAATGAAGTCAGGGCCTTAAAGAGATTGAAGTATGAAGAAGTCACCAACCCAAGAAATCACAGCTTTGCACCTAGATTTTTCAGAACACAGCACAAAGATTTCTTGCAATAAGAAATCACCTAAGCACACATGGAAATACCAGTTTGAGAAGATCAGGATTTCACTCTGTCCCTCTCTAATCTTCCTGCAATCACCTGAGGATTCAACTAGCAGGCTGCAGGTATCTCTGGAGACCCAGAGCATCTCTAGGATGGATGCATGGCACATCAGAGTGTGACATGCTGCTCCTGGGTACCACACAGGATCTGCCAAGGAACATGACAGGAATCACAGCCACAGCTGCCCTTTGGTCACCTGGGCATTCAGACAGTCCCAGGCACTGGCTCAGCTGGCAGTAAAACCCTTCTGGCAGTGCCAGTGAAAGCCAGCAACAGCATCTTCACCTCCTGCTAATGGAAATCTCCCCTCCATCAACACAGAATCCAGTGCCTGGCTCACAAGAAGATAGGAACTACAAAGTTCCCTTTGCTTCATGAAGGTGATTCAGCAAACCTCCAAACCTACTGTGAAAAACAAGAATACTGGACCATACTAAGCTAAAGTCTTGAGGAGCCAAGCATGAACTACAAAAACATCAGACATCTCCCTGAGAACCATCACATTCCAGTTGGAATTGCTCATTGTAAGTCTATCTGCCACCACCAAGTGGGTAGGCAGCAGCTTCTGGAAATGGGATACCATCAATTGAATCCTATGAAATAAAGCACCTCCTCTTCTCAGAGTGCAACACAATCCTAAGAGCACCAGTTAAATACCTCAAAGAGGAGAGGATGCTTTGTGTACATCATGTGCTTTACAGGTCAGAAAAAAAAAATGCTGTCCCAGGTTATTGCAAAAAAAGAGAGAGGGGAAGGAAACAAAATATAAAAATATCCAAACAGGGTCGGTTTCCACCCTTTCCCCTTCCCCCTCCCACAAAGGAGCAACCAGAGGGAACCCCACAAAAAGAGGTGGTAAAGGAGGACATACTTTCACAGTACTGAGATCCATGGGGTGTTTGATAATATCGTGATAGTCATGTAACTCCAAGGCCTCTGCATCCACAGGCTTGTAAAAGGGCCATGCATAGGCTGCATGCTTCTTGGAGAGCATCTCCTTGAGGATGCTGTCACAGTACTTGAGGTGCTCAGAGAGTTTGCCCTTCTTGCCTGCATGCTGAGGCACCTCTCCATCCTCCAGGTCCTTCTTTGGTGGTTTGATGGGGCGGCCGCCGCTCTCCCTGCGCCCGATGATTTTGGCCTGTTTGGGGTCCGACAGCGGCGTGGGGGACTCGCTCCTGCTGGCAGTGATGGCAGAGGTGGTGGGGGTGGTGGTGTCTGCTTTCCTCTTCACTCCCTTTTTCTGAAATGGCAGAGGGACAGGCTCCATCAGTATATGACCAGCAGAAAGCTTAGCACAGCTCATCCACAGTTCTGGCAGAAACAAGCCCGTTGTTTCACTGGGGGAAATGGGATTTGTGCACCTGAGCCACAGGGCCCAACCATTTGCTCCAACCCAAGGCCAAGCATGCTGCAAAATGTGATATTTCCCTGAGATGGAGGCAGCACTCTTACCCCGTGTTTGCCAAGCAAAGGAGAGCAGCCAGTCCATCACTGCAGCTCAGCTGATGCACCTGAGCAAGTGGCAGTAACTGAACCACAGGTCTGAGTCCCCAGTGGCAGGATCAGGCTGTAAGTTCTGAACCAAAGCATTTTAATCACCAAAGACCCATGAGCCCTCACTCCCCTGTATTTAGTGGGTGTGCTAAAGTAGATTTTGCTTTAAGCAAACAAACCCTCTCACATAAATTCAAGCTGTGACTGTCCAGTCAGCTCTCCTGTGCTTCTATGAAGGATTTATTTCTCTGGAGAGGGAGATAGGGAGGAAAAAGTTCCTTAGAGAAATCTAAGGGAAATCTTAAATAAATCCCGAGCAGAATTAATTTTGCAGTGTGTATTTGGCAAACTCACTTCTGGGTTCATCCTTGAGTTTTCAAATGAAATTGATTCTCAGAAGCAAGTTATTTGGACAGAAACTGAAATATGAGACAGGAGGAAGACAGCTTAGCTGCAAGATCTGACTTACAATTTCTCTAGCAATTCCCAAACTATTGAGTTAAAAAGCAAAACAATTCTGTGCCTCTGCTGGTCCAAGCAACCTCACAACCAAAACTCTTGCAGTCAATTCCACAGTTGAGATAAAAAGACCCCCAGCTTTCTCTGAGCTAAGCTTTCATCATTTTTAAAGCAATACACAGCTTGCTAAGAAAATTTCAATTATTTAGGTAATGTCTTCATTTACCCATTAATTAACATAATAAATAGCAAAACACCAGTGACAACTCCCAAAAGATTACTCAGTAAGGAAGACAGAACTGATGCACCCAAAACCTGCAGGCAACATCAGTCTCCTCCAACTGGAGTGACAGGCTTGTCTTGAACTGGTTGAAAGCAGAGAGGAGCATCCCTAATGTTGGATCCTGCAAACCTTAAAGGAACAGCCCCAGTAAAACCAGGAGCTCAGTTACAGAGGCAAAAGATGCTTGGAGCTGCAAACCATAAAGGAACAGCCCCACTAGAATCAGGAGCTCAGCCAGAGAGGGAAGAGATGCTTTGGAGCTGCAAACTTTAAAAAAAGAGCCCCAGCAAAATCAGGAGCTCAGTTACAGAGGGAAGAAATGTTTTGAGCCTACAAACCTTAAAGGAACAACCTCAGCAAAATCAGGAGCTCAGTCAGAGAGGGAAGAGATGCTTGGAGCTGCAAACTTTAAAGGAACAGCCCCAGCAAAACCAGGAGCTCAGTTACAGAGGGAAGAGATGCTTGGAGCTGCAAACTTTAAAGGAACAGCCCCAGTAGAATCAGGAGCTCAGTTACAGAAGAAGAGATTTTTTGAGCTATTTGGTGTAAAATGGGGAGAATTCCAGGAACCTTGGAGCAGCAGCACAGAGAAAGCTGTGAAAGCAGAGGCTGTAACCAACACAGGTTGTGGAGTCCCAGAAAGGCATTCCCAATTTGAGAAGCCAAAGCAAGCCCTGTGCCCTTTCCCTGTTCCCCTGTGCCTTTTCACCTTAACCCCACCCCTGAACACCCCCTGTCCCTTGGCAATCGGTCCCAACCTAAACCCTCACAAGCCCCTTTGTCCCCTGAACTCTGGACAATACACACCTACGGCCGAAACAAATTCTTACAAAAGCCTTTCCCGCTCCTTCACTTACCATCACAACAACAAGACAGCATCGCTTGGGGCCGTATAAAAACCACCAGAGCCGTTCCCAACCCTGTCCAAGGCAGGGCTGCAATGGGAGGAATGGGCGGTTTACCTTGACCACGGGGGGCGCGGGCGGCAGCACCGGCAGCAGCGGCGGCGGCGCGGCGGCGGCGGGCGGGACGGCGGCGGTGATGGTCGGCACGGGCGTGGCGGCGATGACGGGAGTCTGGGACACGGCAGGAGGGACGGGCTGGAACGGGGCCGGCGGGGACACCGAGGACACGGCCACGGCTTGCTGAGCTCCTGGCAAAGCAGAGGGGAAAGGGGGGAGAGTGTGGGAATCCAAAGCCGGGCTGTGAGACGCTCAAATGCTTTTGGTCTGTGGGTTTGATTTTAGTACTTGGGAAAAGTTACAGGAAAAATTATAAATCATAAAAAAAAATAAGTGGAGCGTAAATTGGATTGTTAGAAGGTAGAAAAGTGAATTTATGAAATTGTTTGTAGTAAGGGGGAATTTGGGTGTGGTATGTCTTTCTTCTTCGTGGTATCCATCTTTTGGGTAAGGATGGCACTTCTGGGTTGGTTTGGGAGAAAGCTGGACAGTGCAATGTAAGGGTCATGGATTGGAAAGTAATTGTAAATATCATGTATGCAATTTATACTATAAAAGATAAGACCTGCCCAGAGGGCAGGCAGTGTGCCTCTGACTGACCTGCTGGACAAATCTCTGTAAGTCAGGGAAAGAATTCTTTAGATAAAAAAGAATAAACAACCCTGGAAACCTCAGAGAACGGCTTCTGACTCTTCCTTCGGTGCTCCAGCTGGAAAACAAGAACTCTAAAACCACCAAAAACTGTGCAGTGAGTGAGCTCAGGCTCAAAGAGATGTCACCAGTCACAGGAGAGAATTGGTGCTGCTGGATTTTGTCACACAGTGTGTGATGTTACACCCCAGGGTATGACAAAAGTGAGCAATCTCTGATCTAAGTGCTTGTGCCACAGGTTTAGGTCAGCCATAAAGCGAAATCAATCTAGTTTTTCACAAGGGGTGTGTTGCTCTGGGACAGTGTTCATCCCGTGGATGCTCCCAGAGCTGCACTGAGCTCAGCTAAAGAGCAGGAGGTGGAACAGTGGGAGGAGTTCACACCATGCAAATGGCAACAACCACTGCCCAAACCACCTGGGCACCCAGGAGCCCAAAGCCCTGCACACCTGCCACAAGTGCACAGGGTGGGACCCTTGGGCTTGTCCTGTGCAGGAGCATAAGCTGGGCTCAGTGATCCCTTCCAATTCCATATTTTATGATTCTCAGCAGTGCTTAAGCCTCCTGATGGCCTCAATGTCCCTGATGCTACACTTGCACTGCTAAAAACCTGCCTGCTGTTATTGTAACCTACTACCAAATAACCAAAGCAGCAATCCTCCTTCGATGTTTTATCAAAGGATGTTGAAAAGATACATCATCATTAATTTCTCTGAGCTTGGATAGAGTTATAGCTCCATTTAGCACCTGAAATGTGGGAAAACAGAGGAACAATTGATTTTCCCAGAGCAACAATTAGACCTTGTTTAGAGGAAAAAAAAAACAACCAACTGCAATCATTTAACTCAGCCCACACAAGGTCCTTTATGAACTGTTTTACCATGCTTGGATGTTTTAGTCCTAAATCCATTTAAAATCAATTTTAGGTAAGCTGAACTAAACTTAAGTTTCCAGTGATATGCAATGGTCTAAATAGCCTTTTGCAATGACATAATAAATCCTTTAATTTCATGATGTTGCAACCATGTGTGCAAAAGAAAAGGGTTTAGGGAATTAGTAAAATTTGAGTCCAAGTCTCTGCTGTGTCAGATTTCTGCTAGAACCCAGGGTGAGCTGTATAAACCCAAATCTGTAAAGGCTTTCCATGCCATGGTCTGGCACTGACAGCAGACTGGCATTTCTGACTACCTTGTTTTTCCTTGCCTTGGTTTCTTCTTTGCATAGAGAAGCAGCAGCACTGCCCTCCCTCCCTGAAGTGCAAGTCACAGATGGCAGGATTGGTGTGACAAAACTGCAGGGTCACAGAGAGCCCTGAAAAACCCTGAGTGAGCATCACCCAGACATCTCCCACTGCTTTAACTGTCCCTGCCCAGCCTCCTCCCCACCTGGAAGCAGCCTGGAAGGTGGCTCAGGTTTGGGAACACTCCCTGTCCCTGCTGGTCCCTACCTGTGCTCTGGCTGCCTGTTGAGGGCTTGCGACCTTTGCCTTTAGGAACTGGGGGCAGCAATTCCACCTCCTCCTGAGGCATCTGGGCAACCTTCTGCAGAAATATCTTCTCCAGGGCTTGGGCCATGAGGACAATGTCATCTGTGGGCTGCACAAGGAAGAATATGAGCTTTTGTTGTATTATTTACATATGTGAAGCAGCGAGGTTGAAGATCAGGCTTAGAAAATTATACACATAAAATAAACAGATTAGCTTTTCTCTCTCCTTGCTTGCCACTCTCCTGCACTTCCATTCTGCTCTAGCAGGCAATAATTACAGCCCCTAAGTGTGCTGCATCCAGAGAATTACCAGGACTTCAGTAGGAGCCTGATAAACCAGTAGCCAGTGCAGCAGTGTGGAAGCAGCAAACTGGAACGGATGAGCTGTCCTCCCCTGCTTGCCAGCAGGTCCAAGGCAAGAGGCTAAACACACATTCTGTGGCTCAAACTAATTAATTTGTTTATTTCAGCTGTTCTCCAGTCTGGATCTATGATGACAAATGACTGGAGAAAACAGTACACAAAGAATTTTAACAACCTAACAAAACAGCAAACAAGCCAAACTCAAAATAATAATAATAATGAGCAACAATCTAAATGTGTGTAAGTATGAACACATTTATGGAGACAAAGAACAGAGTTATGATTCTTGAACTCCTTTCTGCTGCTGACAGATACTATTTAGTGACAGACAGTCTAACAGCCAGCATTAAAGCACCTCAAAACACCTGCAGAGCACTGCATTAAGTGCAGCTCATCCCAGAAAACTCCTAACTGAAAAGAAAAGGAGTAAAAACTTGCTGCATAACCCCAGAACAGAAATCTACCTATAATTAAAAGGCATATTTGCCATTGTAACTACTCTGAGGGAAGAAAGAGGCAGCACAAAGACAGCTTTGTGCATTTCAAGTAACGTGGTTGCAATTAGTGGCATTTTAAATCCTTGCAAGGAGGGCCTGGACAGTAACAGGGGCAGGTGGGTATTTTCTAAAGGTTTTTATCGTTTGTTTTACCTTGTTATAAATGTAACAGTTTGTAAACATGGTGTTGAAGTCCTGCATACATTCACTGGCACTCCAGTAATAGTTGTGCTCCAGGCGCTTCTTGATGGTGCCCATGTCCATGGGGTTTTTTATTATTTTGTGATAATCCTGTTGGAAAAGCAGGGAAGATGTTACATCTCCTGATGCAGTTTTGTTCACATTTCCCTCTAGCCCCTGATTTCTCCTCATCCCCCCCCTCTAAAAAATACCCCTCCCAAATGTAAATACATATTCATTTATTTTCTAACTTACACCTTTTTAGTCTTATCATTATTATGAACCTGGCTCAAAACCACACAACCCCCAGTCTGGGAATCAGCATTTCTGCCTCTCTTTTTAAAAGGCTGCCTCTGGCACTTATGTTAAGTTTATCAGGGTTGGCTAAAACTGTGCTCAAAGTTTCAATCTCTAATTTTAAGAGCATTTTGGCTTTTAAAAGGCTTCCACCTGTTAACCCAGTTTCTCCCTGGGCTGGTGTGGAGCACCTGCAGAGGCTGTGATTAGCCTGGGGATGCTTGCAGGGCTGTGCAGTGTCATTTTCTTGGTCTGGATTCAAGATGCTGCACATGAAACCACTGGCTGAGCCCAACACCATCCCAAGCACTGATATTTCTACTTTAATTCCAAAAACTGATTTGACCAACACAAAACTTTCCAGGCTGAGAAGACAACGGATACATACTGGCAAATTGAGTTTAATTGCATCCACAGGCTGGTAGAAAGGCCAAGCAAACTGGTGCTTCCACAAGGTCTTGACCACAACATTTTGCATGTACTGCAGCTGGTTGGTCTTGCGGCCGGGTTTGTTGGGGTTGGTCACCTCTGGGGGTGGGGGGTTGACAGGGCCCTGAGGAGCCTGGATGGCTGATGTCACCCCTGACATCTTCCTGCTGGCTTCTCACTCGCTGTCACTGCAGCAGCAACGGGGAGAGTTCCTCTCTTGCTTTATGTTCCCTGAATGGGACTGACATCCCATTGCCAGGGTGCGACCATACGACCTAGAGCAAACTACAGAGAGGGAGGGGTGTAAACACAGATTTTTGAAGCAGGCAGGTTGAGACATTTCTGTGGACAATATTTAAACCCAGGCTCTTTACCCTATTGAATTTGTTCCTGGAGCACAGTTTATCTTGGAGATGGACACAGTTCAAGACCCAAGAGGACAGCAATTCCCCAATTCAAAGCCTGCAGGGACACAGCAAGCTTCATGGGACAAGTTCTTGCTTTAGCTGGCTCAGAGAGCATCTTCATGTCAAGAAAACACTCAGGCCAACCTAAGAATCCTGTCAGGGAATACAGTTAGGATGTAGTGCAGGCTCCCATGGATGCACTGATGCAAGCTGCTAAATCCACAGCTTCCAGCTCCATGTAAACTGAACTGCTTTGTCTCTAGACCCATGCTGCTGGCACAGGGTCAGCTCACAGGGCTCTGCTCTGGTGCCATGGGTAGTCTGCAATCCCATAATGAAGTGCAGACAACAGCTGCCAGAGGATCTCAGCCCAGGGAAATGAAAGAAGGGGCAGAGGGAGATGCTGTGAACTGCTGGGAGTGAAAGGTGTCACCAGAAACAGCCCAACTTGAAGTGATCTGCACTCTGAATCTCATAAAAGTCTCATTATGCCTCTTACTGCATGCACCTGACTGGTTTTGACCCCAGTTTTGTACCAAAGTTTAGAGATGCAGGCTCAGATAATAACTGGTGTTATACTGATATCCCATGACCTGGCTCAGACAGTGCTGTCATGTTCTCTCTCTCTGTCTGTTTGAAATAGAGGAGACTACATAAATTGCATTATTGTATTCTGGTTTTCCCTCTGCAAACTGCAGAGGTAAAAATAGCCCAGTATCACTGTGCCTTGTGTAGCATATGGTAAACAGCTTTGCTATGTCATCTTCCATAAACATTGGATATTTCAGCTCACATCAGGACTGCAGCTACTCTTCTCATGGCAAACAGACCACACTCACTTTCTAGAGGCAAATTATTTCAAATATGTTTAGAAAGCAATACAAATACTCTGACACATACTTCTGTGAGAAACATGAGCAGGGACAGAAGCTGCAGCAACCAAGGAAAAAGCAGGAAGACATCCTGGGAAAAACCCAAAAACTTCTGGTTTAATACACCCCTAATCATCTCTACTGAATATCTGGACTAAATATAGAACATCAATTTACCCTGTGAGCTGCTGATTAGATGAAGGCAAAAAGTAAACACATACCTAACTTAGGGAAAATTGACCAAAATAGCTGTGTACAAACAAACAGATCTGCAGCAGAGAGGGAGGAACTGCTAAAAACCTAAACCAAACCCCTGTGTGAATACATGTGATTATTTGTGCAGAAAACAGATAAGTCCAGGTCTGATGCCACCATTTGTTCACAACACCCACCATATTCCAAGGAAAAATGCCAATGGATTTATGTATAGCTCCAGAATCAGGCTCCTGGTCCATTTTTTGATAACTCAGGAGCCCAGCTTAGTTCCAAAAGGATTGGTCCCTCATCTGATCATGCTGCTGGTGACAGGCACCAAGCAGCCAAAAGGGATCCTCTGGAAAAGGAATTTCATAACTAGAATGTTACTTGGGATTTCAGATTTTCTCCCAATGTTCTATCAAGTCAAGACAGCAGCAGAAATATTGCAAAATTCAATCTTCAGATGGAGGGAGGGTAAATAGACAAAGAATTAAAAACAACAATAAAAAAAGATAATTAGGAAGTTTCACTCAGTCTGCTTCATGGGGAGCTCCCTGCAAGGATTCAGGTTTCTGAGCAACATCCATCATCCCAGAGAATGCAGCACTGGCTGCAGGGCCCTGGTGACCACCACTGAAGCATTTTGTTTGCTGTCTTCTTGATTAACAAACTGAATCCAGTGCAAGGATTGAAGGAAATAAAACACCCACAAAGAGCAATTCCTACTGCTAGAGAGCATTTGGGTCACAAGTTTGAAACTGTGCATTGCAACTTTAAATAGCCTGAGGTTAAATATGATTCTCTTTTCATTTGGATTTCCTGATGTCCTACCTCAAACTCCAGTTTGATAAGGAATTTTAATTAATTTGTATTAAATCCCAGAACTGTAATTCAACAAACCACAGATCCATAGCTCCTACCTCTCTCAGACTTTTTCTCCTTGACCTTGGCCAAGGCTTTCAGTATCTTCACCCCACAGCTCCTCATCTGTGCCATGGAGATAGTGGGGGCTCATTTCTGACCCCACCCAGCAGAGAAAACTCCCTGGGACAGGCACTGCATCTCCACTGGGCCATTTTGATCCTCAAGCTTAAATAAAGCTTGTGCAGTCCACATAAAGGGATGGAACAGTCATCAGTGACACAACTCAGAAAGGATTTTAATTAAGAATATTACCAAAACAAGGAGGGGCAGAACCATGGCAGCCCCTTTTTTTCTCTTTAACTTCCATGCCCCAACACACTGGTTTTTATACCCAAAAGTGGACTGGAAGTACTGTCCTGCCACAAATAAAGCTTAAATGTGCCTGTACCTTACTGCACCTTTAACTTGGACCAGCAGCTTCCTCACCATTCACTGAGGAAGTTCCTTTGATATTGGATCACTTTGCAATTTTTAAAACTATAAATTTGCTTCTACAGCATTCCTTAAGACTCAAAATGGAATAATTTTTGAGAATGCAAAAAGCAGGACACTGAGAAATCTGGAAGATGAAGGTAAAAATGCTTTGAAAATGTCCAAAAGGTAATGACTTTGAATTAAAGATAAATTAATGCCTGAGAAATCTACTCCATGTGAAATATGAGTTATTGAGGGAATGAGAGCCCTGACCATCTGACATCCCAAATTACCAGACAAATCATCCAAGAGGACACTTCAGCAGACCCACAGACAAAGCTTCTACAAATTGTCCCATAACTAAGGCAGAATTGAACTGCACAGCTCTTGAGTGAACACTCCAGCACCTACTGAAACTGCACTGATATCAATAAATATTTAAACTATTAGGGACAGTGACCCAGGACATCCCTGAACAAGTTACTGGAGCAAAGATTGCCAAAACCAGTGAGGGGCCAAGGTGAGACTTCTTTCAGCCCTGCAGTAATAGCTTCTCTAAATTTTAATTTTTAAACCACTACTTATCCTGTTCCTCAGCCCTATAATGTTCAAGTAGCAGGAGCTGTTCTTGATTTCTCTGTCTGCAGAAGCAGTTTTGATATTCCAAATTTAAAATACAACCTTAAGTGCTGTCATACACAAAGAGTGAACACTCCCTCTTATTCTGAGATGGTAATTAAAAGCAAAACCCCAGAGAAAGGAGGTTTTAAGTCCTGGAGTTTAAGTCTTTTTTTTTTGCTTAGTTACAACTTCATTGTGGCAACAAAAAACCCAGCTAGGTTGGATGGATTTTTTCCTTATAAAAAACCACCTTTCTTCATTGAGTTTCTCACACAGGGTCAGTCAGTGGAGAGACAGTTGGGCATGGAGAAAACATGTAAATAATTCCCTGTCCTAGCAGGATAACATTTTCCTGTCTGCAGTGGTGGGGGTTATTTTAAAAGCAGCTCTGCAGGCCCATGAAGGGTGGGTGCAGTGTGCCAGCTCTGCCACTTCCTTTGGCAGTGCCCAACCTCTAACTGAGGCTTTGCTCCCCTGCAGGACCCCATGGGTTTGTTTTGACTGCAAACTTTATGTCAGCCTGGCAGCCCAACAACCCCTTGGGTTTTTTTCCTCTCCCTTGGTATAGTATTTCTGTGTGGTTACTTGGACACTGATCAAAATCTGGCATAATTCCAGCCTGGCCAGGAGCAGCCACATAAATCTTCCCATTGGGGAGAATTATCAGGTTTGAGAGATGTTCCTTGACCTTGTTGTTATCTGGACATTTTTATTTACATTACAGTAGCACACAGAGGCTGAGCACAGACCAAGGTCCCTTGGCACTTCACACACAAAAACCTTGTTCCTTCCTCAAAGGGCTGCTGCTCACAACTCACACTTTACACCCAGAGCCCCCCAGTCAGCAGCCAGACCCCAAAATTTGCCAGCAGGACAAAAAGCAGTGTCCTCCAAGCATTGCTTCCCCATATTAGCTCCTTGCAGCCTCCACAGCAGATTCCCAGTGTTTGTTCTCACAACAAAGTCAGGGAAGGTTATTAATGAGGGTTGTACCCATTTCATTCATGTAGAAAGGGCTACCCCAGCACTGTTTCAGTCTGCTCAGAAGGAAACAAAACCTGTGGATGCTTCTTTTTCCTCCTCCTTTGCCTTCCCTTCCCAGCCCCAGACAGGAACTGAACTTCAGGCAGCTTTCAGTACCTATTACCATGTCAGCAGGGATGGTGTCTTCAGACTCAAGGGATGTGCAATTTGAGAGCAAGACTTGAGGACAGATGAGTTGTTTTATCAGCCAACCCTGCCCTGGCAGACAGACACACTTCACACAACATGCCACCCCCTCAAGACACTGGGATTTACACTTGGCTTCACTGCAGGAGCTGGGAATTTGGCTTGTAGTGCCCCTATGGCACTCTGCAAGTCCATTTAGCCATCCCTGCTGTCTCCCAAATCATTAATTCCACACAATCATGCATATTATTTTGAGCACCACCCTAATAACATCCTGAGACTGGGAGATGCAACTGTCCTGAGCTCACCTCTGCAAGAGGGAGGGGAAAAGATCACAGCAGATTAAGTCAGTTCCTTGGCTTTTGACTTGGTTGGTTTAATGCTCATCAGATTATGCAGATGGCTTTCCCACCCTTGGTCTCTCCTTGGCTATTATAAGAGCAGGTGTTTCCTCAGTGGGTTCCTAATCAGTAGGTAGGAATCAGCCAGGAGTGACTGGGAATTTCAAGGGTCTGTTTTTGATGCCTACTCAGTGCTCCCTGCAAATCACACTGCTGTAAGATCTCTGATGAGATGCCTTCAAAACCAGGGGTACCCAAAAGTCACTTTAATAAAAGCACTGGGGACTTATAAACACTGCTAGGCACCTCATATAAAGTGATGGAGTTTCTGATAATTTGAGGCCAGAGTATTTCTCTCCCCCAAGTCACTAATGCCACAGGAAGCACCTTCTGATCAAATCTGAGTGGGAATTTAGCTGCATGTCACACAAATCAGATGGGGCTCAACTGTTCTAAAGGGAGTGATGGTTAACACTAAACCAAGTTCATTTTCATAGCTTTGAATTTGGTTTTGAGAGCAGTTTTAAGAGACCAATGTCAGTAATGAATTAGGCATGGTTGACCTTTCTTTGCATTGGGGAGGACAGAAGGACCTCTGGGCATTTCTTCCTGCCTTGTTTTTTGTGGTCCCCTGAAAACAGAGAGGAAAACTTCAACTCAGCCTATGCTGGTTTTGTGCAAGCTCCTGAGCTACACAGTTTTGTAACAAAGGCTACAGGAGGAAGGAAAAGTGAGTGGTTACAGAGCTTACTCTGTGTTGGATTCCTGACTGAAGGAGATCAGCCAGCTCTGAAACCTGACTGCAGTAAGCTGGACTCAGATAAACTGAACTGCACTTGCAAAGAATTAGCCAGGAGGTACTTCAGCAAATTAACTGGGTGGCCTATCATGAAAAAGTTAAGAAATGCTTAGCTGTAATAAATGAGATCCATGAACAGGTTCCAGAGTACTTGGAGCAGCTGGTGGCTTGCACATCCAAATCAACAGGATGGGAATGGGGAGGTGCTTAACAGGAAAATGCTGGTGGTTGTGCCTCTCATAAGATACACAAATTACACCTTTATGGCAATAGGAAAAACAAAAACCAAACTGTTGGGCTTTTACATAAGAGATTTGGCATAGGAAGTGAAGTGTTTGGGATAACCACATGTCTGGGCAGACTCTGCTCGTGCCATTTTTCCCCAGAGGGGAAAGGTGGAGATGCAATGGAATTACCTTGTGTGACCCACTGGGCTGAACCCACAACACCTAATGGGGGGCAGAGCCAGGGAGAAACCAGACAGCCAAAACTAACAGGGAAAACATCCTGCTTAGAGCAGATATTCTCTCTTACCCAGCAACTCCTAGCACTTGTAGGGGTGGCTGCAGCCCCCAAAAGCCCCTGTGCAGCACAGCCTGGGACATCAGGCAAAAGGAAGCAGTGGGAAGGTGCTGGCACATGGCCACATGCCATCCATGCTCTCAGGACAGGGCACAGGAGAGCTCAGGGAGCACTGGAAGCTCAGCTCACACCACAGCCCAGACCTCTGGCATTCAGGAACCACTTCAAGCCTGATCCTGCAAAGTGCTCAGCAGCTTTCCCCTCTCACTAAGCTGCAAGGTCTCTGTGGCTCTGCACCTCACCACAGAAGCTTTTGCAGACTTATCACCTGCAAGATATAACTAATTGGTCAATCAAGATAAACCTCTTTCTAAGGAAGATTTAAGCACAGGCAGGAACAAACTCAAGCTCTGCACACGTTGTGGTTTCTCTACCTGAGTCAATTCCTTTTCCAGCTGTTAGAGAGGGGTAAAATGACAAGGGAGGTTCAGTGCTGCATATTTGGGGCTGGAGACTCTTGTCAGACTGATCAGATGTGTGGGTGCTGCCACTGTGCCAGGCAGTCAGTGATGCCCTGGAGAAGCATCCTCTCCCTGCAGCAGAGAAATCCCAGCAAGAGAAACCCCACTGCACCAGGGCAAGGGCTGCAGGAGCATGGGGATCCTGTTCTCTGCCATCACACCTCCTAAAACAGCACAAAAAGAAATTGCAACCTTATCAAGAAGAGATATCTCTATGTTTATATGAAAGTTGGCCAAAGAGTGGAAAAATTTTGGTGACCCCAAATTCAAGGCTTGCTGATGGGCAAAAGATTCCACAGATTCAGTCACAACTTCTGCAGGCTGGCCAATTCTGCAAATTCAGAACTGGCACAAATGCTGTCTGCTGGATGCCTTTGTTACTCCACCTCTCTGTGTTTCTGGAATTACTATCACTTTAAGCTCCACACAGGGACAGAATCTACTCTTCCACTCCTGCTCACCTCTGGTTTTGCATTCAAATCCATAATTCAAGAACAACCAGAACTACAAATCCATTTCATTGCCTGGGTTTGAGCCACAGTCACCCTTTCTAAGCATCCTTTATGTCAGCATCACCAACTGCTCTGAAAGTGGGAGACAAACTGTGTGACAAGCTGATGTTCCTTCAGCCTGAACTTGCTTGTAACAGATCTCAGTGGCAGGGAATCTCTGAATTCCTGATTAACCAGCCATCAGAAAATGGAGCTGCCACAGCACATGGAACAAAAGACAAAAATCTCACTTGCTGAAAGCTTTTACCACCCTAGCTAAAAGTGCAGGAGCAACAGGTCCATCCTGGACACACCAACCCAGTGACAAGCAGCAGGCTGAAGCTGTTAATTACTTCAGAACTGGATGATAATGCTGAATAGTCTTAATCTGATACTCAGTGGCTTCAGCAGAAGCCAGCCTGGGGCTGCTTCTGCTTGTATTCCTTCAGGAAACAAAACTGGTGGATAGAAAAAGATATAAACACTACTGAGCAGATAAACTGCAAGAGGAAACAGGCAGCTAACTTACACCCTCTGGGAGAAAGCAAAATACAGATCAAGTCAGGAAAAGAAAGGAGGGATGGAGAGAGTGGGGAGACAGAAGTGAAAGCTTCATGCAGTTTGAAAATGTGACTGACCACAGGCTGTTAAATGCTGGATCACACCCAGAGCACTTTGCTGAACTAAAGCATCATAACCCATCTCCTTCAAGGCTCTGCCTCCTGATTTCCCATATTTCCCCTATTCCTTTACACCTCCCTTCTCCAAAGCACAATTTGTGACACTTGTGACCATTCACCCTGGGACTCCAGCAAACACTCTGCCAATTTCAGGTCAACACACTGTATTTCAGCTAAATTATTAAAAAACAACCAAACTAAGTGAAATAAGAACCAAAAAAACCCCACACAGACTCTGGCCCTGTCCCAAGTTTCAGCCAATGCATGCACAGCAGCAGCATTTAGGTACAGCCAGTAAAGGAGAATGTGGCAACACCCACACAGGGTCCAGAACTTCTAATTGTGCATCTACACCCTCATTTTCTGCTTTTTAGAGGATGTGATCTGCACAGTTAAATATTTGAGTCCTGAAAAAGTCAGCCCTTCCTCTTTTTAATCAGCATATGGTGCTCTGTGTACTTTTACAGCATAAGGAAAAGCCTCAAACTCACTCCATTTGATTCAGCACACAGTGAATAAATGACACAGATCCTTTCCACAACAGGTTGTCATGATTGTTTCTTTTTCTGCACTTTGATTTCCAAAAGAGAGAGATTATTGGACAGAAAGCTTTTTGAAGAAAAATGTAAAAAAAAAAAAAAAAAAAAGGAAAAGAAAAAGCCTCAAGAGCTCAACTACCTCCCTGCTGGGCAGAGCATCTCCAAGCATCTGCTGTACCTGCACAGAATTACAAAAACTCCCACTACAAGGCAGCCTGCTGACAGTTCTGACACCCCAGGCTGCAGGCTGGTTATCCCCCACTTGGAAATGGGAACATCAATATTTCCACTGCCATCTGCAATTAAAGCCATTAGCCTTTCCCCACACATTTATAGATTGACTCTTTCTTAGTGTTATGGTTGCACCAAACTTTAAAGAAAGGGGGGGGAAAAAGCAGCAAGAGCACAAAGGAACCTGCATTTACAGGGTACTCAAATACCATCACTGGGGTTTCTGGAAACAACTTCTTGACTCAGTACAACTCCCCCTGTTATTGGAGCAAGTACAAAGCCAAAACTGCCATCTGCTTTATCCCTTTGCTCACACTGCAGCACTCTTTAAAAACGTTTTAAAAGATAAACCACAACACCCAAAAGGTCTTTAGTGACACCTGTTAGGGAGAGGGGGTTAGATACAGTCAAACTCCATTTCCAGCTGAGTTTAAAAGGCTACAGAAACAGGAAGATCACCTCCTCTAAGTACAGAATATACTCTGTTCAAAGTATAAAACACAGAGGCCTTGCAAATAGCACTTAATTCCTCTCTATTACCTATTTAAAGGGTTGTTTCCTGCTCTATGGAGCTAAGAACTTTCACTGCAATTCTCCCTTACACCACCAGTTCTGCAAGGCCATATATCAGCATTATTAATATGATTTACAAGTGCTACAGATGTTCTCCTTAGGGGCAGCTCCATGCAAACATCAACAGACTTCTAATAAACAGACCCACATCCATCTGTTAACTTGTTTGGAGTATTTCACTGTACAGGGCAGAACCAAAGTGATTCATTAGAGAAAATATCTTCATTAACAACATTTCTTATGCTGCAACACTTTCTCCTACTTAACTTTTAGATTTGTTTTTATGTATTTAAATGATTAAAGTTACTATTTCAAAAAAGAACAGATAAAAAATGGATGTAATAATAGTTGTAAAAATGGATGAGCTGCTCTGGGTTTACAGCTACAGCTCTGCACCTTTCCCATGCAAAGTCCACCTAAAATCAATACATGACAATCAAGTCAGTTTAAGGGGATGAAGGATGAAATGAAAGGGATTGAATTACCAGGACATAAACACACTGCTTGTTAGCTGAGGCACAGGAACCTGGTAATGGGGCAGGGCAAGAGCCCCCACACACCAAGGGAATTACTGCAGCCACTTGTTACACCAGTCACCCTCTCATTTAAGACCACCACTCATCCCCTGTGCACACTCCCACCAGCTTGGCTTTATCTGTTCTCAAAGCAATTGAAGTGCCCTGTGTTTGAACAAGCACATTGTCCTGGAATAACTCTGTGTGTTAACTTAAAGCAAACACAGCCACACAAGCACAAAAGGCTCTATGGGCTCTACTACTTCCGATGAAAAGTGATTTTGCTAAGGTTGGGTAGATCCATAAACTTGCTCAGCTATGCAAGGAAGTTCCAGCTCAGCTGAGGTGTGAACAAGCTGGGGTGGTTAAGCTGCTGTCGCTCCCTTAAGAGAGCATCAAAGCAGTTTCTGAATTAAATCCCTGAGAGAAAGGGAAAAATTTGGATCTTAAAGTCTCCTCCCTGTGCAGGGAGCAGAGGTTGCTGGTTCAGCAGAAAGGTGGAAGGTGCTCAGGGTAAATGGATGGGGGAGCAGAGCCTCCCCAGCACAGCTCCTGCTGACAGCACACAAGCCCCAAGCTGCCCTGAGCTCCTGCATATGGATGAAACTCAAGTCCAAGGAAATATGACCATGAGAGCGTGGACACAAGTATCCCAATTGATTCCCACGTGGCTTGTTCCTGCCCAGGAAAGGAAAACACTCCCAGCACACTGGCTGATCCATAATACTCCCACTCAGGCAAGCACTTACTCCAGGGGAAACTGAGAGGAACATTCCCTCTCTCTTCATTGAAGAGCTGCACTTCAACATTATTTCAGTGACCCTGAGCAGGACTGGAGCAGCAACACAAAAGCTGCAAAAAGCAGTGCTTTCCAGGAAGGAACAGCAAAAAACAAGCTTTCCAGGAAGGAACAGCATTCTCAGACACAATTCTCACACGTGTGCTCAGTTTATCACTTTCACTACAGCTCACAGCACAACACAGTTCCTAAATCAGCCTTGGAAACAAAAAAGCTACATTTTACAGCCCCTCCCAGCAAAAAAAGCTCTGGACTGCAAACTCTACACTTACTTATAGCCAAACCAGGAGCAGGGCAATTTTCTAAAACAGATTTATCTCAGCATGGCCATATTGATGGGTTTTGAGAGAGATCCCCAACCAGGCACCCTCTGTGATGTTACACAAGGATGAGCTGAGCAGTTGAAAAGACAAAGTACCAGAAGGAGAAATGTGTGTTTTCTCCAATACAAGTAGGGTTTGCTTACAACAGGAGAGTCAGTCGCATGAAGAACATCTCAGTCTGTACATCTGTGTCAGGAAAGTTCTCCAAGTGTAAACTTCAAGAGTGGAACAGCAATCCTTTCCTGCCCCTGCCTCTCTCTCTTTAAAGGAAAGGCAGGAGCAAACAGGATCACTCCCAATGCAAACTGGTGTCAATCACATCTGAGACTAAATCTCAAAGTTTGACAGTAAATGGGATCAGTGCAGACAGGGAAATTTGTTCCAGATTGGTCCCTCAAGCACAGAAATTTCACCTCAAATTGTCTTTGCTGCACCTGTTGCAATGCTGGTGGAGAGGAGAAAGCCCTGCTCCCAGGAAAGCAGAAAAAAACTCCTCTGACCAGGTTATCCACTGAAACACTTTCAAATATGACATCTGCTGAAAAGGTGCATAAGAAACCCAAAATAGAGGTGAGTGGTTTCTTCAGTCAGTATCTTATCAAGAAGAAGGGAAAAGGACTGCTAGAAAACACAGCACATTGCAGAGAACTTCTGCACTTCTCTCCAGAAGGATTTACATCCTTCCAACACTGGCTTTAGCAACAAGTGGGTTAGAGAATTAGTGTGCCACAGAAAGTTTTTCACCTCCAGCAAGCACTAGTGATTGACAAAACAGCCCTGATGTTGCAGTAAGATGCCATGGAATGAAAAGCTGGAGATGCACAGTTCCTTCCAAAATGTCCTGACAGCTCACTGAGCAGCACAGCACACAATGGCTCCCTCCCAACTCCCAGAACTCCACTGCTTACAACGAGGTTCTGGGCTATTACTAAAGAATAATGTAGCAAACTGAAATAAAACAAAACAAAACCAACATCAAGTACAACAAAACCAAACATATGGCTCATGGTAATGATTGGGAAACCCACTGAGGATTAATGAATTTTGCAAATTAGCAAGGAAGGAGCAACCAGGATTAAAGTGAAACAATCAACAACGCTGAGACGCAAAACATTCTTTGTTCATTTATTTAGCAAAGTGTAGTTCTGCCTGTGCTGAAAGCACCTGATAGCTTACCAAAGAAGACAGAGTAATATATTTTGTAAAAGTAATTAAGCCTTTGAAATATGAGACCTCAGTACATCACTCAGCTGCTGCCCAGGAGAGGGATTTGACTCCCAAGTTGTTTGTGCTGTCAACAAGGGCGATCAGGCTCCCAGATTACTCCTGGGAGGAGGAGTGAGATTCTGGGAGTGCAGCAGGGCTTGGCAAACCCACACCCCACTGCACAGGAGCCTCCCCTCCACGGGAAGTGGTAAATATTAAACAGCATCACTCAGAAGGTGCTCCAAGGAAAAGATGTGCCTGGGAAAAGTCTGGGAAGCCCCAGCTCAGAGTGTGCAGTGCCTTCAGCCTCACAGGGAGTCAGGTCAGGCTGGAGGAGACCAAAACCCCCCATTAGACTCGCTCCACCTTAAAGGTGAGTTTTAAACACACAGTTCTTCACTCAGCAAAGAGATTTTTTGCAAGATTATTAAAAACTGTGATTTAAGCAGTGCAAAGACACCAGCAGCTAGGAAACCCACAGAAACACTTGCATTTGCAGACACTGACTAATAACAAAATCAGCCTTCTTGAAAGTGCCAGGGCAAGGCTGCCCAGCACTCTTGCTGAGCTGGAACTCAGACTCCAACATGATTTTCCTCTAAATGCTTTTTAAATGACAAGAACTAAAGTTTTTGTAAGCACTTTTGGTGCTTAAATGACAACAGTTTTATTCCCAGAAGCCTAGTTTTTATTTGAAGATAACAGAACTAACACTCCCGAGTCAGCTTTGAAAACAACCCTCAGACACTCCACCTTGCACGTGCATTCTTTGTTAATTTAAACTTGGCGTGCATAGGTCACTACAAGTAAAAAGCTTTTTACTGCACTAGCTACTGTCTCAGCACTGAAGAGACAATATTGCAATCAAGCTTATGCTGAACATTTTAAAAGATTGTTTCCCTTGCCCAAGCCTTTTATTAAACATTGTCTCAAAACACTAAATAAGCATGAGTGAAAAAAGTACACAATCTTAGCATTTCTTCTTTCCAGAAAGGAAGGCTTTGAGGTCTGGAGTTACTCTGTTTCAGCAGGAGCCTCCCAGGGTATTATTAAAAACTCCCCAAACTTCTGTGCGAAAAAAAATGAGACACCCAGCAGTCTGCCAGTGCTGTGATCTGCAGATCAGGAGGCAGGACCTGCATTCACAGAACACTCAAGCACTTAGGGAGTTGTAAGCAATACAGATCATGGCTTTTTCTGCTTGTAAAGCAACCAAAACGCTTTGGGGACTTCTTGTTTGTTTTGATCGATGCATATTTATTCTGCACTTGTCACCCAGATCCTGCAGCACATATGGTAGTCACCAAGTCCCCTTTAATACCTTGGCTTAGCACTCTGTGAATTAAAGACAACAGTTTCAGCTTTAAAACTAAACTTCCAGTTTCATGTAGACACACCCCCCACCAGCACACTCACACTGCACACGTTAAAAATATTAACAAGCATATTAAAAACGTGCTTCTCTATTCCCAGCAAGAACAGCAGGTGTGCTTGGCTAATTATGTCAGCTCCTAACCTGCTATTATTTACTAGTGTCAGGGAACTTAGGGTGTAAAAAAAAAAAAACCAAAAAACCAAAAAAACAAACCAAAAACCAAAACAACAAATGAAAAAACAACCCCAAAACCTAAAAGCTTGAAATATTAGTGAAGCCATCACATTTCCTCACCCGAACAAGTTTATTTTAGTAACTTTTGGCTCCTGAAGAAATCAACAGAAAGGAACATCCACGCTCGGGGACTGCCACAGAACATTTCTCCCGAACCTGACAGAACGCATTCTCCACGTTGTCAAAAGTCAATTGTGGAGGAAAACACGCTCCGAATGAACAGCCAAGCACGCAAAGACGCACAGAGCCCCGCGACCTGAACACTACAGCTTTGTTTGAAAGTGAAACCAAGCAGGCTACAAATAATGCTCTATCCCCAGCGCCCAGGGAGGTGCCAAACCCAAACAAGAAGTATAAACGGAGGAGAAGGACGGCTGAGTTTTGAAGATTTCCATTTTATTATCGGCAGCATTATTTATAGCGCGACACTTCTATATATAAATCTGCGATCTGCGTTTCTTTTTACACCTAGAAAGCATATCGAGTTTAGGCAGCGAACCCTTGGGTTTCCATTTATTTGCGGAAAGTTTGGTAAACACCGGATATTTACGCGAGCGGAGCAGCTGTGTACACACACACACACACACACACACACGCGCAAACAGAAGCGTGCGGGCGCGGACGGGCCGCGGAACGCGCTCCTTGCGGCGCATCCCCCGCCGGGGAAATGGCCGGAGCGGGCGGGCGCTGGCCCAGCGCTGGGGCTCCGCTCGGACCGCCGCCACCGGGGCTGCAGGCTGCTTAATCCCCCCTTCCCTCCCCTCCTCCGCGCTGCTTTTTAAATTTTTTTGTTGTTGTTGTTGTTCTCTTCCCCTCTTTTTTTTTTTTTTTCCCCTTGTTTTCAAGAGCCCTCCTTTTCCTCGCCCCTAATTTTCCCCTTCAAAAGATGGCGGGCAGAGAGAGCGAGCGAGGGAAAAAGCGAGCGAGAGAGGGGGAAGAAGAAGAAGAAAAACCAAACCCCAAAAAAAAAAAAAAAAAAAAAAAAAAAAAGAGAAGAGGAAAGAAAAGCAAGCAAGCCCGTCCTGCGCCGGGGCGCGGGCTCGGCGGGGCCGCGGCTGCGCTCGGCCGGGGCGGCTTCGGGCGCTCGGAGAGAAGGGGAGGGGGAGCAGAAGATGGAGAAGAAGCGGCAGAAGAAGAAGAAGAAGAAAAGGGTGGGCAGGAGCGGCGGGGCCGGGAGGAAATCAATGGCCAGGCTGCAGCCAGCCCCGCCGCGCTTTGTTACAATTGTGGCGGCGCACAAAGGCTGCGGGGCCGCGGGGAGCGACGCGGGGCTCTCGTAACAAGGAGTAGAAGAAGAGAGGAGGGGAAAAAAATATATAAAAAAAAAAAAAAAATCAGCATTGGCCTTTCCCAAGTGGGTTTTGCTTTCCTCCCCCTTCTTCCCCGGCCCCCCTCCCTCCAGAAACCATGGCCCAGTGCTAGCAATGCACACCCAAGCATCTAACAAATAAAGGGAAAGATTAAATAGATTACTTTGCCCCGGCAGCTCCAGCAACGTTTGCCTTACAGTCCCTCCAGTTGCTCTTCTTTTTATCCTCGGCAAGGCAGTATAATAGATGCGCTACAGCGCCCGAGCGCTCATGCGCCGGGGCGCAAGGCCATGTGGGCACCGTAGTCCCGGGCCGGGCCGGGCGAGTGGCGGCGGCCACAGCCCGAACTACAAATCCCAGCAGCCAGCGCGGCTGCCCCGGCCCCCCGCGCCCTGCCCGGAGCGGCGGGCAGGGGACGGCAGCGGTAGGGGTGATGCCCCGGTCAGCGGGCGGCGGGGCCGCACAACGCCCCGGTTCCGGCGGGGAGAGCGCCCGGCGGGGCTCGGGGAGCGGCACCCGCCGCACGGAGCCGGGCCGAGCTGCCGGCGGGCGGGTGTCCCCCGGGCAGACATGGCCGGGGAAAATCCCGGCTTCCCCCGTCCGCCCGCGTCGCGCCTCCCGAGGTACGAGCGGAGGCTGAAAAGTGCGGCTGGAAACGCGCGTGGGAGCCACGAGAAATCACAACTGCTCTCGCCCCCTTTTTCTTTTGGTGTGTGTATATGTGTAGGGGGGATTTTTGTTGTTGTTTTTTTTTTTTTTTTTTTAAATCGCGGTTTGCATTGGGTAATGCGCTCTCGCGTTTATTACGCAACAACTAATACGAGCTGCAATAAAAATAGCCCGCCGCCGATACACGCTGGAGTAGCGAGCCGCCAAAAAAAAAAAAAAATAAAAAGCCATCAAGGAAATCCACAGCCCGATGTAGTTTGCACTGGTTGGTGCATTTCATAACATTGTCAACTGCTGAAAACAACAGAAATTAATCTAACGTATACAATGAAAACAATGTGAATTTTACCAGCACACCACCATAAAAGCATCAACAAACATCAGCGCTGTTAGAAACACTTCCAAGTAACAGACCCACACACAGCCCATGTCCTAAAGCAAATCCACAACTGCAAACAGAAGTTAAAACAACAAAAAAATTGTTTTAAGCCAAAATACGATTGAATTGCTGCAGAAAAAAAAATATAATAGAACTATTGGAAAATAAATGAGGGGAACATTTGAGTGCCAAAATGGAATAAGGCAGAGTGAGGGGATTTGTCTGTGGACACGTGTGCCAGCAGAGGCTGCCATGCTGCTGGTTCAGACAGCCACATGCTGATGCCAATTAATAAGTCAGTTTATTGCAACCATAAGGTGAAGGCAGTTTTACTAAAAGACCTTATTTCCAGAAGATTAGCTTTAGAAACACACTACCAGTGGGACTGAAATTTCTCCAGAGGTATGATATAATCAGAAAGATTGTACGGGCTTAGGAGAATTCTATTTAGCCATGTTTGCAGCTGCCTCAGGATGGAACCAAAACTGTGAACATACCTGAGCCAAACTCCCCCCCAAAAAGGGCTTTTTGGCACTCAACTTCAAGGTTTGTGCAAATTCAGGAACCAGAAACTTGCTTACAACTCTACTACTCTTAGGTATATTTACTAAGGCAGCATTTGGTGTATCTGTATTAACACCCAAACCCCACTCTAGGTCAGTGTGTGAGACTTGGGCTTCCCTCCTGACCCTCTGACTTGACCATCAGCTACCCCAAATTCACCTCCCCACCCAAAGTAAATGGTCTCTGCAGGAACATGAAGCATGGAAGCAGAAAGAAAAAAGTAAATTCTAGGAATTCTTAAGAAGAACTACCACACTTCACTGAGGTGTTCACAAACCTGATTGCTGGACAGAGAAGAAATCCTTTTGAAACACCACCTGAACTCTGCCCTGCCCACACATGCCCTGAACATCAGGTACCAGGAGTAGGGGAAGAACTGGATTTTGAGCACCATTTACCATTTTTTTTGCTCTCAGCCCATTTTCAAGGCAATCTAAAAGACCACAAGTGTGTCAAAGCATTTCAGAGCTGAAGGGAAGCAGGGCAGTTCTTTTGACTTCACTGTCCTGCTCCAGGATGTACCTGATCCACATGGATAACCAGAGTAGGAATTCCTGAATGCCATAACATACACAGACACCAAATCATGAGCATGACCAAAGAGCCCCTAAATGAAAACTGCTGCAGCTCCAGGCATGGGGGCTGGGAAAAGTTGGCAGCTGAAGGTTTCTAAGAAAGGGGGTAGGGAGAAATGGACTGACTATTCATTACACTTGGAAAAATGGACTCCATGCACTCTAAAGACAGCTTTCAGATTATGATTTAGCTGAAAAGCATAGGTTTTAAAAGTATTTATATTTCAGTTTCAGACAAACTCCTACAACAAAAGAAGTGTTGGCTGCAATGTAAGACTTGGCAGAGCCACAAGGAACTGAACAGGGGTCTCCTAATGCAGAGTGTTCAGCAACCCCAGCAACAGACACAGAGCACAACAGCAGAGTAGAGAGACATTGGGGAGTGCAGGCAGAAAGGCAGAGACAAGAGAAGCCAGAGAGCAAAAACTCTGTGAGAGCAAAAAGCTTCCCAAGCTAGCAGAGCACTCACCTCCCAGTGAACATGCACAGGTTCAAAACTGGAGTCTGAGCCTCACTGCAAATCCACCTTCAGGAGCACGATGGTGAAGGATGCATCAAAACTGCAACCCAAAAGGAGTCTCCAATTACACCTTGTCCTGCCTTATCTCACCCAGGGTGGGTGTAAGAGAGTTTCATCCCAAATTGTCGTGTTACATTATGCAGCAGGCAAAGCAATTCACGTGGGAAACTGTCCCCAGAGATTTCACCACTATCAGTTTTCAACCTGGAACACAGCAGTCACTCACACACCTGCCTGTAGGTCTGCAGACTTGTGCTTGAAGAACCCCACTGCATCCTCCAAGGGATTAGGAAAGCAAACATATTTTGGGATCCCTAAAGCCTTCTTTATGCAAGGCAGTGAGTTTAGATAATGGTTTAGCCAAACAGGCACAGGCTGACTCAGTTTGAATAAGCCCCTTAGGAGGTACAGTGAAATCAAATCAGAACAATTTAAGCTCAAGTTACTAAAGCCAAAGTAAAAGCACTTCAACTGAGGAAAAGAGAGTCATAATCTTTAAATTAAATTCTGAACTGATTTTGTCACACAGTTTCATGCACAAGATGTAACAGGCTGCCTCTTCTGAGGCACCTTAACACCAGCTTTCCTATAAAACACAAACTGAGAGCAGCAGCTCTTCCTCCTGCTCCCCAAGCTCAGAGGAGCATCCTGGATTCACCCAAAGCTTCTCAATTGCCCTCTGTGGTCTTCTATGCTGCACCTCCAGATACCCAATTAGTGCCTTGTTAATGAACACCTGCTGTGTATTTATTCCTGGCTCTTGCAGTACTTTTAATCTGTAATGCCCAGTGGTACCTACATTTTTCTCAGAAGCTTTGTGCACAGGCTTCAACAAGAAAAAATGTTATTTGTGCAGAACCAGAGTGGTTTGCAGAGCTTTTAAACACTGGCACTTTTTGCCTCTCTGCTCATGGAGTATTGAGTGTTTTGAAACCAAGAAGGGATGGAAGCAGAAAAGGAGATGCTTTGTAGGACAGATGAGTTTTGGGAGGATGGGCCACACTCAGTGCCTTGTGTGACTGCACCCAAAAATATTTATCAGGAATCAGGGACTGCTGGTAACACCAATTTTTCTGGTCTTTGCAATAGGAACTTCCTGCAAGCTTCTGATTTTCACCTGTGCCTGTTCCACCATCAAAACAACAGTTCCCCACTGTAAGGGGAGATTATATGACTCAGATCACTCCAGTGTCAGGCAGAAGGGTGTTGAACACAAGAGGATAAATGCTCTTATTACAACAGAGAGTCATCTTTTCCAATGATCATCTTCAGTGTAGTGGCAGGATTTCCTCGATTGAGTAAGTGTTATTCAGTAAGTTAAGGATGACAGGATTAGGGCAGAGGTTTGAAACAATAATTGCAGTTTGTTCTTCTGTAGTACCTTTCATCTGTGGAATTCACAACAATGCAATAATCCTCCTAACAGCTTTTGTAGGTAAGGAAATATTGTGACTCCTGTTTTTCACCTGAGGAAGCTGAGAGGGAATATGATGATGCAGAGAATCATGGGCAGAGGCAGAATTGGGACTCAGCTCTTCTGACTCATTCTTTGTAGTTCTGAGAGCCTGGACACACCAGTTGGTGAGGCCACCCTGGCTCCTCAGTCCCAGGAATGTCAGTGCCTGCAAGGCTTTTGGATCTTCAGTGTTCCCTCTTCATGTGGAAAAGGTGAGCAGAGCCCCCAGACTGGGAAACCAAGAGCCAGGATGTGCCACAAAAGGCACAGCACTGAGCTATTTGAAGGGAAGAACTGAGCAACCCAAGACCTAAAGGATCTTGTAAGTGTTCATCTGCAAAGAGGAGTTTTGATTGGCATCTGAATGGTGGTCTGCAGTCAGCCAATGTCCAGTGGAGGGTGCAGAGTAAAGTTTTTCCAGACTGGAAGTTCTCAAACCAGAGAAGCAGAGATGAAGTGCTTCCACTGCAATGGGAAGGAAGAACAAGAAGAGCCCACAAAATCTTCTGACTATGATGGGTGCAAAAGGCTTTATTTGGAGGAGCTGGAGACTGGGATACAGTGAGCTAAGATTTATATGTAAGGAAACAGGCAGAGAAAAGGCCTAAACTGTTCTGAGAGAGAAGAACATGAGCACAGAGTTTGTGAATGGAAAAGAAACTGCCCAGCCAACATAGCTACATATCTTTGGCCATGAAGTTCCTTTGGAAATTACCTGCATCTGAATGGTTTTGTTGGACATACAGTGTGATGTGGAGACCCAGCACCTGCTGTGAGCACAGTGGTTTGCACAGGTAAGCAAGGCTGTGAACAGTGTGTGCTACTGAGCTGGCATTTTAAACCAACAGACACAGGAACGTGCCAGATTTCAGCTGGCCAAAGCCCTAAAGGATTCCTCTGTGTTTCCTTGCTTTTCCTCCTGCCCCCTCACAAAGACTGGAGAGAATGGTACAGAGACCTTCTAACCAAACAGTAAAACCTTAAAACATCTTGATCTGTAAATGACAATGAGCAGTAAATAGATTTCACTAAAACTATTTCAGGGCTGTGACTGAGTCGTATTGAACTGCCCGCTCGCTGTGGCTGCAGCCAAAGAACAAAGCTCCTGATTCACAGAAGTGCTGAGAACCTGCTGCTCCAGTTGAAGTGGCTGGGAGAGGCAGCCTGTCATCACGTCTGGCAGTCAGAGCATGTGTGACTCAGGCTGGGGCTCTCAAATCAGCAGCCTCCATGCATTAACTATGCTGCCATTGAGGGGAATTTGTGCTGAATGATGCCTTATAGCACATTGCAGGACTCCAACCCTGGGAGAAGTCCAACCTGCTCTTCAAAATCATGTTTCTTACCAGGTGTTTACTAGCAAGGGTTTGATACATGCAGTGTGCAATGATCTTACATAGAAATGAGTTCTTCAACTTCTACAGGCCCCTCTTGCCTGGACTAAGTGTTTGTACACATGCCTCCCAGGGCAGGATGATTCCAGTCCTACCTGCTCTCCACTGGGCTAAGATTTCCTAGCTTTAAATGAACAAATGCTGGCAATGATGCAAGCAAGGCTCAGAGTGTAGTGGGGGAGGTAGAAATATCATCCTGGAAAAGGTTCAGTGTTTGTTTTCAAATCCCAGAAGAAACATATGAATGTGATGTATCTGGGATTTAGGGGAAAAAACCAAAACAGAGCAGCATGTTAGGAACCACCCAGAAACAGCTCAGTGTCAGGGATCAGCTGCTCTTTAGAAGCCTAAAAGATGTAGCAGGTCTCTCCTGAGTTCTGTTTCTGGAGCAGAGTGTAGCACACAGCAAGTCTGTTCTGCACTTCCTCTGTCTGTTGAGGGGCCCAAGCAAATAAAAATGCGAGCTGAGATTGCTAATTGTGCCAAAACATAAACATGGGCTGACAGAGCCTGTGAGCTCCGTGCCTGATTACTCACCACTACCCTGTTAGCACGAGCTGGTGAGCAGCAGGCAGGGCTAAGGAGCAGGTCCAGGCTGTAGTGAAGTTCCTGGGAGCTTTTCCACAAACAACAAGGTCCTTTGGATCAGCTCTGCTCACGCTGCAGCCTGGGACAAAATGACACACGTTGGTCACAGCAGGAGCCATGGATGCAGCTCTGACAGCCTGAAAGCTCCCAAAGGGACCCCAGCAGCACTGGGAGCAGCCACTTATTCCCAGTCTGAGCCATTTTCCTTCCCCTTTCATCACCATGGGAAGCTGCTCTCCCACAAACACCTCGGACAGGTGTCTTTTCAGTGCACTTGGCACGTCCCCAAGTTCAGGCTGGTTGGAAGCAAAGGGAATGAAAGATTTGGTGAGGGAGAAGCCTGCCAAGCCCCATGCTTTCCCAGAGTTTGGACAGATGTCACATCCTGCTGATCCCAGCTGTGGAAGCCTGGCTGAGGGAGCAAGAAAGACCCACACAGATGATTCATAACCATCAAGTGAAATTTAATCCGAATTTTTATCAGTGCAGAGCCCTGGGGATGTGCTGCAGTCCCAAAGAAATGCCCCTGCTCATGCTGTTCCTGAAAGCTCCATGGTGTCAAAAACCCCAGCCTGGCATGGAATCAGGTACTTGGCCAAATGGAGTTTATCATACTTTAAACTAGTTTAAAAAACCATCCAGGACACTTAGAGGCTAAGGGGTTGTTTAGGATTACACTTAATTTGTAGTCAAGGCTACAGTTGTCAGGTTCCAGAGAGGTATTATTCAGAGCAGATAAGGATTTTTATACATGCACATATATGTATTTTCTACACATATATAAATATATTTATATGTATTTTCTACATATGTAAAAAATATCAGGCAAAAATTCCCAAAGCAGACACTGAGAGGCAAAATACCAACTTATCTCCAACATGAAAGAAACAAAAAAACACCCTGCCACAAAAAGCTTCTATAAATAGCATTATACTGCTGATTTGTATTCTCCCATTTTCTTCCATATTCATTGTGTAAAAGACTGAAAACATTAAGCCAAAACCATCTGGAAGAATCAGCACCAGGGATTTAACTGGATTTGTTTCCTAATATTGTTCTGGTGAGTGTGCAGCTCTTCTGTGTTTTACCTCCCTGAGTTTCGAGGGCAGGGCTAATTCTCCAGATTTCTGCTGCAAGGCTGGAGGAAAAAGGCCTTGGCTTCACTATACCCCAGGTTTTTTTCATCTTTTCCTTTCTCAACTGCCACTAGAATTTTTGGAAGTGAAATATCTTCCTGTGTTAAAGGGCCAGCAAATGACACACGTCTCCTTTTCTTCCCCCTTAACTGAAAGCAGACTGCAGCGTGTGGGTTCAGAAATAACCCACAGCTCTCCAGAAAAATCACTTAAACACATGTTGAACTGTAACTGGGCTCTTTGGCCTTAATGAATTAAACACTAATTCTGAGTCAAGGCTTTTTGTGGGACGATATGCTGAGAAAACCACCTTGCCTCAGATACCCTCTCACCCAGCTGAGGATTAGGGTGTTAAATGGCTCAAACAACAGCATTAGAGTCACAGAACCACTTAGGTTGGAAAAGACCTGCAGGATTACAGAATCCAGCCTTTGACTGATCATCACTTTGTCAATTAAATCACGGCACTGAGAGCCACGTTCAGTCATTCCTTGAACCCCCCCGAGGATGGGGACTCCACCACCTCCCTGGGCAGTTCCAATGTTTAATATTTCCAAGGTTTAAAAGCACTTTCCACGAGGAAATCCCAGCCTGAACCTCCCCTGGCACAGCTTGAGGATGACTCCCCAAGCCCTGCCGGGCAGAAGAGCCCGACCTCCACCTTACAAACATTATTATTGATATTAAAGACATTATACAGACATGATTATAACTATTTCTGGCGCGTGGATTAGCCTGCCCTTCTCACAGCCGCTTTTATCGATGTCAATCCAACGGGGCCCAGCTGCACCCCAACGACACCTAACCCCTCCAGCCGGGCTCAACGGCCCCGGGCGCCTCAGCAGCGCCCTGGCCACCGATCCCGGTGGGAACGAGCCCCGTGGGTACGATCCCGGTGAGGACGAGCCCCGTGGGTACGATCCCGGTGGGAACGAGCCCCGTGGGTACGAGCCCCGTGGGTACGATCCCGGTGGGAACGGGACCGGGCAGCACGGGCACGGCGCTGCCCACAGCCAGCGATGAGAGGGATGGAGAGAAAAGAGGGAAAAGAATGAGGGGAGGGAAGGGGCGGGCACGACGCCACAGCCCGGCTCCGCCCGTGCGCGCACTCGCGCCGCTCTTTTGGCTCTCGGGCCGCGCCGTAGCGCTCCCGGGAGAGAGCGGCATTGTGCGGCCTCCGGCCCGCTCCGCGCAGGCGCCGCCCCGCATTCCCCGCCTGGCGGACCCGGACCCGCCGCCGCCGCCACCGCCGCGTCCCCCCCTTTCCCCTCCCGCGGCCGCGCTCCTCCCTCGCCGCGGAGGAGGTGGCGGCCGCACCCCCCTTTTCCCCATTCCCCATCCCCCGGTAAGTCACCAAGTGGAGAGAGCGAGGCGGCGGCTCCTCCTCTCCTCCTCCCGCACCGCCCGGGGCTCTCTCTCCCGCACCGCCGTTGCCCGCGCGCCGCCGCCTCCCCTCAGGCAGCGCGCGCGGAGCCCGCCCGCTCCCCTTCCCTTCCCCCCGGCCCGGCCCCCGCCCTCCCCCGGCCGCGTGGGGACCCCTCGGTCACCCCCTCCCCACATTCCCCAGCGAGGGAAGGGGCGGTTCGGGCTCGGGGGGTGTGATCGGTGATCGGTACCGCGTGGGGACCCCTCGGTCACCCCCTCCCTACATTCCCCAGCGAGGGAAGGGGCGGTTCGGGCTCGGGGGGTGTGATCGGTACCGCGTGCGGACCCCTCGGTCACCCCCTCCCCACACTCCCGAGCGGGGGAAGGGGCGGTTCGGGGCTGGGTTCGGGCTCGGTTCCGGCCCGGGGCTGTGATCGGTACCGCGTGCATGGCGGGGGATGCGCTGTGGGCTGGGAGCCCCCCGGGCGTGGAGCGGTGCTGCGGTGGTTTGGCATCTCGGCTTCCCAGATGAGTTCCAGATGAAAAGGAGTCGGGATCTGCCTTAGGAAAGTTTAATTTCTTATTGCGGCCCCCAGAATGGCCGGGGAGCGTCCCTGAGCAATCAGGATGCGATCCTGTGCCATGTGCTCTGGGATGACCCTGTGCTCCCTTCCAGCCTGGCCCTTTCTGGGATTTTGGGATCTCCCCACATCCAGCACAGCCGGCAGGCAACTGGTCTCTCCCTGCTGTGCACCCTGTGGGGAGGGAGATGCTTGGAATGCCAGTGGATCCTGAGAGCAAACGCTGCTCCCCAATCTGCTGCCAGCAGCAAAAGGAGCTGCGATGTTGCAAATGCACTTAGGAGGCCAATCCTGACAGTGTGAGCCGGGGGTGATTCTGCTCCTGAGCTGAAATGTGGCTGAGCTGCAGTGGAGATTTGTTCCCTCTGCAGCATCAGCCCCGATTACAGAATCCTGGCACTGCACTCCAGCAGGTCTTGTTACAGAAATTGAGTCTGGAGAGGCTGATCCAAGGCTGCTGCCAGTCAGGGGGAAGTCTTGAGTGCAGATGGGGATGGTTTGATGCTCAGACCTTTCAGCAGGGAAATATGACACCAAAATATTCACATTCTGAGGTGAAAGGAATCTGGTCAGGTCTCAAGCTTTGCAAATGCTGGTTATTTTTTGTGTTCTTTATCATCTCTTATTCCTCCAGTTTAATAAATTAAAACAGAAGGGCCTTGGACTGTTCTTCCATCTTCCATACAACCTACTGTGCAAAGTACTTGTTACAAGTGTTTTGGGGTCTGCAGTATGAAAACCCTGCCACACCTCAAAGCTCTTGTGCTGCACTTCTGTTTGGAAAAAAGCTTTCCAAGGAGTGATCAAAGGCTGTTGCTGGAGTTCTTGGTCTTGCACATAAGTAGGTTTGAAAGCCTAAAATACTGCTATGTTATTCAACAGATAATAAATAGAGGTTTTCATACTGGTTTCTGGCAACCTGTGCTTTGACCAATCTCACTCTCGTGCATGCTGAGAATCTTTTTGACAGCTAATGAGAATATTTTGTTTCTCTCCCAGGTTTTCCTTTCAGCGTGGTTCTTCTCTCAGTGGCAAGAGCTGCCTTTTGAAGCAGCACATTCATTCTCCCCTTCAAGCACCCATAAGTCTCATTTGCCAGCTCCAGAACCATGGCAACAGAAGAAAAGAAGCCAGATGCAGAATCCACCAAAACACAATCTACTCCTTCCTCCTCGACCAATCAGAGCAAGGTGTGTGTGGGGCCCCAAAAAATATCCCTGTAAAAACACCTGGAGCTACCTGAATGCTCAGCAGCCAGAATCAGAGATTTGAATTCTCCTGTTATTAAGATTATTATTATAAAATTAAGATCTTTTCCATGTGGCTGTTTCTGCTGTTCTCTCTGCTGAGGATTTTATAGGAAAGGTGGATGGAGTGCAGCTCTGCTGTAATGCTGAGTGGTTTTTTTTTGTTGTTGTTGTTGTTTTGGGGAAGTTCTCACTAGTGAAATGCTTCTTGTCATTTTGATCATGACAAAAGCTGTTTGTTTTATCTTTGGAATGCCTGGAGGTGGCTGGAGAATTGGTGAATCTCTAGTTGTGGAGTGGGGAAACAGTTATTCAGGTTCTTTGAAGCCTGCAGATGCTCAAAGGAGGAGTTGCTATCTAACCATGGGTAGACATTTCAAAGGGTAAAAGTGGGATTTTAAGGGCATGGAGGAATTTGCCTGTGGTTTAATTCATGATCAGGGTGAAAATGCAAACACTTGAAAGCACTGATCAATATCAAGAATATCACTTGGAAGTGCCAGGCACTTTTTGGTTGGGCTGTTGGGTTATTCTCACCTGTTGGTTACTGGCTTGGATGGAATTCACCCCAGGGGTGACTGTGAGCAGTGAGGCCCCAGACTGAAAGGATGTTTGTTTTGTTTGGTTGTTTTTTTGAATTTGCAGGGGAATGGATTCTGTTATGGTGAACATCCCCATGGTCCATTCCTCTGTACTGAGATACTGAATTTGGAATTTAACTCATTCATACATTTGTTTCTTGCAGCCTGCCCCAGTAAAGCCAAACTATGCTCTCAAGTTCACATTAGCAGGACACACAAAGGCAGTGTCATCAGTCAAGTTTAGTCCTAATGGAGAGTGGCTTGCCAGCTCCTGTAAGTATTCCTGCTTTTCTCTCATTTCAAACACAAATGTGGGCTTTGAAAAGGGCCTGTCTGCAGTGCTGCCCCCATCAGGGAGAGGAGGGATGTCATGTCATGGCTTTTCTTAAAAGTGATACCAAAGCTGTCATTCTTCAAGATAATTTTAAGTTTTGTTACTTTGCATTGCCAGGAGAGCCCTCACCTGTCCAGCTTTCCTTACTGAGCAAGTGGGCAAAAACCAACACAGGATTCTTTCCTGTGCAGAGGAAACCATTGTGCTTTTTTATATCACTAGAAGATTAAACTTTTAAATTAAACTTCTGCACAGTATCTGAAGGCAGAACTTTTAAATTAAACTTTTGCACAGTATCTGAAGGCAGAACTTTTAAATTAAACTTTTGCACAGTATCTGAAGGCAGAGCTTTCCAGTGGGAGACAAGGAAGGTGCTGCTGGGCTGCAGAGTTGGATGCACATGCTCTGTGCTGTGTGCCTGTGGTGGTTGGCAGGCAGAGGCTTTGATGTCCCAGTGAAGTGCAGAAGGTTGTTGTAAACAGTGTTTCACTGTTCAGTGGTAGAACAAGTCTCCTTTCTGTCAGTTTTGGTATTTCATAAGGGGTTTTTTTTTTGGTGTTCAGCACTGCTTGAGTGCTTCTGTGACTGTCAGTGATCCAGAGAGGATCCTTGTGTAGGGAAAGGGCAGCTGGAAATGTTGAATAGGACAGTGAGGGTCACTGGAACACCTTCCAGACATGGGAATGGCTTGGGGCTTTGACTTAACTGCAAACAGCCTCAATAAAACACTGTGCCACCCAAATCATTCTTACAGTGTCCCCAACAGAGTCCCCCTCCCCTGAACATGTTTTACAAACTTTATCTGGCAAATAGCAACGTTTTTCTCTGGCTTGTTTTACAAGTTACCATGGATAATATGTTTGGGTTTCTGCAGGCATCCATTCAGTCCAGCTTGTGGTGTAATTATTGTTCTTTTTGGGGCAAAAGCCTTTCAAGCATTCCTGTGGACCAGCACTACTTTTACCACTGGCATTCTAAAACAAAAGTAAAAACCCAAGTTGTCAAGAGAGAAACTAAAGCTACTGGAGTGTCTCTGCATTCCAGGCAGCTTATGTAACCTCAGCTGCTGCAGAGTGCTGTGTAGGAAGCTGTTCTTCACCAATTCCAGATCACCCCTTCCCTGAGGTCTGCCTGGGGAGGGAGAACTGCCCAGAGCCAGAGTTAACTTATTTCCTTTCACCTGGCAGGGACAGCTCTGGCAGTGCTGTTAATTAACCTCTGAACTGGCACATTCTTTTCCAGCTGCTGATAAACTCATTAAAATTTGGGGAGCATATGATGGCAAGTTTGAAAAAACAATATCTGGTCATAAGCTGGTAAGTATGAGGTGATTACTGTGGGAATTTAGCTGGGAAAAAATTTACTTTCTTCTCCTCATTCAGAAATTTTCATTCTTGGTTAGTTCTGCCTGTGTAAGTTTGTTCTTCAGTCTTATTTTGTAGTTTTTTTTGTTTATATAGTCCTGGAATTGCTGGAGTAATATTGGGACAGGCTGGGAATATGGGTGGAGTGCAGGCTGCTCATGGAACACCTGCATTCCCAGTGTCCCTGAATTTCAGGAGAACCCTGACACAGGGCAGAGCATTCCTGGGAGAAAATCCCTGTGAGCTCTAACACTGTGTCCTGTTCCATCTTCCCTTTGTATAAGAAACAAAACACTTGCCTTTTAAGGAGATTGAATTTTTCTTGTGGGTTTGCCTACATAAACACAACACTTACTCATTCTGCAAAGTTCTAAAGAAAACACAAAACTCCCAAACCCTTTGGTTTTCCTTTTTTTTTTTTTTTTTAAGTTTTTTACGTGCTGAAGTTTCATGAGCAAAAATGAAGATTTATCAAAAGAAAAACCACTGGAATCTTCTCAAACCTTTGGGGATTTGGACTGTAAAGAGCAACCATTTGTCATGAAGAAAAGCCACTTACTCAGATTAATTGATGAGCATTCTATTTAGCAATTCCAACAGTTAAGAACTGTGTGAACAAGCTGCTGAGGTTCTCAGCTTCAAATTAACTTGTGCCAGAGGAGCTCTTAACCCAGCAAAATCACTGAAATCCTGACTCTCAGTGCTGAATTTTCATTCAAGCTTCAGCTGCAGTCTGTGTTTGCCACTTTTCTGTGGGGCTGAACAAACAGAGCTGAGAAGAGAATTGTTTTCCTTTGTTTTAGGGGATCTCTGATGTTGCTTGGTCATCAGATTCCAACCTCCTTGTCTCTGCCTCTGATGACAAAACTCTCAAAATATGGGATGTAAGCTCGGTAAGGGCAGGAATTATTATTTATTTACCTTTATTTTTCTCCAGAATTTGCTTCATCACTTGTGTTCCTGCTTGTAACAAGCTGAGGATGAATGAATTGTGCTGCCTGCTCTTGGAAAGAGTGGGATGCTTGTGGATACCCTGAGGAGCCTGTTATGCTCTGAGAGAGCACTAAAACCTGATGATGGAGATTTTTTTGTAACTTCTTAGCACAGCCACACTTATTTCTGCTTCCTCCCCCCCATTCTCTCATAATAGAGAACTGGGTAATTTGGTTGTGTTTTGATTAGGGATGTTAAATGGTTTGGATCTTTCTGAGCTGCCCAAAGGGTTTGCACCTCCCTGCAATTTTTATGATTGTTTTATATTGTTTTTTTTTTTTCTTTCCTGCTTTGTTGCAGCTGGCTCTCTGCCCATCTAAATCTGGGGTTGGAGCTGGTTTCTTTCTGTGCTGCACAGTGATTAACCTTAATGTGGTCTCTCTGGGTGCTTTTATGGTGCTGGGTGATGCTGTGTATTTAACTCTGCTGAATTTTATTTCAGGGTAAGTGCTTAAAGACATTGAAAGGGCACAGTAACTACGTTTTCTGCTGCAATTTCAACCCTCAGTCAAACCTCATCGTTTCTGGCTCAGTGAGTGGTTTTTAATTTATTTTTTTTTTCCTTTGTGGGAAGCAAGTACTGCACACTCTGTCACTTGTCACTAAAGGGACAGACAGGTTCCTTAGGGATCCTTGGCAGAATGATGATGGCATTAAATCATAGTTGCAATTACAGCTTTATTTTCTTAACAGATTATTTTGATTAGTGTAACACCCTAATTTATGATTAGAATGGCACAGGATTTCTACAGGCAGGATTGATGTAGTCCAATTTATAAGTAGTGATTACAGAATTTCTAGTACAATTTACACTTTCTAATCACCTGCATTCTGACTTATCTAAAGGATGACTTCTAATCACCTCTCCCTCTGCAGATTGGGTCAGATCATGGTTTGAAAACAATATTAAATGAAAGAATATGAATCACACAGCCCATTTCAGTTTTCCCTCACAAGCACAGCTTGTAGTCAGGTGAGCTGTGCATTGCCCCTGCTGTATTTGCTTGGGGAAAAGCCTTTAATCCATCCTGCATGGAGCCAAGGAATTCAGGGAGCTGTTCCCAGCCTGTTGGTTGTGCCCTGGCCTTTCTGACCCAGCTGGGATAAGATTTCCTGCTGTAGCCAAGTTGTACTGAGTGCCTTGACTGAACCCTCTGTGCCTCTCTTCCCTCTGCAGTTTGATGAGAGTGTGAGGATATGGGATGTGAAAACAGGGAAGTGCCTCAAGACGTTGCCTGCTCACTCTGACCCAGTTTCAGCTGTAAGTCCCTCCTGATCAGTGAACACAAAATTGCTTGTTTTGTTAGCAGAGCTCCTCTCCTGCCCCTCTAGAGGGGTGACTTTGTGCTTACACAGAGTCCAGGCTGGGCTGTGGTTGCTGCCAGTAGGGATGCAGTGAGTGGTGTTTTCTCTCCAAGATCAGTGGATATTGGTCCTGGCTGTAAATGTGAATTCTGGACACAGATTTGTGGCACTTGATGCTCAGAGAACAACCTGTATTTCTTTGTCATTGCTGAAGTTGTTCCATAGAACATTCCTGTTTTAAATCTCAATAATTTCATAGGAGAAATGAACCTGGAATTCAGCAATATCCATTGAAATTAATGAAAACCACTAGGTGTCCAACTCTTGATGCCTTTGAAATGAAGAACACTGAAAAAAATCTGAGCCTCAGATATGTGTGACTGTTATAACATGGTTGTTCTGCCATGTGTAAAAGATATTTCACACTTACCAATGGCTCTTAATAGTAATAATTCTAAAGAATTGTTCTTTAGATATAAATAGCAGAAAATTACTTTAAAACATATAAGTGGCTATGTAAGAGATTCTAAATAATCAGGTTCTGTCCTCAGATTTATTTCTGCTGATGTATTGCATGTCAAAAATGGAAAATAAGGACTTGCAGTGGAGTTTGAACATATGATCTTTATGAATATATTATTTTAATAATTAGTGTTAATAATATTACAGGTGCATTTTAATCGTGATGGATCCCTGATAGTGTCAAGTAGCTATGATGGACTCTGGTAAGTGATTATTTCTTCTCTGCATCACTCTTTGCACCTTTTGAATTTTAAAAACACTTCTTAAAAAAAAAGAGAAGTTTGCATTTGTAATGTTAAAATTGTAATAAAAGACTTCAAAACCCAATGATAATGATTTTGGTGTGTTCTTTAACAGTCGAATCTGGGATACAGCATCAGGCCAGTGCTTGAAAACATTGATTGGTGAGTCAAAATATTTCTGGGCTCTATTTTTCCACACAGATTTTCTGTGTTTCAATAAAACTATTAAAAACAAAGGAATGTCAGAAGAAACCCTCTGTCAGTGAGACAGCACAGGCATGCACTTTGTAACACTGATTTTAATTTTGCTGTAGATGATGATAACCCTCCTGTGTCTTTTGTGAAGTTCTCACCAAATGGCAAATACATATTAGCTGCAACTTTGGACAAGTAAGTATTAAAAAATTAAAAAAAAAAAAAAAAAAAGGAGAAAAACACACAAATTTGAAATTTAGAGTATCAGATGATGCTTTATTTTACTTTTTGGCTGCCATAGGAAGGATAATCCATGACTTCATATATAGTGTTTTTCATGGAGGAGAATATTATAGCATGGTAGTAAAATTGATATTTTGGGGGTTAACTAACCCTGCATTCCAAAGCCAGGCCAAAATGATCCATATAGACTTTTGGAATTTTGGTATGGAGAAACATTTTTCAGCTGCTAAGAACTTTTCACATATTAAAAACACAACACCCAAGAACTAAAATCTTGTTTTTTCTTTTGTTTTCCAGCACTCTTAAACTTTGGGACTACAGCAAAGGAAAGGTAATTCTTTCTCTTTCTCTTAACTAAGCTTTTAGGAAAATTGGATTTTACATGGGATTTTTAATATGAGTACTACAGAAAAAAAAATATCAGTCCCCCTGCAGAGCCTGTTTCAACAGGACAAGGGATTTTAAACTAAAAAAGGATGGATCCAGGTTGGAAAGTTTCCTGGGAGGGTGCCCAGAGCAGTGTCCAAGACCAGGCTGGATGGACACTTCAAACTCCAACTATTCTGTGATTCTGACTGAAGATGTCTTAGAAAACAAAATAAAAATATACTTGCTTTCTCCTTAGCCCTGAGAATTAAGCACACCAATATTTCTGCATTTTTCATGAAGGATAAATTGCCTTTGATCTCTTTCACTGTTGTAATGGGACAGATTTAGGGCTTTGTTTTGGGTTTTAGAGCTGAACATCTGCATCCCCTAGATCAGTTGGCAGGGTAGGAAACACAGGCTGATGTCTTTAGTCTTTTTTTTTTTTCCCCAGAGTTTGTCCTTGACTGAGAAAACTCCCTCCCAGCTGCATTTAATGTCTTGTGACTCTTCCCTTTCAGTGCCTGAAGACATACACAGGACACAAAAATGAGAAGTACTGCATATTTGCCAATTTCTCTGTCACTGGTGGAAAGGTTGGTGTTGATCTGATTTATTGTTATTGTTTATTGCGTTTTTTACTTCTCTGTAGATAAAAGAGGATGTGGGGGCTGGAAGCCTCCTTTGGTTGGGTGGTGGTTTCTCTGGCTCTAGGTGGGCTCACTGTCAGGTTTCCTGATTTTTCCTCTTTCCCCCTTTCAACAATGAAATGTTTACTGAGAAATAACACCTGGATATGGACCAGAAAGATTCATATTGTGTTTTCTCTCTGCCCCTGCAGTGGATTGTGTCTGGTTCAGAAGACAACCTGGTTTATATCTGGAACCTTCAGACAAAAGAGATTGTACAGAAACTACAAGGACACACAGGTGAGGGAGAGGATTTTGTTTTTATTGATAAAATATCCCTGATATCATCAGGCTTAGCCTGAGCATTTTCTCTCTGATACCAATTTTGACTCTCAGACCCATACATTTCTGTCTGGCTGAGGCTTAATTGAACCCTGGGAGTTTTGCTCTTTTTTATGAAGGGTTTTTATGGGCATTGAAAATGTTTTATTCTTCACCTGTGAGAACTTTAACATCAGCTTGCAAAGGAGATTTGCTTGAGCACAGAACTGGTCAAGATATTTAATTGTCTCATAAAATTAATGACTGATCTGTTAACACCTTCCAGAGCTGCAGCTCCTAAGGATAAGGATTGATGTGGTCTGGAAATGTCTGTGCATGTGCCTGGGCTTGAGCCATGAGATGCCAGCTAGTCTGAATTCTGTAAGGAGCAGAATTTTAGCTGAAATCTCAGTGTGCTGAGTCCTTTGCTTGGGGCTGGATCCAGTAGATCCCAGTGGTTTGAAATGTGAGGAAAGCAGCAGCTGCAGATTTTCATTTTCAGGCTCTGAAGTTGAAATGTTACCTAAGAACTGCCCAGGATGTTGGAAATAGCCCATGACAAAAAAACTGACCTAGGTTCTGATTCAGCTGTGTCTGACATGATCTGATGAAAATAAGAAATCAAATCTAGAGAGTTCTCACCTTTTGAAACTTGTAAAACATTTCCCTCAATTATTTCCTGCTTGTATTTCTTCTCACAGAGGAGCAACAATTGTAAGATATTTACAAATAACACATTTAATTCTGCTATGAGGAAAAAAATAACTTGGCTTAATAAAACACAGTTGCTAATTTCCAGAAATGAAGCAGATTGAAAATCATTCCATTTTTTCTCTCTTTTTCTTTTTTTGCTCAGATGTTGTCATCTCCACAGCTTGTCACCCAACAGAAAACATCATTGCATCAGCAGCACTAGAAAACGACAAAACAATTAAACTGTGGAAGAGTGACTGTTAAATGTTCCAGGATTGCTTTAGAGACTGTCAGGAAAAAAAACAAACAACAAAAAAAAAAGTTTTTAAAAAAATTATTAAAAAATAAAAACACCCATAAATCCAGTTTGGCAGGAAACCTGAAGAATATTTGATAAAGTGGTTTCTGTTAGTCTTGGCCCAAAGAAAACATCTTAGCTCTGCTAGAGCTGGGCAATGTGGTGGAAAAAAAAAAAAAAATGCAGTGTCTCCTTTTCTTGCCTAATGTTTTGGCAGACAAATGGATGATTCTGATGTGGAGTCAGAGTTCTTGGACACCCCAAAGATACTGTATTTTCTGGTGGCATTGCTTCTGGGCACTGTTGCTGCTTAAGGAAGAGCTGCCAGTCTACTTTGTACCAGTAAGTTAAGTCACAAGCCTAGAGATGTGTGGAATTTTTTAAAAATATGTCTAAATTTTTTTGTTTTTTTAATTTTTTTAAGGTTTTTTTTTTTTTTTCTCAGAATGTAGGTTTTAGTCTCTTGGGAAGTTACTGTATTGTTTTAAATAGGAGTACTGCATCTTTAAGGGTGCTTCATTTTAAAACACTCAGCTCAAACTTTGTGACCAAATAAAACCATGCAGTTCCAGATTTCCCTCTTCCTGCCCCTGACTTGACTCCTGTGGTGGAATCTCTTACCTTCTGTATAGTTGCTTACCTCTTGTTATGTGTGTTTAATAGATGCTGTTCTAGAGCAAAATTACAGTTCTTCTGTTAACCATTAAAATGAATCCTGCTTGTAGTTGTTCTCAGCATATTTTAATTATTTTTTTTTTATTTTTTTTTATTTTGCCTCTTCTGTTTCTAAAGCCAACTCACAGAACACTGTAAAGTTATTTCAATGTAAAAAGAAAAAAACCCAGACTTTTTGTATCTTGGCAATCCATGGTATGAAGCTGTATTGCAAATGGCATGACTCTGTATCTATCTCAGCATTGGTATTTCTTTCCCTTTTTGTCACATCCATGTGGTATTTACACATCCAGAAAAATACCATGTGCCATAATAAAAAGGTGGGATTTTATGTGTATGTTTTGTGCTCATGTGAAGTGTCTGTGTCCATGGAAGCTTCTCTTAAAAACATTTTTAAGGGGAAATGTTTTCTGTAGGAACTCCAGTGAGGGAGGGTGAGGTGTAGAGAAAAAGAGGAACAAACACAAGCCTAAATTTATTTAATGAAAGGAAAAGGATTGAGCTGAAGGTGTCCTCAACATTGCTACAACCCCTCACAGAGAGCTTGAGCCAAGGGAAAGGATTCCTGCTGCCCTCTCCTTGCAGGGAATCCAGGATTTACCTTGTGAAATACACAGAGGCACAAGTTTTACTGCACCCAAAGGGTTCTGCTGCAAGGGGATATTTTGTTCCTGGTGAAGCAAAACCTCTTTTTTTCCTTTTTTTTTTTTTTTTTTTTTTTTTTTGTATTTACCTCATGTGCTTGGTAATAACAGAAAATCGATTTCAGTCCAGACCTCTGGAGTGTTGCTCTGATGTTGCCTTGCTTTGAAACCCTTGGAGAAAAAGAGCTGGAAGATAGGAGGTTTTCTTTTTAAAATATAAAAATAGTGTTCATGTTGAGCTGCTAAAATGGCTATTAATAATATCACTGCCTTTGGAGGTTTTTCATTATCCCCAGGAAGGCACAATGTGTCTAGACTTGGTGTCACTGCTAAAATGATCAACTCATGATTTTTTTCAGCCTTATTCTTGAAGACCAGTGAAACTCTTCAATGCAAGATGTGGCTGTGCTGCTTTACAGCATGAAGAAGGTGGAATTTCACTCCAGCAAAGCATTTTAATGTTCATTCAGAAATATTTCCTGGCACAGTGCTTCTCATATCCCTGTGTATGAGTGGCTTTGCTTGCCCAGCTTTCCTGTCAGAGCTGTGGAGAAGGGAGATGAATTTCCTCCTATCACTAAGAAATCTCTTGAACAGGGATAGAAAAACCCCTAATGTAAAGGATCTGCTGTAAAGCTGCTCTTCATAAAGGCTGCATTTAAATCCTTAATATCCCACCTGGGATTAATGCTGGGGCCGATTGGCATGAGCTCTACTTACCTCTAATTCTGTGCAGCCTGGCATGGCTGTGCTGGTTGGAGGGCCAGGATTAGCTCAAGCACAGCTCTGGAAATGAGGATTGTGTTCTGGCTGGAGCAGGGGAGGTGTAACTTTATTTTAGATACGGGCTGAGGATGGTTGGGGTGTGTTATTACTGCAGGGCTCTGCTGCAGCGGCGGTGTACGCTGAGGGAAAAGGCGAGCTGGGTGACTAAAATAGAGGCTGCTGATTTTTTGTGTGTAGCGCTCAAAGCAAAAAAGGAAAAAAAAGAGAAAAAAACATGGTTAGATGCCACGAAGTAGGTGGCAGTGCCTTAACCGTATGTGTGTTGTACAGGCCATTAGGGCCTCTTCCATCCTTATCAAGGGGAGTGCTAACCTTCTCTCCTTTCATACAACACAAATGGAAAAGTCCACACACTGTTATTTAAACCTCCGGTAAATTGCATCTGTTCAGAACAGTGTGACCAAAATTTTCAAATTGATTGCCCCCTCACTATGACGTATCTTTTTAATCTTTATTAATATACTTTGCTCTAAGTAGCTAAATTGCCCTAAACCCCCTAAAATCTCGGTAAAATTGCCAAAACGCGCGCTTTTCTCTATCTCCTTTAATATATTCACCACTTTCAGCCAATCAGCGCGCAGAAGGCGGGGCTCCCCGCCCGCCCCGTGACGCGCGGGGTGTGCTTTCGCCCCGGCCTCGCTGATGGAGGCGGGAACACCCGGGGTTCGCGGGTTCGAGTCCCGCCCCCGGCGGGCGGTGCGTGGGGCGGTACCGCTGGGGTGAGCTCAGTGAGGAGGAACCACGGAACCTGCAACGAGTTTGAGCTTTCCCTGTGGGTATCCCTGGGGTCTGAGCTTTCCCGTGGGTATCCCTCGGGTCTCAGCTTTTCCCGTGGGTATCCCTCGGGTCTCAGCTTTTCCCGTGGGTATCCCTCGGGTCTGAGCTTTTCCCTTGGGTATCCCTCGTGTCTCAGCTTTTCCCGTGGGTATCCCTGGGGTTTGAGCTTTTCCCGTGGGTATCCCTGGGGTTTGAGCTTTTCCCGTGGGTATCCCTCGGGTCTGAGCTTTCCCCGTGGGTATCCCTCGGGTCCGAGCTTTCCCGTGGGTATCCCTCGGGTTTGAGCCTTCCCCGTGGGTATCCCGCGGATTTCAGCGCCAGCGGGATGCGCTGCTGGAATCTCCCGCAGCCGGAGCAGGAGCGAGCCTCATTCCCGACGTGTTCCCTGGTAAATCGCTCCGAGTCCCGTCAGAGCTAATGACGAGTTACAAGTTCCAGATGTGGGAGAGCTGGAAGTCCTTGGGTGTTTTTTTTCTTAAGGCCTTTCTCTTCGGCATCCCAAGGGGATAAAAGCAGACGAACATTTCTGTAAATGAGCGCTGCAACACCTCAAACCGAGTAGCGCTGTTCACCGCGGGGTTACTCCCCCATCATCCCTAAAGGGATGGGATCCGCCTTAAGGCATCGCTCCCTCCCCCGACCCCCGCGGCTCTCCCCGACCTCCCCGCTGTGTTCCCGGTGGAAGGAGCAGCGCAGGAGCCGCTTTCCCGCACGAGGCTGCGGATCCAGGTGCAGCGCCCAGGGGTTTGCGCGGCCCCGCCAGCTGGGCGCATCACAGGCTCTCAGAACGGCTCGGGGTGGAAGACACCTCACAGCTCATCCCATTCCAACCCCCTGCCATGGGCACGGACACCTTCCACTCTCCCAGGTTGCTCCAAGCCCTGTCCAGCCTGGCCTTGGACACTTCCAGGGATGCTTCATCACTGCCACAGAGCCCAGGCTGCTCCTTCCAGATAACTGATGAGTTTATTAGGGGATTAAAAGTTAGTTTCCCCTCCTTATTGAATGCTCTGATTTATGCATGCGTTTAAATCAATCCCATTTCCTGCTTTTATCCCTTTTCCCCCAGGCTTTCAGGCTTTACTTTACAGACATTTGTTACAATCACATTGTTTTGAGGCAAGCGAGACGCCGTGGGTGGTTTAAGGGATTTAAATCCATGAGCTGCATTTCTTGGGCACTTCTGCCAGGTGCCAACTGCCCCTTCTGAGCTGTAGATGCCCCTCCTTGGACCAGTTTGTGCTGTCTCCTGCTAATGAAGATGCTATTGGAGATCAGGTCCAGGCCTGGCTGGCTGGGAGCTGTGTCTGGCACAGGAGGTGGGCTTGGGGTGCCCAGGGTGGGGGATTTCAGGTGCTGCTAGCAGGCAGTTGCTGGATGAGCTACATAAGCAGCTTATTTTGTCATTTTAATTTTTTAATCCCGTGCATTCGGTCGCGCTCTCTTATTAGTAAGCATTAGCTCTCCAAGTCCCATTAGCTCTGCTGAGAGCGGGGCTTTGCTTGTGGGGACAGCACTGCAGGAGCCAACGGGGGGCTGGGGGGCTGGTGACATCCCTGGTGTCACATGTGGGTGTGACCCTGGCCCTACAGAGCCATCAGTGCTCAGCCCTTTCCTTTGCTGCCCCCCTGTCCCCTCCCCAAGCCCCTGGCACTCCCAGCTCCCTCCAGAGCTGATCCAAGCCCCGGGCTGGCTCTAACTCTCCCTGCTTTATTAAGACAACTATTTTCTTGTGTGTAAATACACACATTCCATTCAAACCCTCTTCCCTCTCCTTCAGGTTTTCCCCTCAACCCCAGGGCTATCCCCAGAGCTGTACTTTGTGAGAGGATCTCAAGTCTCGGATTTAAAATTAGTTGACTGCTTCTCTTTAATAAAATTATTCCTTTCCTCTTTAAATAGCACAATATGTCACAGAAAGCCGGTGGGTCCGTTCATGGAGATGAGGCAGCTCAGAGAGGAAAAAGAGACGGGCAAAAAAAAAAAAAAAAAAAAAAAGTAAAACCATACATCTCCCCAAACCCCTTCTGCCTAATCCAACTGAATTAGAGGATTTCGAAGTGGATTTAAAACTAAATCTTGATTAGGGAGAATTTCTCTCCAAGAGCTGCTGCACGGTGGTATTAATGGGAAGTGATCGTGGACAGAGGAAATAGGACAGAAATAACTGAGGGTAGCACATACGCACTCAGGTCTGTGCATGAACTGAAAGAACAGGGGAATTTCTCCAGAGGAAAAGGGAGAAATTCAACATCAACATAAGGAGCCCGGGTGCCAGGGGCTGGCTGGGCACAGGCAGATCCCGCTGCACCGACGGCATCTCCCTGCTGGAAGGGCTCGCAGGTGAGAGGAGGCAGCGAGGACGAGGTGAAGAGCTGGGAGGAGAGGAGATCCCAGCCCACTCCCCCAGACCCCCTGCTCACCCCCCGAGCTCTGGGGGTGCCCCCCATGCTCTGCAGACACATGCCTGGCGCTGCCCATGGGATCCTGCCTCTGCTCACCGTGCTGTTCGTCCTGCCGGAGGGTGAGTGCTGCTCTCCCAAGGGTCTGGGGTGTGCTTTGGGGTCACAGCTTGCATCCCCCCTATAAACTTGAGCTGCCTGGGTGGATTTATCTGGGGGTGAGTTTAGGGGCACTCTCTCCCCAAGCCATGCAGTGCTGGTGGTTTTAGGATGGAGGTCATGGCACGGTGTTTTGTACCAAAGGGCCGTGTGCCAGCATTTGGGATGCCCTGGGCTCCTCTCCCCTGATTTCCCCAGGGCAGGGATTCCCCTTGCTGTGCCTGGCTGTGTGAGGGTGCTCAGCACCCCCAAAAACCCTGTGGGAGCACAGTAGGGCTGTGGGTCAGTGTTCAGAGATGAGAAAAGGAAACGGCAGCAAACCTGATAAATCAACACAGGTTGTAACCTCCACAACAGAGGTGGATGATGGAAATTAATATTCTTTAAAGGCTTTTTAGGGTTGTGTGGGTTTTTTGTTGTTGTTGTCATTTTGTGTTTTGTTTTTTTTTTTTTTTAAACCTGAGAAATGGCTTCATTCCCATTGTGGCAATTTTCAGACACAGTGGCTGCAGGGAAGGGCTGAGCTGCCGCCAGTGCAAGTGTGCAAAGCCCTGGGGACACACCGAGGCCATTGCCCCGGGGTCACAGTGGCTCCCTGCTCTGCAGGAGGATTTCCCTCCTGATTCCGAGCAGGTTTGCCTTCCTGATAGACCCTGTGATAACATCAGGGCTGTGTCCAGGGTCAGCAACAAACCAGGCTGATAAACCCCATCCTTCTGGAGTAAATGCCTCCAAAACAGGCACAGCTGAACTGGGGAAATTCCTGAAAACAGGGAAAGCAGTTTCTGAGCCTGACCGAGCCCTGACTCGGTGTCTGTGGTTGTGAGGTTTCACCTACTCTTTACACCCCGTTTCAAAGCTCCCTTGTTCCCACAGTTTGATCCCAGCTCAAATCTCCGGTTAATCTCTGATTTTGCACTGACCTCTAGTGGGAGATGAGTCTGGATTTTTGGGCCCGTGGGTAAACAAGTGACGGGCAGCTCCGAGCTCTAGCTTAATTCAACTTGGCAAGGCAGGGAGCGCTGCGAAGCCGTCGGTAGAGAGCAGCTCGGAACGAGTTGAAGCTTTTCCCCCTCTGGGGAAAAAAAAAAAAAAAAAAAAAAAAAAAAAAGTAATCCAGCCGTGTTTCTTCTGGTTCTTGTTTAGTGTCTGGACTCCAGTGTTACGGCTGCAACATCGTGGTCGGCACCAAAAACGTGGACATGGGGTGCTCCAACCCCGAGGTGATCACCTGCTCGCAGTCCCACCAGGGCTTCAAGCACCGGTTCTGCATCAAAACAGAGAGCGGTGAGTCCGCCCCCGGGGCTGGGGGTGTCCGCTGTTCACCCCCCAACCCCAACCCTGCAGCCCCCGCGGGGGTCTGTCCCCTGTGCCAGGCTGTCACAGCATCCCCTCCACCCTGATGTGCTGCTCTGGCTTTGCAGTGGTGCTGGGCATCCTGCTGACCAGCGGCTGTGCCACCTCCCGCCACTGCCAGCAGCAGGAGCTGCCGGGGGTCCGAATCCACTGCTGTGACACCGACCTGTGCAACGCCTCCCCCAGAGCCCCCCGGCCGCCCCCCGGCCCCCTCCTGCTGCCCTGTGTCCTGGCTGTGCTGCTGCTCTCCTGAGCCCCCCGCGCTGGGGGATGCGGGATGGCAAAGTCAAGACTCAAGATATGTATATGGGGGACTTTGGTCTGTATGCTTTTGGCATATTAACCTTATTAAACTTATATTTAAACAGCTCTTTCAGACTTTGCAATATTTTTTCCTCAGATCACTGTGGTATTATTTCTGAAAATTAAGTAGAAGTCTTCTACTTTTGTTGTGATGCATTGTTGTCAAGCTGTCAAAATCAGCCTCCAAGAGCTTTTCCCACTGTTAAATAATGGAGCCATGGAAGATTTTTGGAGCACATGTGCAGGAACAGGGCTTTCTTCCTGCATCATTTCTAGTTCTGAAGCAGTGGAGATTGCAGCATCTTCTACAAGAAGAGGCAAATAGTGCAGTAGGGACTGGAAAGCAGAAATGTGGATGCCAGTGAGCATGCAGGAGCCTGGGGTGAGCTGGGTGCTGAGGCTCCTGTGGAACAGCTGCTGGAGATCTGCTCAGAGGGACTGAGGGTCCTCAGGGAGGGGCAAGCACCCCTACCAGAGTAAGCACCCAACTTCTGGGCAGACACCCCAGTGTACACACCTTTCTGAGGAGATAAATCCCATTCCTTCAGCCGGTCATGCTCACACCAGCACAGCCCCTTCCTGCCTCTTTCACAGTTCATATTTCCCTCTTCTTACCTTCCTAGTGTCAGTGGGAGCATTTCTGCCGATTTCAGTGGACGAGGAGACAGGACTTGAAAGAGCAGGACCTGCCCTCATCTCCCCTCCCCTCAATAAAAGGCGCTGGGAAGGTCTCGCCGGTGTCCCCGCAGGGATGCTCGGGGGTACCCGCAGCATCCCGGGGCAGGGCCGGGGGTCTCCCCAGACCCCCCGCGGGGATCGGGAGCGCGGCCGAGCCCCGCTCTTCCCACGAGAGGGCATCCGAGCCCCTCGCTCCGCATCCCGGCTCCGGGATGGAGCAGGGCAGCATCCCCAGCGCCAGGGGTGCGCGCTGGGCTGGGGGACAGCGAGGGCGGCAGAGAAAACAGCGAGGTTTTCAGAGGTTTTTTTTAATTTTTTTTTTTTTTCCCAACTGAAGAGGCCAAACGGGAGCTCTGACAGAAAAATCCCATCCCGTGCGGATCGGAGACTGAGCGGCTGCTCCAAGGTCATCGCGGGGGTTTGTGGCAGAGCTGGGAATTAAACGCATCTGTCTCAAGAGCCAGCCCTGTGCCTTTATCACCAGGGAAACAGCATAAACCTCGCTGTGAGAAACGGATGAAATATTTTTATTCTATTTTTTTTTTCTTCAGATGAAAAAAAAAAATTGCAAAAGACCTTTTCCATGGAAAACATCAGCTTTTGATGACATTTCTCAGATGTGTGTCAGAAAACAAACCAAAACTCTACTGAAAATATTATTTGAGGCACCTTCCCAACAGAGACACCTTGGGACTGATACCAAACACGTTCAGATTCTGAAGATTCAAAATAAAAGGAAATCAGAAAACAAATCCTTGAAGAAAAACGGCAAGAGCAGCAACAGTACACCATTCCCCCTCTTCTCCCTTGAAACATTCCTTATGAATTTCAGGGGAGCAGGAAACATTTCCTTGGCAGCTGGAGTTATTGTGGCTACTGGTTATTTATCTGCCTGTGCTGAGCTCTTGCAAAAGCTTTCTCCAGTTTTAAATTCCCGTTGATCTGCCGTGGATCAGGATGGGACAGAGGTGATGGCCTGAGGATGGGGCAGAGGTGGTGGCTGGAGGATGGAGATGGAGGACCAGGATGGGGCAGAGTTGGTGGCTGGAGGATGGGGATGGGCAGAGCTGATGTCTGGAGGATGGAGATGGAGGATCAGGATGGGGCAGAGTTGGTGGCTGGAGGATGGAGATGGAGGATCAGGATGGGCAGAGTTGGTGGCTGGAGGATGGGGATGGGCAGAGCTGATGTCTGGAGGATGCTGCTGTGGCAGAGCTGATGGCTGGAGGATGGAGATGGAGGATGGGGATGGGCAGAGCTGATGGCTGGATGATGGAGATGGGCAGAGTTGGTGGCTGGAGGATCAGGATGGGCAGAGCTGATGGCTGGAGGATGGAGATGGAGGATCAGGATGGGGCAGAGTTGATGGCTGGAGGATGGGGATGGGCAGAGCTGATGGCTGGAGGATGGAGATGGGCAGAGTTGGTGGCTGGAGGATCAGGATGGGCAGAGCTGATGGCTGGAGGATGGAGATGGAGGATCAGGATGGGGCAGAGTTGATGGCTGGAGGATGCTGCTGTGGCAGAGCTGATGGCTGGAGGATGGAGATGGAGGATGGAGATGGGCAGAGCTGATGGCTGGAGGATGGAGATGGAGGATCAGGATGGGGCAGAGTTGGTGGCTGGAGGATGGGGATGGGCAGAGCTGATGGCTGGAGGATGGAGATGGAGGATCAGGATGGGGCAGAGTTGGTGGCTGGAGGATGGAGATGGAGGATCAGGATGGGGCAGAGTTGGTGGCTGGAGGATGGGGATGGGCAGAGCTGATGTCTGGAGGATGCTGCTGTGGCAGAGCTGATGGCTGGAGGATGGAGATGGAGGATGGAGATGGGCAGAGCTGATGGCTGGAGGATGGAGATGGAGGATCAGGATGGGGCAGAGTTGGTGGCTGGAGGATCAGGATGGGCAGAGCTGATGGCTGGAGGATGGAGATGGAGGATCAGGATGGGCAGAGCTGGTGGCTGGAGGATGGGGATGGAGGATGGGGATGGGCAGAGCTGATGGCTGGAGGATGGAGATGGAGGATCAGGATGGGGCAGAGTTGGTGGCTGGAGGATCAGGATGGGCAGAGCTGATGGCTGGAGGATGGAGATGGAGGATCAGGATGGGGCAGAGTTGGTGGCTGGAGGATCAGGATGGGCAGAGCTGATGGCTGGAGGATCAGGATGGGCAGAGCTGATGGCTGGAGGATGGAGATGGAGGATCAGGATGGGGCAGAGTTGATGGCTGGAGGATGGAGATGGAGGATGGGGATGGGCAGAGCTGATGGCTGGAGGATGGGGATGGGCAGAGCTGATGGCTGGAGGATGGAGATGGAGGATGGGGATGGGGCAGAGTTGGTGGCTGGAGGATGGAGATGGGCAGAGCTGATGTCTGGGAGGATGCTGCTGTGGCAGAGCTGATGGCTGGAGGCTGGAGATGGAGGATGGAGATGGGCAGAGCTGATGTCTGGAGGATGCTGCTGTGGCAGCTTCGCCTCCCAGCAGCGTTTTGGGGCGGGGAGCAGCCGCGGTGCCTCCATCCCTATATCCCGCTGCTCTCCCCGCCGTGCCGGCGGCTCCCGGGGCGGGAGATGCTGCTGGCCCCGCTCTGCCCCCCTCGCCCGGCTCGAGCCATCCATCTTACACCGTGTAAGAGGCCTGTTGCAATTAAGTAGGCTGAAGTGCTCCTGAACTCTTTAACCTTTGCCCCGGGATTGCTCCTTTTGCCCCGGGGCTGTGGATCAGCTCCATTGCACTCTCCAAACAGTGCCTGCTACTTAGCTGACATTTCTTTCTCCTGCTGGATCCTATTAGCACCCTGAGGTTGAAAATGCTACTTTGGAGTGTTGTAAGGAATGTGATTTATACTGGAAAGTAGCGACAATCTATCTTCCCCTATACACACAGTGCTCATGGGGCTGGAGAGCTAAATCCACACGGCCTGAACAAACAGGGATAATTGGGGAGGAGGCTCAGGCAGGGAGAGGAGCCTGGAAGGATGGAGGGATGGCAATGGGGCCAAGGGATGCAGAGCTTGGGGCAGTGCAGGAAACCTGCTGCCCAGTGGGACCCCATCCCCACACCAGTGCAAACTGGTGTCCGAGCAAGGACTGGGAGCTGCCTGGGCTGTTTTCAAGGGTTCTGCTTGGGACATCCATCATGATTTCTTCACTGTTGATCCTCTGATTCCTGAGCAGGACTTACACTGGTGAGTCCACATCAGGGATAACACAATCTGCACGGGAGGCAGATGGAAATAAGAATTGAATGGTGCCTGAAGGAGGGCTGATTAGCCTTTATCAGATATGACACGCTAAGCACCGAGGCTCCTCGCTGGAATACCGGGTTAAAATCTCTGCAGTGTCAAATTTCATCCTCCCTGAGCAAAGAGACACTTTCCATAGTGTTTGTGTGAATCTTCTGGATAAGTCCTGGAGACTGAAACCGTCTCAGCTTCATCTGGGCATTAAAAGTCCCACCCACACGTTTAAAAAAAGCCCCAAACCCAGAAACGCAAAAGCTGACATTTACTCTAAAATGTCTTTTTCTTCCTGCGTGGATCCCGTGTGAGCTGCTGCCTCCTCCTTGCTGGAGCAGGGCTGGAGGCATCTCCTGGGCATTCCCACCTCCAGCCCTGCTGGAAGCTCAGGGATTATTTTGCACACACAGAAGTGTGTGCACGAGCATGCACACGGACACTAACACAGTGTTTTCTGGGAGAAAAACCAACTAAAGAAAAAAAGGAAAAAAAGAACCCCAACCCTAAGCAGCCTCTGTGTCAAAAGCCCTTTTATAAAAGCCTCAGTAGCTGAAGAATTGCCATTGTTTCAGTCTCCAGTGAGTGCTAGTCTTAAAATATTTCCAGCTCAGAGCAGGCTTTGACATTCTGCCCAGACCCAGGAGAGGGAACAAACATGAGTTCAGAAATGTTTCTACAAGGCACAGATCCTTCTTCTTTTGGGAGAGTCACATTCAGCATCTCACATCCTGTGGCAGTGTCCCCCCAAAGTGGGGGAAACACCACCAAAAACACCCCTGGAAGCAGCAAGGGGGGGATTTCTCAGGGGGTCCCTGGAAGGCAGGGAGAGCTGGGCTGGTTTTACACCACTTTTACTCAGTTTTTTCCCTCCTGAACAGCAAAACCCCTGGGGTTTTTTGTGTTTTTCCCCCAGAAATGCTGCACTCCAGGCTGCTCTTCCTGCTTGGATACCAAAGGCTGTGCAGACCTCACTCCCACCCTGCTGGGTGCCAGCAGATGCTCCAAAAGCACAAGGCTGTGCAGACTCTGGAATTCAAAGCAGACAGAAAGTTTGCAGTGATATTCATCCCCCTTTAGCCTTTTTTTTTTTCTGTGTGTGTGTTCACCAGTGATGCTGGGAGAGGCAGAGTGAGGATTGGGGTGGAGGAAGCTCTCAAGAATTTGCTATTTCCATCTCTGGAAGGGCAGGGAAAGGATGGACAGTGGAGCCATGGAATTATTGAAGTTGGAAGGGACTTTAAAGATCACCTCATTCCCACCCCCCTGCTCCATGTGGACTTGTTAGAAAGTCATATCACAGCTCCTAGGACAGTTTATCACCAGTTTTTCTTGGTTTATCCCCATTTCTCTTTCCAAAATAAGGAGAGGAGCTGAGATAGAAGTTGCTACACTTCTCACAACAAACATTTTTTGGCATAAAGATGCAGAAAGCTGCCAGAGGTTTGGAGGCTGTTGGGAATTATGTGGATGCCCTGGGGTCTGTGGGAAGCTGGTTCCAAGAGGCTGAAAGCTCCAGAGAGCACGAGCCAACCTGAGCTTATCTGGGCTCCAAGCACTCCTGACGTTGGATAAAGGGCAGTGTTTACCCAAGAACAATGTGGGGTTAAAATTTAGTAAGTCCTTGTGCAACTCTTTATGGAGGGGCAGCAAGGACAAATAAACATCTCTCAAACACAGGCAGTACTCAGGCTCAGTGTTTAATTCATTCCCTGGAAATGCATCTTGTTTATAGCCATTCATTGCAGGGGCTTGGAACAGCAGGGGTCTGATCCACTCCAAATTTCAGGCAAAAGAATATGATCCTCGTTTTGCTCTTGTTTGTTCCTAGGAGAGAACACAAGGTCAAATCTTCAACTAGTACAAAGTTTGCTCTGAACTACTGAGTGGTAGTTTTTTTTTGTTTATTTGACAAAGTTTTTCCTCTGCTCTCTCTCCCTTTCCATGCCTCCCTCTCCTTCCAGCTCAGAAGGAGCCCAGGGTACCAGAAGATTTGGGTTTCCTCCTTGGGTGATAAAGGCTTCTAGAAGGAATTAAGGAATTTGGGTGGCCAAACCCTGCAGCTCCCAAAGCTAAAGGTTGGGATGTCTCTTATCTGCTCCACCCCCATGGAGACGAGCAGGGGAGCAGCTGCACGTGGGAGATCCAGCTCCATCCTCCCAGGGGATGCTGCTCTGAGAAATCCCCTTCTCTGGGAGCTGCTCCAGGCCCATCCATTTCACAAAGCTGAGAGGGAGCAGTGCCAGCTTTATTGACAGAAACCCATGAACTGGGTCATGCTGCACATTCCCTATCCCAGCCCTGAGCTCTCCTGGTGTGCAGACACCCGGGGGGGTTTGCTCCAGGGGCTGGACACACACACTGGCTGTGCCCAAACAGCCCTGAGCCCCAGGGCAACGCTCCTCTCTCTAGGATTGGAGCCAAGGCTGGGCATGGAGAGGGCTGGATGGAGGGAGAAGGGGGATCCTCGTTCAGTGCAATGACTCCATGGCACTGTGGGAGCCAGAGATGTGCCTGACCTACATAGAGCCCCAGCCCTGCCAGCACAATCGATCCATGGGCAGCAGAGAATCACAGAGTGGGGGAGGATCTGCCTCCCTGCATCCAGCCAGGATTCCCCTGGGACCAGCAGGAGTGAAGTTCTCCTCCCTACTGTGCATCCCACAGCATCCCTCTCCATCTCCAACAGCCCTGGCACAGAGGAAGCGGCCCCTTGGATGCCTATTTTGGGATGTTCTCCTCTTTTGCTGCATTTAGGAGGGAGAGGTGTTATGTTGTGTGTTCTCTTGGGACACCTCTGAGTGATGCACACGAGGGTTTGGCTGCTAAGAAGTCACAAGGTGCCTCCTTGGCTCAGCAGCTCCATTCCCATCTCCTGATGGAACCTGCTAATGGATCACCAGAGGGTTTGAGTGTCCCTCCTCCCAGGTGTCTGGGTTTTCCAGCCTGGATTCACACCCTGAAGCCTTTTCCTTCTGCTCCATGGTTTGAGCATCTCACACCCTGGGGCTGCTCTCGATGACCTCCAGGCTCTGCTGCAGAGGGTGGATCTTCCTGGCATAATTTGCTTTTTGATGTCCTTCAGAGGAGTGGCTGGGAAGGTGGCAGGAGCTTGATGGCAAAAAACAGGAGGAAAGGGTAAGGATCAGGATTAGGGTAAGGGTTAGTGTTAGGGTTAGGCACAGTGATGCCAGGTGATATTTTCTCCCCGAAATCCCCAAATTCTCATTAACAAGAGGGGCATAAAAATATCATTTTGGGCCACTGTGGGCCTAATCCTTCAGTGTGCCCCTCCCCAGCCACCCTTCCCCTGCCTGCTGGGGGTTTAACCAGCGAGCCTTGGGCTGGGGGAGGATGGATGAACCCCAGAGTGAGTCTGTGGTGTGGAGGAGGATGGAGAGAGGTGTGGGACGGAGCAGACAGCGTGTCCTGGCATGGGGAACCCTTTGGGGACAAAATCCAGGTTTTCTGGGTGTCAGTGTCACATCCCTCCGCTCCGCGACAATTAGCGGGCTCGTTAAACCCAGCGAAGCAAAGGAGGGGAAATAAAGCGAGTTCAGAGCCCGGCACCGGAGCGGGGAAAGCACCGAGCCGAGTTTCGCTGTGCCACGGCAGGAATGAATCACTGATGGAGCCGGCAAACACCGGCAGACCGCCCGGGGCCAGAGGGAGCGATCCGGGCCGGTACCGGGGCTAAAGGGAGCGATCCGGGCTGATACCGGGGCCAGAGGGAGCGATCCGGGCTGATACCGGGGCCAGAGGGAGCGATCCGGGACGGTACCGGGGCTAAAGGGAGCGATCCGGGCCGGTACCGGGGCCAGAGGGAGCGATCCCGGCTGATACCGGGGCCAGAGGGAGCGAACCGGGCCGGTACCGGGGCCAGAGGGAGCGATCCGGGCCGGTACCGGGGCTAAAGGGAGCGATCCGGGCCGGTACCGGGGCCAGAGGGAGCGATCCCGGCTGATACCGGGGCCAGAGGGAGCGAACCGGGCCGGTACCGGGGCCAGAGGGAGCGATCCGGGCCGGTACCGGGGCTAAAGGGAGCGATCCGGGCCGGTACCAGGATTAAAGGGAGCAATCCGGGCCAGGCACGGGGCTGCTGAGCAGTGAAAAAGGCAAATCCGATAATTGGAGTGCTCAGCTTGCAGAGGAGGCACGGTTCTGCTGGAATAGGGGCAGAGTGGGGTTGGTCCTTTGGTGGTCCCTCTGCTAGAGGATGCTCCTGGATAGAAACATCTCTGTGAGGGAGCAGTGCTGCCTGTCTGGTTAATGGGGATGCAGGGAATTGGGAGTGGGATGGATGCTCGGTGTGTCCTGTGTCCCCAAGGCGTGCTGGGCTCTCTGAGGGGATGCTCTGGGTGGTTCTGCCAGGCAGGGAGGTTTCTGTGCCCTTTTCCATCCCTTCAGGATGGAGGGGATGCTCTATCCTCACCCCAGAAACCCTCCAGGGCACCCCAGTGTCCCCACAGCACCCTGGGGACAATCAGTGAGTAGGCAGAGACAAACTGCAGGAATCATTGACCCCTTCCAGCCTCAGGAGAGCAGCAAAAGGGAATTAAAATCTGACTCGAGGATGGCCAGCAGGGCTCTCCCAGGGCTTATCAGCAGCCCAGGGACCTGGCTGAGGGTCCCAAAGCTGTGCTGACCCCACACCAGCCCCACTGGCAGCTCTGTGTCCCCACACCAGGCTTGTCCTGAACATTCCTTACTGCTCCCCCTCTGTGGATTTCAGCACTATTAAAATGTTTTCCACCAGCACCTCTCTCAATTACACGTTTTTAAAATGCCATTAAAGAGAATTCCCCATGAAATTATTTTGATTTCCCGCCCCTCCATCTACTTCCAAACTAACGAGATTAATTGAAAACTACAAACATTTTCCAAGGGCCCAAGGCAAAGGCAATGGCAAACACATGTAACTCTTCCCAAGGATTGCATCCATCCTCCCTCCTGCTTTCCAGCCCTGAGCATCCCTCCCAACACGAGGCTGCATTTTGCAATCTCAGAAGGTGCTCAGGTTTGGAAACTTTGATTTTTTTTCCCCCCCCCTTTCCTTTGAGGAAGGAAAAAGAAAGTGCCTGAGGAATGAGAGCTGTCAGAGGCAATAATGTGAGATCTCACTTGGCAGAGGGGGGATTCTGAGGGGGGTTTTTCTCTCTGGCGTGTGGTGTTAACTGAGGAACTTCAAACAGGAAAACGAGAAGAAATTTAGGAAAGTTTTACTGCTTTCCTTCAGCCTCCAGGTAGGAAAAGAAAAATGAGATCTTCCAAAGCCAATAACCTGCAAAGCAAAGCTGACAATTGCCCTGCTCTCCTCCCAGGCTTCTGTCTGCTCCTGGTGTTTGATTCCTCCCATCCCGGGTTAATCAATAGGACAAATCTCTGGTGTCACTCCTCTGCTGGCCCCCACGGGCTCCTCCAGGATTGATGGCAGCCAACAGCCCTTCAGAGGGGGCTGCAAGTCTCTGAGAAAGGATAAATAAAGGGGACAACACCAGAGATTTGTTACTCTGGGGTGGAGCAACCTCTCAGCATCAGGTGCTGCTTTAAAACAGGGTGAAAAAAAAAAAACTTTAAAAAACACCACTAAAGCCCCAAACTGCAGAATTCCATGGCATCACACATATAACCACACACAGCAGTGAGAGAGATGGTGACAATGCTTTTGGGACTGGAAAAAACATTTATTAGCATGGAACTCCCCCACCCCCAAAGGCCAGTTGGTGCAAGCACAGGGCTGATGAGGGCAGAGGTAATTGAGGTAAAGAATGGGTTTGCTGCTGTGCCATGAGGATTTTACCCTCACTCACCATGGAATAATGAAATTTGGGTGGAAAGGAACTTAAAGGTCTTTTCCCACCCCTCTGTCATGGACAGGGACACTTTCTGCTACCCCAGGTTACCCCATCCAGCCTGGCCTTGGACACTTCCAGGGGCTCAGAGATGCTTCCAACTCCTCTCCTCACCAGACAAGGATGGATTTCCACAGGACCAGAGGGAAGATGCTGTGAGGTGCCCAGGAGATCAAGGATCCTCTCCCCAGCACCAGAGGGGCACCAGGGTGGCCAAGGGACAACCAGCACAACAGCCTGGCCAAAAATGACTGCAGTGGATCCCATTCCCCAGCACCCCCTGACAAGTTAAAAACCTCCAGTTCATTAAAGAGACATTCCCACCCCAATAAAAGCTGCCTTGTCTGGTGGCAGGGAGGCTGCAGGATGTTATGGTTGGAATGTTCCTCAGCCCTTGTGTAATTAAGAGCCCCACCAGCTGTGGATCTGCAAGGAGCTGGGTTTCTCCCCTCCCCAGACAGGCAGAGCTGATGTTTTCTGTGATCTCCATGATGTCACCAGCTCCCCTTTGATGTGTGCAAGCCAGGGACCTCCACAACTGCAAATTTGTCTGAGCATTGCTTGGGAAATGACCCAGGAGGAGGAGGAGGCAGGATTGATTGCTGGAGGGGAGAGGCTGATCCCTGTATCCCTGTGCCCCTGTGTCCCTGTATCCCTCTGTCCCTGTATCCCTGTGTCCCTGTGTCCCTGTGTCCCTGTATCCCTGTATCCCTGTGACCCTGTATCCCCTGTATCCCTGTGTCCCTCTGTCCCTGTGTCCCTCTGTCCCTGTATCCCCTGTATCCCTGTGTCCCTGTGTCCCTGTGTCCCCTGTGTCCCTGTATCCCTGTGTCCTTGTGTCCCTGTATCCCTGTATCCCTGTGTCCCCTGTGTCCCTGTGTCCCTGTGTCCCTGTGTCCCTGTGTCCCTCTGTCCCTGTGTCCCTGTGTCCCTGTGTCCCTGTGTCCCTCTGTCCCTGTGTCCCTGTGTCCCTGTGTCCCCTGTGTCCCTGTGTCCCTGTGTCCCTGTGTCCCTGTATCCCTGTGTCCCTGTGTCCCTGTGTCCCTGTGTTCCTGTGTCCCTGTATCCATATTTATTAGAGCACTGGGGCTGTGAGGAGCCAAAGGTACAAATAATAATAACAGGGTGAAGTCACTTCCACAAAATTCTCAGTAATGGGGTGGAAGGATGGAGTTTTTTCCCCTGTTTTATGTGAGGGGGGACAGAGCAATGAAAGGTTTGACTTGATGAAATGACACAGGTGGTTCCATGAGGGGTGTGTGGGGAGCTGATCCCTCCTCTGGGCTTCCCCACAACCCACCCACAGACCTGCAGGGTTTCCTTACACAAACCCTTCCCTGGGCTGGCTGGGGACAGTGACACTGTGGCCATGGGCAGTGTGGGAACAGCTCTTGGGATTTGTGGGACACCAGTGAGCTGGGATCTGCTGAGTCTTCTGCCTCCACAGCACAAAACAACCTCCTAAAACCACTGGAAAACACTTTGTTCCTATATTTTTTTTGTGTGTCAGCCACACTCCCAGCACCACATTCCCTGCTGGACACCAAAGGCTCTCCCATGGCACAGCCCAGATGCTCCCTGGGGCTCCTGGTCCCTCTCTAGTCATCTGGATTTTCCAGGGACAGAAAGGGCTGGAGGGCAAATCCTGATTCAGTGCCCATTATAATGAAATAAATGTATATATTTCATGCAATTCCTCAGCTGTGACACCTTGGGGGTCCATGGGGGACAGTTGGAGCCCATCCTTCCACCCAGGCTCACTCCTGAGTTGTTTTCCTGGGTTAGATAAAAACCAGGACATCAGAAAGGGCCCAGCACAGGCTGTAGGAACATTGTGTCCCCACCACTCCCACCCTGGCCACTTGCTGGGACAAATACCTGTCCCAAACCTCCACAGGAACAGGTATTTCTGCAGCTATTCATCCTGCAAGCTGCCCAGAACTGGATTAAGATAAGGTGGTGATGTGGAAATGCCTGTCAGGCCCACAAACCTGCAGGGCAAATTAAGCAATCATGTTCCCAGGACATACATAAAAATAAGTAAAAAACACTATTAATCCATAGCAACAAAAGGAGATGGCATGGCAACAGCAGCAACTGCAAAACAAAACAGCAAGGAGAGGAGGGGAGAGGGAAAATCCAGCCCTGCTTTGGCCTTTTTGGGGTTTTTAAGGTTGGGGGAGATGCTGAATCCCAGGTGGGGGAGGCAGAGCACGGTGTGGGTGCTGATGCCAGGGATGAGAAAGGTCCCAGATCCTGAGGATTGGCAGCAGAGCAGAGCAGGGAGCTGAGGATACCAAATCCAATTTGTTTTCAAGGTTTTTTTCCCCTAAATTAAACCAAAACATCAACAGCAGCTCTTAATTACCTCCCAAAGATGAGCTGCTCGTGGCACTGCAGAGGAAAAAAAAAAATAACCTTTTCCTCCTTGGGAATGGAGTTCTGTGAACTTGATGGATAAAATAACCCATCCCAGGTATGAGCAGCTCCTTAGGGGCTGTGCTCTGCTCCCACCCCCCCAAAAAAAAGATACTTTCAGCTCTCATGAAGGCAACATCCCTCTAGGAAAGAAATCTGGGCTAAAGTGAGCCCCAAAACACGGCTCCATGGCTGCTCTGCAGGCAGAGCTGAGCTGTGGCTGCGTGGGAAGGCTGATGGAAATAAGCCCTAATGGGTGTTAATTTGGAGTGGGAAGTTTGTGAGTCAGGCAGGGGTGCAGGGGAGGAGTGGGCAGCAGCCAGGATGCTGAGCAGGGCTGAGCTCCTGCTGCCTGCTCAGAGGGGAGTTTTGTGCTGCTGGAAGAGCAGCTCAGAGGGGTTGGAAGGGGAAAGGGAACTGCTGGGAGAAGGGAATTGCATGCAGGCAGTTTGGCTTGATCAGAGCCCACGCTCTGGGATGGTTGTTAAAAGGAGATTTTCCATGCTGGGAGAGCCAAAGCAAACACAGTGAAACTTAATTAAATGCCTGCCTGCTAAAATAATAATTTTCTTATGAATTGGGGAAGGTAAAATACAATGAGAGATGGACCTGATAAAGGAATTATGATTCTCCAGCAGATGCACATGGGTGAAGAGCACAACAAAGCAGGTTTGCTGGTGGGGTACATCCTCCACTTTTCCCTCTTGCAGATCCATGTGTGGGATGCTCTGCAGGGCTGTGCCAGGCTGTCTGCCTCATCCCAAACCCTGCACACCCAACCCAGTGCTGCTCCAGCCATGGTGCTGCGTGAATTCCCCACTGCAAGTGGAAATATTAATGCTTGTCTAGAGGAAAGAGAAGGAAAGGGATGGAAAAAAAAATCTTTGGATGGCTGGGATTTTAATTCTGTGGGCTGGGGAGAGGGGAGGCACCTCCTCTGAGGGGGGACAAGGGATTTATGCATGCTGAGAACTTGCTCAGTGTGGCTTTGGACAGGAAAAAATGTCAGCTGGAAGAAAGGGGTGACTGGTAAAATCATCATCATCCAGACAGCCCAGGAGAATCATTTCAGGAGGCAAAGTTGGGAAAGAAGGAAGAAAAAAATAAAATAAAATAAGAAAAAAAGAGGTCTTGAAGCATGCACCTGCAGGATGGGCTGCCCCCAAACAGGAGTGAGTGCAGTGTGTGCTCCTGCTCCCAAACTGCAAACTGCAGACACAGAGGCCAGACAGAGGTTCCTCCTCAAGGTGTCTCTCTGAATGTTATTTCCATTAGAAAGGGGAAAAAAAAAAGTTAGGATGGAGGGATGGATTGAATCTTTAAAGGGCTGGGAGTCTGCTGCCACTGCTCTGAGCCCAGTGTGTTCAGCATCTCCAGGAACTCAGAGAGAAAAGGTTTCCATCCCTGCCTGCTCTGGGGCAGCACTAATAAAATGTAGCAAAATGGAGAGAATGAGAAGAAATTTTGAGTTTTTCCTCTATTTTTGGTGGTTGGCTTCATCTCAGCACTGCTGGCTTCATCCAATGCATTTGGCAGCTTGGGTTTGACTCAGGGTTTGTGGGTTCAGTGCTTTTATATACCTCAAACCCATAGGGGAAGGGTTAGGCCAAAGCCCTGTTTTTTCACTAGTTTCATAAATGTGATCATCTCCAAAAAGTTCAGTTTTCTAATCCACTCCAAATGCAGATATTCCTTCTCTCTCAATAAAAAAAAAGCCAAACCCAGGGACTGTAAGACTGGATTTGGTCCCTACTTTATTTGGCACTGACTCTTGTAGATACACTGAACATTACTTCATGGCTGAAATTAGAGAAATAAACCCACTAATAAAGTAAACTAATAACTTTTACCCTCTTTGTCTTTCTCTGGGAATCAGGAATGGCTTAGCCTGTACAATAATTATACAGTAAGCATGGAAAAAAAGAAAAAAGTTCTTGACTCCTGCCATACCCAGCCCTTCCCACCAAAGGGGGAAAAAAACCACTTGGCAATAAATTAAAAACAGTTTTATTTACCTTGAACTACTCAGCCAAGAATGCACATTATTTAGGGACTGGAATAAAAAGCCATTCACTCTAGTTCAATTGGCCATTTAGTTCAATTTGTGTGTGTTACTGCAGGTAATTACTATGGTAATAATGTACTGTAATCTGTGCTGATTTGGAACTTGTCCTGTTTCTGTATTAATAATAAGTGCCATATATGTACTAATTACCAGTTTGTTACCATGGTTATTTGCGTAGATGCCATGTTAATGATACCCTGGAAACATAAAGCAATCCCATTTTTGAATTAAATCTTTGTGGTCTCTTTAGTGCTAAAAGCCCAATTCACATAAAATAATGATGAAGAAAATGAGCTCATCGGGGCTGCCTCTCCAGCGAGCTGATTAGCCAAGCTGCATAAATACATGGCTTTGCCACACTGAAAAATTAGAGCCTCCAAAACATTTTCCACTGTTGCTAAGTAACCCCCCAAAGATGACATCACTTACAGGAACACACTCTGCCAGATCTGTCATGCACACGTATTTATAGAGCCCGGCCCCGGCGCTGCCAGAGGTGTCAGGGGCTGGCTGCCAGCCAGGGACAGGGGCACAGAAATGGGCACATCCCTCCTTTCCCCCCCTGCTCAGCTTTGGCTGAGTGCAGCCATCCAGAGGATTCTCTTTTTTGGGATTATTTAAACCAGGAGGGAGCTGTGTGCTCCCTGCTCCATGATAATTTCAGGCCTGAGCTGGTTTGTGTCTCCTCCTCAGATGGGGCTGAGCAGAACATTTTGGGATGGTTTGTTGGGAATGTGGGCTGGGAGGGACAGGCTGCTGCTGCTTCCCAGCTGAGGGGACACTGGTGCTGACACCTCGAGGTTTTCCATCACATAATGACCAGCAGTGATCCCTACACTTTTCCCATCTATCTCATCCCACTTTTCCTGCTTTTCCCAATTTCCCTACTGTTCCATCCCACTTTTCCTGCTTCCCCCATTCTCCCAGTTTCCCCCACTTTCCCATCCCATCCCATCCCATCCCATCCCATCCCATCCCATCCCATCCCATCCCATCCCATCCCATCCCATCCCATCCCATCCCATCCCATCCCATCCCTCCTGCTTTTCTCACTCTCCCAATTTTCCCCATTATCCCAATCCCACTTCCCCCACTTTCCCTTACTATCCCACCCCACTTTTCCTGCTTTCCTCACTTTTCCAATTTTGTCCATTATCCCATCCCACTTTTCCTGCTTTCCCCAATTTCCCCCACTATCCCATCCCATCCCATCCCAGTTTTCCTGCTCTCCCCACTTTCCCAATTTCCCCACTTTTCCTGCTGTTCCCACGCAGCAGCCATGCGGGATGCACATTACAATTAAAAATAGTTCCTTGGCAACAAAACCATTCCCTTTTCCCTGAGCATAGAGTAAACAATGGGTCCTTCCTACCCTGAAATAAATGGCAATTCTTTAACCAGATGACACTGGGAAAAGAGCAGGGGAGCTGTGTGGCCCTGCTCAGCAAGGAATGAGGCAGGGAAACCTGGGGGTCCCAACCCTTTCTTTTGCTGTGGGTGAAGCCTGGTGGGTCTGGGGCTTTGCAAATCCATTGGGAGCAGCAAGACCAGAGCTGGAGGAGGGAGCAGGGTTTGGGCGCCAAGGATCAGCTGCAGGTTGGAGCTGGGGGTCTCCTCTCTCACTGACAGGAGAAAATGAGGTGGGAAGGAGCATCCTGATGAGTCTGATTGAGGGAAGCTCCTGTCCTGGGTGTGGGAGGACAAACAGCCACTGGAATCCTGGCCAAAAGCCCTGGGGAAATCACAATATTCATTTTCCTGCCCCTCAGCAGGTCAGGGATGGGCTGGCAGGGATCCACTGGAGGGTGCCCCGAGTTTTTACCCATTAAATAACCACTGGCCCAGGGTTGTGGCTGTCCTCCCGTTATCCTGTTTTCCTCCCTCTGCTTTGGCCCAAGGCCATCCCAGCATTTCCCTCCCTGCTCCTGCAGAACCCAGTCCCACAGCGGATACCATGTCACTTGAAAAGCTACTTAGTGCTCTTTATTATCTGGTCATTATTTTTCCACTGAAGCCTGAGATAAGCAAAGCATAAATCAAACCAGAACAGGAGCCACTTGGAGCAGGTAAAGCATGGAAAAGATTTTAATCAGTGATTCTGGGCAAGGAAAGCAAAAAGAGGGAGAGGGAGGGAGGAAAGAGGTGGGGGGAAAGAAACAAAGAAAGGGAAAGAAACACCACTTGTTGTTTGTGGGATGAAGACAAATGTTTCCAAAGCCACATTTTCCACATGATGCCCAGTAAAAAGCTCTCGGTTTGATTATTAATCACAGGGCAGCCTCCATCCATCACTCCATCCCTCCCGAGCTGTTTGATGTGCCACCCTCCCCTCTCACAGCCCCCACACTGGGCAGCTGTGACAGGGGACAGCAAAGCCCGGGAAGTCCTTCCAATAAAGAAAACGCCATCAAATAAACGGAGGAGGAAATAAATAAGAGGCTACGAGGGAAGCTGCTGCCGTGCCGGTTGGATCCCTGTGCCTCTGGAGACTTCTGGAGAGCTGCTGACACTGGGAGCGTCTCCTGAAATGGATGGACTTTGCCTCTTGCCTCATACATCTGTTTAATGACCTCTCCTCGCAGGCACTTGACATGTGATTTGCGGGATATAAATGTTACCTCTCCGCCGGGGTGTCGCAATCCCGCAAGGTGAGCGCACCTCGCCCCGCCGGGATGCCGGCCGGGCTCCCTCAACTTTCTTCCTCAGGCATTTCCTTTAAAAACCAAAAATAATAGTAATAATTAAAAAAAAAAAAACAAAAAACCAGCAACTAAAAAAACTCAACCCCTAACAGACCTTAAAAAAATGTGTTTTTTCCTCTCTGGAAGAAAACCGCTGCTGACACAGCGTTCAAGGCTGGCGCTGTTTTTCAGAAAAAAAAAGCAAACAGCAGCATCCCAACTGATTTCCTGCAAATAATAATAATAATAAATACACATATAAATAAATAAATCCTTAATTCTTTTACTGGCATCTGCAGCCCCTAATTCATAAATTCATCAGGACTTTCCCAGGATGTCAGTTTTGGCAAATGAGCCCTGAGTTGCTTCATGCTAATGGAGCGGTGGGCTGCCTGACCTCAGGAAATAGAGAGGCCAAACATGAAAAAACAGAGCCGGGTTCAAGGCTGGGGCTGTGAACCCCAGATTTGAGGGTGAGGTCGGCGAAGGGTCAGGCAAGCATTGTGTGGTTTCTATTTAAAGCCTTTCATGCCGCTGCCAGAGCCCTGTCGGCATTGTGTGCGGGAGCAGCGCGGCGATGGAGAAACGCGCTCTCGGAGATGCTGACTGCAGGAATGGGCAGGGATTGGAAACAGCCACGCTCGCCCAGAGCCAAACCTCCCCTCGCTTGGGAAGAAAGGGAGGGACAGCTCTGCCTGGCTCTTTTCAGCGGCTAACGCAGATGGATTTGCTTTGGCGTTTAAGGGTGATGGATGTGCCAGGTACTATTCATTAGCGATGATTTGTTGGGGCCAGCTTAGCTCGCCTGCCCATTAGGACGCATTTACTTCGCAGGTTAGTAATGATGGGTGCGCTTAATAGTTCCTAAGTATCGGAGGGCATTATAAAAGCCCTGGAAGAGAAGGTTATCAATATTTACAGCTTCAATTTGTTGGGGGAGGAAACCCAGTGCGTGTGCCTGGAAGGGGTGTTAGCCCCAGTCCCTGCTCCCAGAGAAGGCTGGACCAAGAGGGAATAGCTTTAAATCCGGTTGTGCTTTGTCCCCAACGCATCTGAGTGAGTGGCAGTCGCAAATTTTTTTGGCTCATTCTGAGGAAAACAGGCCCAACCCCAAATCTGAGCCCGGCAGCCTCAGGTGGGTCACAGTCCTGTTGGGTTTGCCTCTCCACCAGCACCATGATCAGAGCAGGCAGAAGGTCACTGACTGAGGGATGATTATGGCTATTACATCCCAATTCCCTTTCCCTCCCCCTGGCTCAGAGTGAGATGCTGCTAACAGCCCTCAGCCCATGGGCAGCCATTCACTTAAGCCCCGATTTTTCATTAAAATAGCACATGTGGCTATCAAGCATCACAAGGTCACGGGGCTGCATTGTCTCAGCTTAATATGATGCCATTAAGGCTGGACCATCACATCTCCCATACAGCAGGTTCAGCAGCACAAGATCAAGCATTGGGCAAGACTGCAATTTCCTCCTGTCCTCCTGCTATGATCTTATCAAAGCCTGACTGATCTCCGTGCACCAAATCGTGCTGGAGAGCATCAAACACGGTGGAAGCTCCTTTTGCAGCAGCTCGTGGGGAGGGTGGGTCACAGCCCAGCTCCCTTTGTGTCACAGGGGAGGCAGGATGGGGTGGCTCAAGCACCCAGGCTGAGAATTCTGCGTGAGTTCATTTTTTATCTTTACCATTGGTGTTGGGTTTTATTTCAATCGAGCCCTCATGGGTGTGAATCTGATTTTTCTGGCCTGAGACCCTTGGCATGGTGGCTGTTCCTGCTCTCTGCAGCCTTCAGCAGCTCTTTTATTTGTCCCTCAAATAACCAGACAAGGATAATTCATTTCTTGCAGCTTTTATCTACCTGCCTGAGCTGTAAGTCCCTTTATTTTACCATGCAGAGTTCCTGGCACAGCAGGGCCCTGCTCTCTGTATCCGACAAGATGCAAGAAGGCTGGAGAACAACTATGGAACAGAAGCAGAGGTAGGAAAATGCAGATTTGGAACTGTCTGGTGGCTTTATTAGGCAAAGAAGTGGCACTCACAGCCTCCCTGGCACTAGGTGTGTACGTGTGCCCAGGTGGGAGGTTTCGTGCTGAGATGAAGGAGAGTAAATAAAGGCAGGTTTGTGTGAGCAAACCCTGCCAAAGAGGAAACATCTCCCTCGAGATCTCCAGCAGGAGGGTTTGCAGAGCAAACAGAAGTGTTGCTTCATCCCAGAGGATGCCAAGCCCCACTGCAGCCCCCTGAGGGGTGGGGAAGGATTGGAAGGGACAGAGTGGCTTTTTCCAGCAGAAAATGTGCCGGGTCAATGAGGAGAAACAGGGACCAGAAGGTGACAATGAGGAAGGAACTTCCTTAAAGCACCAACTCCCCAAAAATGCACAGAGGCACAAAAACCATCATTTGAGCCAGAACAGCTGAAAACATCAAGAGCTAATTGAGCAGTGGAGGCCATCTCCCCATAGCTACGTGTCAGCTCCTGTTAGATCTGCTCCAGAATGTTCCCTGAGAATGCACAGACCTTCTCTGCAGGTATTGATCACTTGTTTTCCAGGCCCTTCCCCTGGGCAGGCAGGGAAGGGGGCTGGGGGTGGCTCCCCCCACCAACAGCCCGTCAGCTGCAATTGTTTTCTAGTGAAAATAGATGTTCACTATTGATCCCTCTCCCTCCGTGGAGTCCGGGGGCCTTCTCCTCAGTTACTCTAATAAAACACAACTTAATTAAATTTGTGCCTTGCTTTTTCAATATTGCATTATCCTAATTACTAATTAAGGGGGACCACGTGTAAGGGGTAGGCATTATTCCCTGCAAAAGATCCCCCTAATGGCCTCAATGACATCTCAGGGAAGGAGGAAATCTTTCAGCAAAGGCCAGGACTGAGACTTGGGAAAGGATCCCTGGGGGCAACTTAAATAGAGGCTCTTTAACCCTTCAGCTGCCACCCTGGAATTTGCTGAATCACGGGGGAAACACCAGTGCAAAGCTGTGCTGCATGTGGCAGGCAGGAAAAAAGGGAAAATTGGGGTGGAATTGAAAGGAATGGGGGAATCTCTGTGTGGAAAGCAGGTCAGGGGAGTGTTGAGGAGGAGTTCAAGAGGAGTGTGTTGCCCAGTCCCACACGTCCTCCCACGCTGGTGTGGACACTCCAGCTGGGGGACATACCAGAGCTGGGCCTTGGCAGGCAGCAGCCAGGATTTCAAGCCTGTACTCGACATCCTGCTCCTGTCAGGGCTGGGCCAGAAGGGCTTTGTTCTGTTCCAAGTGGCAATTAAACACCCAGAATCACAGGGAGCGTTTTTTGGGGGGACTGCTGGCAGTGGGGAAATCTCACCCTGGGTCTTGTGCTGAGCAGGAGCCACCTGATTAAAGCCAGGCTTAAATCAGACTGCTGGCAGAGCAGACTAAGCTGGTCTGCACACAAATATCTTTGAATAAATCCCAAATTTCCTTTAATAGTCCCCAGGGACTGAAGCCTGTGCTGGGCTCGCTCACCCCTCCCTGCTGGAGCACCCTTGGTTGGAGTTCACCAACATTTTTACCTCATTTTCCATGTGAGTTGTGGCAGTTCTGGCTCCCTAAGTCCCTGGTTCATTCCTCACATGGATCTTTTTAGAAACAGACTTTTCCCCTTAAATAATGTGGCTTGGAAGTGTGAGCTGAGATGCTGGAAGGAATTGGGGAAGACTAGCAAATAGGTAATTGTTGGAGGAAAAAACATAATACTTTGGGCATTGTAGAGAATTCCACAATGCTGGGATTCAGGAATAGCAGCTCTGCCATAGATTTTGGTGCTTCCCAGGGCAGTAATCACCCTTCACTTTTGGGATGAAGCTTTCAGGTCTCCACTTAAAACTCACCAGCATTTGACATCTGGGGAAACTGAAGCACCAAAACAGAGACAGTTACATGTCAGGCACCTTCCAAATCCTCCCCATTTCCCTTTCCATGGTGCTTTGTGTGTTGCTTTATGCAGCAGACAGAAATTAGCCAAGGAATCATTAATGGAAATTTCAGAAGCCTCCAAACAATATCAATGTCTACGATTTGGCATCCTGTTGGTTTCCATTCTGCCCACAAGTTAAACTGATCACGGCTCTATTTTGGCTTATTTTATCTCTCCCTTCCTCAGAGTGATTGAAATCTTAATAATCAGGGATAATATCCACGCCAAAGTTTTAAGCAATAAACATATAAACAGAATGAAGAGAAGCAGAATGCTCACGTCTCTCAGCAGTGCAAATGGCTCCGTTTTATTTTGCTGTAGCAGATGTTAAGTTTCCAATAATAAAATAAAATAAAAAAAATCTAAGGGAGACATTTAGCAAAGTATAGCTTTACACTCCAGAGTTATCACTCCAATTTCAACTGGGACCATAAAGTTTTATGAGCTATTAAATTGCCCTAAACCTCCTTTAGCACACCAGCTCTAACGTTGGAGATTAACCATTTAGGAAGAGGAGGTTCCCTTAGCTGAGATCCGAGTTTCCCTGCACTCTGACTCAGTCTAGAACACTTGGCTGTGGCAGAGCCATTAGCTGGTGCTGGGATTGCTAATTAGCCTGCAGGTAATTACCAACCTGCATCCCTCCCACAGAGTCTGGAGCACCCAGGACTGGGGGGATGCTCAGGGGAGCACAGGGAACAGCTCAGCTCCTTGGCTGGCTGCAGTTTTGCTTCCCCCCAAATCCCTTCAGCCATTCAGGGATGCTCAGGGTTTCTTATCCCTCTGTTTCACAGAATTCCAAGCTAGTTTGGGTTGGAGAGAGTTTCAAGGTGATCCAATTCCACCCTCTGCCATGGGAACCTTCCTCTCTCCCAGGCTGCTCCAATGTCCAACCTTGGACCAGCCTTGTCCAACCTTGCCCTTGGACACTTCCAGGGATGCAGGGACAGCCACAGCTGCTCTGAGCATCCTGTGCCAAGGCCTGCTCACCCTCCCAGGGAAGGATTCCTTCCCAATATCCCACCTAACCCTGCTCTCCTTCTCAAAGTCTCTCTCCAAGCTCCCTCCAGGTGCTGGAAGGTGTTTCATGAAGCCTTCTCTTCTCCAGGCCGAGCAATCTCCAATTTCCTTTTTGTTTGGGAGACAAATCCATCTGAACATGGCCTTTGACTGTGTTTTATCACCTTGCAGAAGAGACCTTTGATCCTGGCTTGAATGCCCTGGATGCTGGAGTGGAACTACCTGACCCAGGGAAAGGTTAAGTGTCAGTTCCATTGACACTTGCAGAGCTTTCTGCAGAGAGGGGAAATAAAAGCACTCCAGCCACATCCACAGTGTCACAACATCTCCCTGAAGCCCAGGGTTGTTTGATTGATTTTTAAACAGGCACAAACCTGGGGCAGAGCTGGTTTGGATCCGTGGGATGGGCAAAGGGCACCTGTGAGGTTTTGCCACCTGCAATCTGCCAAACCACCACCCTTCACCCCCTCTGACCCTCTGGCCACCAAACCTCTGGCCAGGTCATCATTTTGCCTGTAAGGTAGTCCAGATGCCTGGCCACATCTGGAGACATCTGTCTTGAGAGACCTGGGGCTGTCTCACGCTGATGACTTGCAGGGATCTGGCGTTTCTCCTAAAAATTTCTGCTCTAGCTCCTCTTCTGCCATGAGCTTTGGAAAGTCTCTCCAGCTGGGCTGGCTTGGAGCCCTGCTGAGGGCTGGGGTGCAGGGGAGGGCCCTGAAATTAAAGCAGAGCATCACAGAAATCACAGAATGCTTTGGGTTGGAAGGGACCTTAAAGATCACCAAGTTCCAACACATTTCCACCTTTCCCTGGTGTTCTCTTGAATTTTTGGGGACTGTGTGGGAAGCCACCAGCAGGAGAGGTGGGAGCTGCTCCCCAGGAATGAACAGTGGCCACAGAGCTCAGGGAAGAGGGAGGCTGGACCCTCGTGGTTTTTGGAGTTAATGAGCACAGAGCCAGGGGACCGAGAGGCGCTGGGAGAGGGCGGCTCCTTCCCGGGAGGAGTTTGGAAAGAAAGGGTAACCCCTGCTCTATTTTTGAAAGAAATGCCTCAGAGGCCTTCTCCTGCATCCTGCAAAGGCCACTGCCAGGGATCTGCAGCAGCAGGGGGGGCTTGGCAGCCTGCAGGGCTGGGAAATGCCTCCTCCCAAAAGCCTGAGTCCCGTTTCCCCCGAGATAAGATCTGCAAGGGCTGGTTTTTTCCCCCTAAATTTTTTGAAGGTATTTCCTCTTTGGAGCCTTTATGGATGGTTTCCCCTGGCTGAGGGCTGAGCAGTCACCTCCCCAAGGCAGGCAGGGTGGCTTCCCCACACCCACATTGTCCTTAAGAATCTTGGGGAGATGCTTCAAAGCCTCTGGTACCTGGAAGAGGAACGAGCCAGACCCCAGCATCAGTTTCCTACATTACAGCACAGCCCACATCCCAGGTGGGGCTTCTCTGCAGAGCCTTTGCTTTCTTCCCAACCATCTGCTGTGGTTAAAATCCTGCCTGGGACTTAAATTCATGTACAAGTTGGTGCAACAGCCCAGCATGTTCTGGGGAGCAGCAGGTCTTCCACCTCTGATCCCTCCTGGCTCTCTGCACACTGCAGCTTTTTTCCTTCTTGATTTTAAAGATGTATTTTGCTGTCTGAGGTGCCTCAGACATCAGCAGAAACAGCATTAAGAGCAGCAGAGTTTTGCCTTTGAGTTCTCTCTAACTGCATTATGGTGCCATGAAGTTAAACATTACATAGGTACATAAATAGGCTTGGACTCGATAATCTTAAAGGTCTTTTCCAACCTAAATGATTCTGTGATTCAATCCAGCAAGCCCCAGGCTTCAGAAAGGCTCTGACTAAGCCAATCTTCAGCAGTGCAGATGTGTCCCATGTCCTGTGTGACACAAAAATAAGGTTTAATTGATGTAAGCTGGCAGAATAATAGGGCAGTCCATCTAAAATTAGCTGGAGGTCGAAACTTTTCAAGCCATCCCTTCTTCTGCAACTGGGGAAGAAATCCCTCAGCTGTAGCACCCTGCTTTGCTGTGGATATTTCAGTTGAGCAACTTTTGAGGCTGACTCAGAGAGATTTCCTAACACCACACTCCCCAGATAGCAAACACCAGCTCTGGGAGACAGAAAAACACAGTTCTCACTCATCCCAAGTGGAGCTGCCCAGCCTGGAGCCACATGGAGGTTCAGTGGTTCCCTTCCCAAAGGCTGCAAGTTTCTCTCTGCAATTTTAATTACATTTTAATTTTATTTTTAATTTTGAGGGATGGGGGGCACCCTCAAAATGCTGCACATCCTATGAGTGCTTGAGCTCTCAGTTTTTCTCCTCCCAAAGTCCCCTCTCTTGGGTTGAGGCAGCCCTGACAGAGCAGCTCCATTCTTTACTGGTCCCTACAAGAGCATCTTCCTGGAAGGAATTCCCAGCTGGAGCAGGGAATGGTCTCATGTGGCCACAGTGTCCCAGCTTGGTCTGCTGGGGTGTCCCCACACATGTTACCTTCACTCTTGGTCTGAGGGAGTAGCACACCCAACATCCCAAATTATGAACCCTTCATAGCTAAATTAATGAAAGGAAATGCAAAGTCCTGTCCAAACCAGAGACTGGGCAGCATTTCCATCCCATTCTTCTGCTCCTCCAGCTCTTTGCTCTCCTCCTGCTGCAGGTAGATGGAGAATGCAAATAGCATGGTGAGAGATGTGACCTTTTGGCTGAATGTCACCAGGTCCTGCAGCCCTGGGAGTGTTTGCACTCAGCTGTTGGCTTTAGCCTCTCCAGATATTTATACAGATCCCCTGAAACTCGAGGGGATGACTCAAAGATGGTTTTGACCTTGGTGGTTTGATGGGCTGCAGCTCTGAAATGTTGTGTTTCTATCAGCAGTGTTGGCCTTTCAATTTAGGAACCCCTAACAGGGACCTGGGTCTGCCACTGCCCTGGAAATGTCACTGTTCAAGGGGTGGGAAAAGCAGCCCCAGGCTGGAATGGAGTCATCTAAAATCCTGACATGGTGTTTGGGGTTGGAAACCTAAAATCAAAGGGATTGAGCTTGAAATTCTTGAGGGATGTTTTAATTAATTGTGGAATTGTAGGATCACAGAATGGTTTGGGTTGCAATGGACTTTAAAGTTTATCCAGTTCCACCTTCTGCTATCCCAGGGTGCTCCAAGCCCCATCCAGCCTGGCCTTGGGCACTGCCAGGGATCCAGGAGCAGCCACAGCTCCTCTGGGCACCTGTGCCAGGCCATCCCCACCCTCACAGGGTAGAATATCCCAATATCCCATCTAACCCTACCCTCTTTCAATTTAAAGACATCATTTTCCAGTTTAAAGCCATTAATTGATGACTCCACTTCCAGGGTGTCCCTCAGCATCCCTCTGAGTGTGTGAGGAGCTGGGAATGACCACCCCACACATCCAGGGCTCCTCCAGAGTGACAAACATCAGAAACCAAGCCCAAAATGCAGCTTGGATGTGCTGCAGAAAACTTTGTCCACACTGGCTGTACCTACAGGAGCTTCACCTCCCTGGGAGGATGAATTGGTCACAAACTTTTCTCCTGTATGGATTTCAGGCTGTTTGAGGAAAAGCTGCTCCCTCCTGCCTGGCTGCCTCCCATCAAAACCAACATGTGGCTTTTCTGCTCCTCTCCTCTGGCTCTGTGGAGTCTCATCCCAGCAGACAGGCTGGCATTGCTCTCTGCCTCCAGATGATGCTCAGATCCATCTCTGCAGTTCTGGAAGCAACCAGCACAGCCACGAGCACAGAGAGAGACTCCCAGCCTTGGGAGGGGGTCTGGGATGAGCTTTGGAAGGCCAGGATGGAGCAGGGATGGGTCTGAGTGAGGTTCCAGCCATCCCAGGTCTCTGTGTCCATCCTGTCACTCTTACATCCAAACCCTTTCCTCCTCCTTCTCATCCCTTATTTTACATGCCACAGCCATCCTGTCGCCTGCCTCCCAGCGATGTTGCTCAGAGAAATTAGGGCAACTGCTGCACTGGGTTTTTATTAGTATTGCCAAACTCTTTCAGCATTTTTAGAAAGGGCTTGAAAAGGATCCAAGCCGTTTCTCCTTCTTCTGTTTCTTTTCCTCCACCTCCTCCCTCCCCACCGCCCCCCTCCCCTCCTCTGTCTGCGGATGCTTTGGGATGAATTAATTTAGACGTGCGGTTTGGAATGCTTTTGGCTCCTGGTTATCGAGCCATTCAGCAGCTCTGGGAGCCTCCCCCGTCGGCTGTTATTGAAGCAGACAGAGAGGGGCGGAGGAGATGGCAGGAGCCTGATTTGTTGGCTTGTTAGTTCTGCTGCTGCGAGCCGTCCATGGGCTCAGGTTTCCCCATCCTGGCTGACACGGGCAGGCAGCAGCCAAAACGCTGCTCCCGGAGCCAGGCACACTGCTGGTGTCACCTCCTGGCCCACGGGAGGGTGTCCCATACTGGGAAGGTGTCCCATACTGGGAAGGTGTCCCATGCTGGGATGAGATGCTCTTTAAGGTCCCCATCCAACCCAAAGCGTTCTGTGAATCTCTGTGGAAGCAAAATTAAGTTGTTTGTCCTTGTTTTTCTTTTGCCTGCCCCACTCCACTGTCCCCAAGGCTGTCACCCCAGCTGTGCTCTGGCACCCCTGGCAGGTGTCCCAGCAAGGCATTTTTGGCCCCAAGGGGAGGCAGAGCTGACTTAGCACCAGCAATGAGCATGTGGAGAGCACCTTCTGTCTGATCCTTCCTTGAATCCTGGGCTGGATTTGATTTCCCCTCTCTGTGCCCCAAACTCTGGTCCAAGGGCATCTCTGATGTTGCCCCAGCCCCACGGTGCCAGGGCAGGGCTTGGTGGGCACTGATGCCATGGGCACAGCCCAGCTCACCTCTGCTAGAGGATAGATGAGCTCTGGATCTCCTGGATCCTCCCATAATACAGAAAGAAGCAGAAATCACCACTAAATCCTTCTGAAAAGCACCTCCTGCCCCTGCTGCTCTGAGGGGGTATCACTGAGACTCTTTAATCATAAGGAGGATGGTTAGAATTCATTATTTTCTCAGCTTTCTAGTAAAATTTTCAAAACCCACCTGAAAATCTCATTATTCCCTGTCAAGGCTTTCTTTGAGAATTCATCTGCTCTGATTTCATACTGGGCTAATACCTAAGAAAAATATTATCTCTCTGCTTGGCTTCCTGCCACCCCAGCCCTGTTTGTGTTTCAGTGATGGACAAACCCACTCCAGTTTATTTTTGTAGCTGGTAAAACCACCCTTCCAGCACTCCCCTTGCTCTGAACTCGAGGTCCAAGTACAGTAGGGCGTGCTGGAAATCCCATATGGCTTTAGAGCATCCCCATGTGCAATCCATGGCTCTGCAGCAGGCAGAGATCTGTTCCTGGAGATCTGCTCAGTCATCTGTGCTTGAAACAGCAGGGGAAAAGTGCAAAACCCTGATTGATGCCATCCATAGGGAAGTGGGAATTGGTAGGATGACTTTGGGTGCAGAAATTCCTGTTTCCCATCTGTTTTATCAGTTTTACTCAGTATGTACCAAGTTGAAATGCCAGAGGTGCAAACTGACACTTTGAGGGGTTGCAGTGGGTTTTGGAGCTTTTGTGTTTGTAGGATCACAGGAAACAGTTTGGGTGGGAAGTGACCTCAAAGCTCATCTCATTTCCACTGTCCCAGGTTGTTCCAAGCCCCTTGGACATTTCCAGGGATCCAGGGGCAGCCACAGCTTCTCTGGGCACCCAGCACCCCATCTGTCCCTCTGGCAGTGGAAACCATCCCCTTGTCCTGCCACTCTTGTCCAAAGTCCCTCTTCAGCTCTCTTGGAGCCCCTTTAAGCACTGGAAGGTGCCCTAAAGTCTCCCCAGAACCTTCTCTTCTCCAGGCTGTTTTAGCAATTTAAGCTCAGATGCAGAGAGGTTTTGAAGGCCTAATTCCCACTGTAAGGATTAAAAATTCTCCTGAGATTTGCCAGCAGAGCTCTACTTGGAAGAGGCTGGGCTGGGAGCTGACTGCACCAACAAACCCTGCAAGGACTTTTTATCTATTGATTAACACCCCTAAAAATAGAGACTTTTGGCCTCTCTCTGTACTGGTTGGACTTGATGATCTTAGAGATCTTTTCCACCTTTCTGGGTTCTGTGATTCTGAAGAACACCCGGTGTGGGTGTGAGCACTTGTCCCCATCACTGTCCCCAAAGCACACAGGGAGTGTTCATTGTGGATGACACAGCTATCCCTGAAAAGGGCTCCTGGGACCTCATCCCCTGAGATAAGAAACTCTTTCCTTAGGATGACTCATGTTAGAGAAATGTTCACCCCCTACAGAAACCCCAGTTATATTTTAGGATTTCTATTGGTCTTTAACTTTACTAAATGATTGCTCTTTTCTCACCTAGAATTTTAAAGTAATTGGATAGTTTTCAACTTATAATTTTACTGATTTCAGTCCCGCTAAACCCTATAAAAACCTCTTGTTTTGCTATGTATTTGGATTTTACTAGTGGAACCCTTTGAAGAAATAAAGCTATAAATCTTTGGAACTTCTGCTGTGATCTCAAGATCTCATTCCTAGCCAGCCAAGGTCTGCAAGTGAAGATGAATCTCCCAAAAGAACTATTTGCCTAATTGTTGGACATTGCTTGCACTAAGACCTAGTACTGAATTCTGCCTCCAGGACCCCAGGAATTGTGCAGCCAGAAGCCAGAACCATCCTGGCTACAGCTCACCCTGTACCTGCAGCTGGAATCACTCCAGGCCATGGCTAAGACATCAGCATTCCTCTATTCTGGGCTGTTTTTTTTGCCAAGGTTGCTGCCTGGGCTGTCCACAGCTGAGCTGAGACTGGCACTGCCATGGTTGTTCCTTGCAGAGCTCTGGCTGCTGTCCCAGGAGAAGGAACAGCCAGATGAGAGAGTTAACACGAGGTAACTGAGACTGTGAATTTACAGCACAGCAGCTGCTCCCTGCCCCATGGAGGATGCCAAGAGCTCCCTGATCCATCCTGTGGGGATGGGAATGAGCTGCCTGCAGGAAGGGTCAGGGATACAGGCACTGCTGAGTGAGTCTCCCCACCCCACACCACAGGCAGAGCTCACACAGGGAATTATTGTGAGATGCTGCACAGAGAGAGCTCTGCTGGCAAATTCCCTCTGCTGCCAGGGCTGCAGTGGCTGGGCTGGAGGATGCTTTAATGCACTCATCTCACACAGAGCACTTGATGCCTCTTCTCCATTGGAGAGGGGAAGAATAGAGAGGAATGTGGGAGAGCAGTGGAGAGTGGCGCTGCCGCATTGAGTGTCTGAGGTGGGCAGCCAGGCACTCTGCGAGCAGCCTTCCTCCAGCTGGGCTCCTCTTTTGCAATTCCAGCGTCTTGTTTGTCAGTAATTTATATTGACAGAGTCTTTCAAAACACTTTAGGCTTGTTTACAACATCCAGCAAGAACATTTTGTCTCATGTCCTTTCCATTCTTTAAGACGATCCTCTCGTCCGTGCATCCCCCAATCCCCTGTGCTGCTCCAGAAGCTGCTCCCTCACTCTCTGTAAATCTGATGGGCTGGAAAAGAGCCTCCAAATCTACTTGATGGGATGCTCCTTCCTCTCTAATTGCTAATTAGGTTTTCCAATTGGGGCAAAGCACCTTTTCCATGGCACAAACCTCCCTGTGCCAGGCACGCTCACTCTCGTGTGTTGTTGTTGCACGTGGAGTTGGTTGTGCTGGGAGCCAAAGTGACACAAACCTGCAATGAGGAATGGGCACATTTGGGACCTGCTCCAGCATCCAGTGGCATCACTGGAGCTGGAAGTACAGGATACCTCCTGCCAGGTTGGCTCTGCTGTTTTCAAGCACTGAACCCAAAGGACCAACTTCATCCCTCTCCTCTCCATCTCTCCTGATTTCTGCAGCTTTTTGCTATGGTGTGGCTCATCTGGATGCCTTGGTTGTCCCTTGCACATCATCCTAAGAGCACTGGGAAAATCCTTTTGTGAAGTCCACCCCACTAGCAGAGACCAGTTTAAAACATTTTTAAAGTTTCCTCCAGCCTTGCAGGCAGATGTTTTTGAAATGCTGGAGGGGAATGAAATAAAATACTTGGACAAAACCCCTCTGCAAAAGCAGCTGCTCCTGGGGCTGGCAAGGCAAGTGCTGGTGAAGACTGGCAGCCTTGCCCCAGCCAGATTTAATGCAGCCAGCTCAGGGGGGAGCAGGGAGCAGCACAGTCCTGGGAGCACAGACACCACTGCATTGTGTGGCCAGCCCTGTGCTCAGCCTGCCCTCCCTGCTCCCTCTGCCTGAGCCCTGCTCCAGCCAGGATAAAGCCTGGACACATCTGACTGCCCAAGCCACAATAATCCCCTCTTTTTGCACTTACCTAAGGAGGCTGGAGTGCCCAATTATTTTAGAGTCTGCTGTTTAACGTGCTCACAGCCTTGATTAAGACTTTTCATCTTGCAGGCAGAGATCAAAGTGAAAGCCTGAGTTCTGCAGTGCTGCACTGTGGGCTGGGGCTGCTCTTGCTGCTCCCTTGTGATTATTGAGCTGTCTGGATGGCAGAGCAGCAGGGAGGGAGCGCCATGTCCCAGTGGGATGGGCAGCAGGATTAAGGACATTTCAGCAGCCTCCATCCTCCTTTTATTATCCTTCCCACCTCCTTCCTTCCTACCCCACTCGGAGAGGTTGCCCAGATGGATGAACAGGCCCACTAATCCTGTTAACATTGAGCAGCATTTCCAGGAGGGGATACATTTATAGAGCTCGGGAATAAAGCACTGAACAGGGCTTTGCCTTTCTAATCCTGGCCTATGGCATGGCTTTTAGCCACTTGGTGCAATCAGGAGCCTTACACCAAAACCAGCAAAGCAATGGAGGTCTTGGCAAGGTGGAGTTCTGGCCTTGGTCTGGTTTTCTCCATCCATGAAGGTCCCATGCTCATCCCTAGACATCAGAAGAGCAATCATTGCAGCACTGTCCCAAATAAACCCCTTTTCTACCTCCTTGCAGAGATGGACTCACCTGGAGGGACAGCTAAGAACCATTTCCAGGATTATTTATGGCTATGTCGCATTAATTTCTCTGCAGGGCTAATCAACCATAACACCTCTGAGGGACTCATTTAAACACAATTAGGGGGGAAAACGGGGTGTGAGGCTCCAGGAGGCTCCCCCACACACAGCATCTGGCTGATGAGAGAGCCTGTCAAGAGCTGCCTGTGTGCTGGATGCTCCCTGCCACGATAACTGTTCAGAGTGGATGAGCTCTCTGTCAACAACTTAATAATCCTCGTCTGCCCTGTCAGCCAACACTCCTGAAATGAAGAGCTGATAACGAGGGGGTTAGAGCAGGGAAAATGGGGCTGTTTTGTCAGCACAACGCTCTTGTCATCAAAAAGACTCTGCAAAATCTTGCTGGCTCCTTCACCAGCCCTACAGCCCCGTTTGTCCCACACAAACAGCAGCAGTAGTGACAGGAGCCCTGCAGAAAGCAGATGTGGATGAGCCTCCTCCAGACTCGAGGAATTTGCCTGGTTTTCATCCAGAAGCTTTTCTATCTCTGTTTTTTAAACTAGTGCTTTTGCGTGCGTGCAGCTTCAAATTATTCCCTGTGAGCTGAGGCCAGGCAGGAGCTGTGCTGCAGTGAGGAGTGCAGAGCTGAGTGGAGAAGCTGCTCTTTTGTCCTCAGCACCAGTGGGAGTGTAGCAGAGAGGATGCAGGATGTGGTGCATGTCCCCCAGAGCAGGTCCCAGCTCATCCTCTGCGTGGGCTCCACTTCCCAGAGTGGAAGGGATGGAGGAGGATGCTGCCCTTCAGCAGTCACAGAATCACACAGAATCATAGAACCACAGAATCACAGAATCACACAGAAACAGAAGCACAGAATCACAGAGTCACAGAATCACAGAATCACAAAACCACAGAATTATTAGACTGAAAGAGACCTCCAAGATCATCGAGTCCAACCCAACCCAACACCTCAACTAGACCATGGCACCAAGTGCCACATCCAGTCTTTTTTTTTAAACACATCCAGAGATGGTGAATTCACCCCCTCCCTGGGCAAACCATTCCAATACTTTATCACTCCTCCAGTAAAAAACCTTTTCCTAATACCCAACCTATATTTCCCTTGGTGCAGCTTAGGACTGGTTGTGTCAGTGTTGCCTGGAGAGAGATACTGACCTCTGTCTGGATACAACCACCTTTTTAGAGAGTTTTAGAGAGTGATAAGGTCACTCTGAGTGACCTGCCCAGTCCTTCTTCACCCTGGGCTTGTCCCAGTCCCATCACGGATCATGATGGTCCCATCACCCGGAGCCCAAACCCTTCTCTGGAGCCTGGCAGGACACCAGCCCACCCTCATTGCACAACAGGAGCCATCCCAGGGGATCCTTCTGGCAAAGAAGAAGGCATTAATGCTTGGGGAGCAAATTCCTCTGGCTGCTTGAGGCTGGGACTCAGCACTCTGGAATTCCAGAGCGATAACACGGCACGAGAATGTTTAAAGAGGCTGAGGATGCAAACAGCAGGGCTGCAGCCCAAAACTCACAGCTCTGACTGCTGTCCTTCTGGGGTTTATCCCCTGGGCTGGAACGAGCTGCTGCCCATCCCACAGTGCTCCCTGAGCTTTGCAGGAGCGAGGATCTGGCAAAATTAGCCCCTCGTTAGCCATGCCTGCAATCCCTCACCGCAGCGGGAATGGAAGCAGATGCCAAATTGCCACCTGGAGTAATTTTTTTTTTTTTTTTTTTTTTTTTTACAATTGAATTACAATCGGCTGGAGACAGCAGGAGCTTTTCTTTCATATTAGCTGGGTATGGAAGCACTGGGAGGCTGCTGCTGTACTGATCCCAAAGCCTGGTCCAGCACAGCTCCCTGCACAGAGCATCTCCTTCAAACCTCATCACCCTCCAGCTGCAGGAGCCACTCTTGCCTTTCATGCCATCACAGAATGGAAAAAAGTGCAAAATCCAAACACCCCTTGAAATAAAATGCAACTTCAAGCTCTTATTTTAAATGTAGGAAAACACTCCAGATTTAACTTGGAATTTTTTTCCCCCACTGTTGCAAAGGAATTTGGAATATTTTCCCAACTCATATTTTAACGTGTAGGGACCTCGAAGAATTTTCCCTGGAGTACATGAAAATGTTCAAAGTGGCATCAATATGGCCTTCCAGGGAACTCCAGCTTCTCTGGCATGGATTCATAATAAATAATAAAATTATTTGGGCTGGAAGGGACCTAAAAGATCATCTTATTCTACCCCCTGATCATAAAACTTGCTCTGGGTCTCTCACAGCTTTGTTCAAGCAGTGATGCAGTTTGGATCAGAGTTAATTAGCTGAAAACCAGCCCGATTGTGTCTGTGCATGATGCAATCCCATTTCTGACTGCTGAGAGATACATTCTGTCACTTTTTGCTGGGAAGTTTTTGAGGTGTTTAAGACAGAAAACATTTGTGGGCAGATTTTGAAATGTACGCCCACAAAACCCAAACTCTGTGAAACTTTCTATTTGTGGGGAAAACACTGAGGTGAATTCTTTGTTGCTTGTGTAAGTTCTTGGTTTTATGGAGAACAGTCCTGGGATATGGATTTGAAACAGAATTTTAATATTTTTATATATGTATATATATAAAACAGCTCCCAACTCGTTGGGTAAATTCCCCATAAATCCATATCCACTCGTGCACTAGAGCAGCATGGAAAACCAAAGTCACTTTTGCCTGGCTCAGAAAAAGAAGCCTTGAGAGCTGCCAACATCTGCTTTCAAGGCTGGGAGGATGAGGGTGTGATGTGGGAGCAATCACAGGCATGGACCCCGGGAAAAAACACGATCATCTCTCAAAATAATTCAAGTTTATCCTCCGTGAGACTGACTCACCCTCCCCGAGCAATATCCGTGGTCACCCCATGGATCAGGGCTGTCAGAGCAGGGGCAGTGACAAGAAATGGCACCAGCAGGATTTGAGAAGCTCCTGCCCCATTTCCCAGCACAGATGGGTGAAGGATGGCAGCAATAAGAAGCCAGCAATCCCAATTTCCTGATTTAATCTGGCTTCACCCAGCTCTGTGTCACAGCTGGGTTTCTCCATGGTGGTTTCTGCACTGAATCCATGCCCTCCTTTCTTCCCTTCTGTCTCCCCATCACAATGCCTTGCCTGCCTGATTTTGTGCTCAGAAGCAGCAGCACTGCTGGTTTAAATGCTGGCAGCTGGCAACATTTTTCCCTTGGAGCCAAAAAAAACCCAAGTGTCTGCTCTCCCAACCTGGGAAGGTTGGCTTTGCTGGTCCAAGCACAAATATTTCTGGCAGGGCAAGCCTGCTGCAAGTTTGGAGTTGATCTCACTCGTTTCCTCAGCCCTAAGGAAATGCAAAGGGATTTGCAGTGAATTCTCCACTGCCTCATTTTTAAGGTGAGGATTGTTTAAACAGAACTTGAGTTCTCAAAAGCTCTGCAAAATCACGAGGAGCTTCTGATGTCACAGTGGGATCAGGAGCTGTTCCATCATTGTCAGGGGTGAGCCACTGACACCAAAGGGGTGGCACTGTTGGGCACTGTCCCTGTTTACATGGCTTCAACATCTGTGGAAGTTTGGAGTCATTCATTTCCTGAATGCTGCCTTTAGTGGAAAACATGATGTTTTGGGAAAGACAAGCTGAAACCCTCCAAGTGTCTATCCAGGTGAAGTAACCTCGTCTTCACATCTCATTTTTGGGAAAGGTGTAGGGATTCAGGCATATCCTGAATATCCAGGCATCCTGAATATCCTGAATATCCTGAATATCCTGAATATCAGGAATGTCCACTGGAAAACCTGATTTAACCCCACACCTCACTTCAGATGTGTCCTTTGGCCTCAGAGGTGCCAACAGGACTTCTGGACATTGCTTAAATTTTAACTGACTCTTGCATGCCTGGCCAAATCAAAATCCAAACATTCAGCTGCAGTTTTTGGGCCAAACAGAGCCCAAACACTGCTTTCAACAACATCTGCCTCTGCACCAGCATTGGGCACTTTGCAGAACTCAAAGCAAAGATTTAATCATCAATGCAGATTTCATGTGGGTGGGAAAAATGAGCTGCAAAAGGTCACCTGGAATGGTCTTGGCAGGAATGAGGCAGAAAAGAAGATTTAGCAGGTTTCAGATGCAGCTGCTTTTTGGTACTGCTGGGGTTGGGTCTTATCTGTGTCCAAATATCTCTTAGCTCTTCATGACCCACTTGGGTCAAACTCTGAATTTTGGGTTGTAGGTCTGAACATTGAATTGAATCAGCCACAAAACTCTAGGGAAGCAGTGGTGGGTCTGATGCCATGAGCAAAAGCTGATGCCATTTCTGGGCTGGCAGTGGGTTATTAACAACAAGCAGAATCCCAGTCCTTTGGTTTATAAATATAATGTAGAATAACACTAATGAGGGTTTCATGGCATATCCATGGCTGTCCAAATCCATGGGCCAGATCTCCTCATTTCCTCAAGGCTCCTGAGGCATTTTGTGCTCATCTTCAACCTCTGCTCTCTCTGAAGTCTCTGGACATTTCAGTTATAATTACAGTACTGCTTAAAAGGCCTTCTGGCCTCCTCAGTCATGAATAAACCTGACCCTCTGGGAAGACTAAGTCCAGAATTTCAGAAGGAGGTCTTGAGGACGAGAGCTTGGAAAAAAGAATAAAACCTCTCTGTCCCATGGGAACTGCTGAAGCAGGGCAATCTCAAGCCAGGATGAAATTCACAGTCCTGGGAATTCTTTCCCTGAAGGGAAAATTCAACATTTCCTTTGCTTCAATCTGATCAAAACATCTTGTTTTGACATGGCACAACAGCCTGGGACCACGGCAGTCAGATCAATATGCTTCCAAGCCATCTAAGGGAGTGTGATCTTTTCCAGCTCCAAATTAAGCAGGACTTAGTCCTTCCCCACATCTTGTTTCCATTGGGAGCTGCCAGGTCGTGCAGGATTTTTGATCAGCACTTCCAGCAGCATCCCCAGGTGCTGGGTTCTCACCCCCTTACCTGTGTCCTCACATCCAAATTTCAGGGAGCTGGGGATTTTCTGACCCTCAGATCCCCTGGTAATTGCTTCTGGGAGGATGTTGGTCATTGTGAAGCAAAGCTGCTTCCCCAGCCTTGCTGAGGATCCCAGGGGGATCAGGGTGAGGTACCACAGCAGGGGCTGTGCTCTCAGCCAGCCCCCCAGGGCTTGGTGGATCCAAAGGAAAACATTCCTCCTCCCTGCCTTGCCTCACCTGGGCATGAAAAGCAGGGACCCCTCCCTCCCAGCTCTGTTTGTGTTTTGGATTTTTTGTCTCCCCCAGCCCCCCTTGGCTGTTTTTCCTGCACTGTGATGCTGTGAGTGGGTTCACAAACATCCCCTCCAGCTGGGCAAGCCCCAGCAGCTCCAAACTCCTGATGTGTCTGGGAGCTTTGGCTGTGGGGTGGGTATGGGCATCACACAGCCAAAAAATGCAGTGGGGGCTGCTCCAGGTGGGTCCTTTGTTATCAGTCCTGGGTTCAGCAAGGATCAACACCTCAGTGTGAATACAGCAGGGAAAACCAAGCTGGAGTATGGCTGCAAAGAGCCTTTCTGCACCTCTCCAGAGTGGCTTTTGGTGCCTGTACCTGCCCAGTGTGAGTCCCCACCTGTTAAATTGACCAGTGACACCAGTTCCTCCACCCCTTGGGAACCAGATGTTGGATCCAGATTCTTCTTTTGTCCTCTGTGCCTTCCTCCTTCCACCAGAGGAGGAATGTTGTGCGTGGCTGGCTACCAAAACTCACCAAGAAATCTGGCAGCCCTGCAGCTCCCAGCATCACAGGGACAGGTTGGTTGGGGTGACTCTGCCACTGGGGACACAGGATTTGCGTGCCAGGGGACAGCAGATTTCATCCCTGGCATCTCAGCTGCCTCCTCCAGCTCCCTCCATCAGCTGGGGGCACTGGGAAGGAAGGCAAACCAAGAAAGCTCATGCATCACTGGACAAGTCACATCTGGCTGATGGGGACATCAGCTCCTGGGTGACACAAGGCCATGTCCAAGCAGAGCTCCAGTCAGATGGGAGCTGCTAGACAGAAACACACAGACACACACCCTTCCAGGGGGCATCCAGCAGATGCTGAGCTCCTGAGGGATTGCTGCATGCCTGTGGCACAGGGGCTCTGAGGGTAAGTGACTCCAACCAGCCGAGCAGAGCAGTGACCCTGCAGAGGGCAGAGCCTGCAGTGCTCTGCTCCTGCCACCCCAGTGCAGAGCTCAGAGTGAAGAGAGGAGGAGGGATGGCAGCAGGGCCTTTCCCAGGACCCCAAATCCCCTTTGCAGTTCACTGGCATCCGTGCTGTGATCCCTGCTGGGAGCCTGGGCTGGGTGTTGGGCAAAGGAGCACGTTCAAGCAAGAAATAAATTGGAATTGGGCACAAAAGGAGCCAGGGTGTCATGGAGGAGGAGATGAAGAGCTTGTGGTGGGTGGGAAGCCTTGAAAGTCACACTGAGCAGTCAGGGTTGTGTGGGGGCTGATGCACAGAGAGCTGGGCTTGTTAGTGGTGCCTCAGCCCTGCCTCGACCACAGCCACAGGTCCTGGCTTGAAGCCAGGGCTGGTTTGAGCCAGAAAAGAGTTTCTGCTTGCAAAACACCCAGTGGAGACACCCAAGAGGGAAGTTGGAGCAGCCCTGAGCACTGCTGCACTGGAGAGTTTCTCAGGGCACTTCCCATGCCCAGCACATGAAATCTTTTCTCACCCTGGCTTTGTAACTCTGTCCTCCGTGGACATTTGTCCCCTTTGATCTTCTGGCTGCTTAAAGATCTCCACAGTACCCGTGTCCTTTGCCCACTGACAGCGTAGCACTGGACTTTCACCCCCAGGATGCTGCTGCCAGCACCAGGGCAAACCTGGGCTTGTGCAAACAGCCCAGACCTTGCCATGTCCCTTCCTGTCCCTGGGCTGGTCACCCCAACCTGCCCAAAGCCATCAACAGCATGGCCATGGCCAGGGAGGGGGTGTGGGAAGGCATCACCAGGCTGTGGGAAATAATTGGATTGTGGCTAATGTGGAACAGCCCCTGGAATTGTTTCCTGATGTTGAGTTGCTCCTGGATGGGTTCAGAGGGAGAGAAAGCTCCAGGGCTGGTGGGGAATCTGGAGCTCATCTCCAAAGGGCAACATTGAGTTATTTTGGTCAAGAAATTGAAGGTAGCTCTCATGCTCTTGATCCTGGCATGAGAGATCTCATGTTATTTTACCATGAAGAGCTGGAGCAAACTTCTTCCAGTCCTGACTGGGTGGAAACAAAAATAAGTGGCAATGTGGGTCCTCCAAATAAACAGTGCACATGTGCTGCCATAGCAGAGGGAGCATGTGTCTCTGATTTACATGCAGTCTGGGAAGTGCCACATCCGCCTTATGTTTGGAATATTTCAGCTCTCCAAGGCCTGAATTTAACCCCTGCCCTCTCTTCTCTCTGCAGCACCTCTGCTGTTCTTTCTCGTGGAGTAAGTTTGCAAAATGAGCTCGAAGGTGGAGGGAGAGCAATGAGACTGTCAGTTTGTGCAGGTCTTGTCACATTGTCCAAGCGTGTCATGAAAAATTCCAAGAGAAGAAGAACCACAGGAGCCAGGAGAGACTTTCAAACCATCCCTGCTCTGCTCTGAGCTCTCTGGGTCGCTGAATTTAAGGGCTGCTCCCACACACCACTGTTTGTTGGGTAAACCAGGGGAGCAGCCATGTGCAGACAGGATTTAAGAGCCATTCCTTCTTCCAGCATGGGACAGAACTCCTGGATAGTGTAACACTGGAGGATATAGCCCAGGAGGAGGAAATAAAGGCAGATATTGTCCTGAGCTTTTCCTCTGTGTGCTTCCAGAAAGGGTTTTGGCCTGGAAAAGGATGTCAGGACAGGAAGGATATTGAGTTGGCCTCAGCTCTCACACAAACAGCTGAAGTGACCTTTCTCTAGCAAAACACCAGCTCTGGCAGGAGGGATTTGCTCTGAAGGGTGTCAGCTCTGGAAGAGCAGGGCCGTTCCATGTGCAGGGGGTGGATAGATAAATAGAGAGCAGGTAGATAAACAGATGGGTTAGTTGGGTAGTTAGTTAGTTGGTTAGTTAATGTGGGGGGTACAGAAACAGAGACAGACCAATGCAGCCCTCCCAGGACCTTCATCCTGTTCCTGCCCAGGTTCTGTAGGTTTGGGTGCCTCTGGAAGGGGACTCTGTGTATCTTCACCCCGCTCCTGAGTGTGGCAGTGTTTGCCCAGCATTATTGGCTCACAGTTCCTGGCCTCCTTCCCTTCATGCACAGTCCCACCCTGCAGGGAAACTGAGGCACGCAGCAGCAGAGCCTCTTCTAAGGTGGCAGAACACAAGGGGAGCAACCCCAGAGCCAGGGCCCCATCCTGCCTCCTCTCTGCTGCCCCTTGCTGTGCTGGTTATGGTCTCTGTCACACTTGTAGGAAGGTGTCACCACCTCCAAACACCCACCTTGGGGAGCCTGCAGGGCGTGAGTCACGCAGGAAGAGCAGAGAGGAGGGAGCTGGGCACTTTCCAGGAAAAGCTGGGTCACAACCACAGGAGCCATTTCCTCACAGACCCAAGCCATTATTCCCCTGCCAGGAACAACTGCTCTGCACATGCTGAGCCCTCCTGAGCTGGGGATTTGCTGCCCCAGAGCTCTGTCTGTGCAGAGCTGCCCCTCTGCCATCCACGGGCACCTGTGAGGAATGTGCCAGGAGAACAGCTCCTTTTGCAAGGCCTTGATTGAAAACCAGCTCTGGGTGAGCCAGAGGAGCTCAGCTTTGCTGTGCTGTTCCATCCTCATAAGAATCCCTAGAAAAAAAGTTTGCTGGGGTGTCATGCTGGCCCAGTGCTGTCACATCATGGCAACAAGGTGGAAAAGCTCTGGTTGGTGATTTCATCTTCTACACTGTTTTCTTAACTATTTTTAGTACTATTTAGTACCATTTTTTAATCTTAGAGGTTATACTGGCTCATTATTTTAGGGGTTTTTAGCACTGAGTGTTTGCTGTCACACACCATTTTGGAGGGGACAGTGGACATGGGACATGGGAAGGGACAAACAGCCAGGAGCATTAATTTACAAAGACATAAAACATAAACAACAAACAGTCAACACAAACATCAATTGAAATCCACTGGGTGGACATTTTGCATCTGGGAATTTTATTCCCCACAGCAGCCATGGCTCCATCTCTGCCTCACAGCTCATCTTGCTCCTCCTGCAGCTTCCCTGGGTTAACATCCCCTCTCTGCACCACTAAGTTCATCTTTCTGGTTGGTTTTAACCCAAACCAGGCACCATCCACTAGGAAAATATCTCCAGGCTCCTTGTGGAGAGGTTTCCTGCATGGTGGAACCTCTCTGAGGTGAAACATCCATGGCTCCAGGCTTTTCCCAACAAAAAAACTCTTTATTTTTTTCCAGGCTTTTCCCACTCATTGCTCTCAGTGCAATTTTTGGGGTGTTATTCCCACTTGTGGACTGAAATTATTCCCAAAATACCACAAGATTTGTAGAAAAAAGGTGATGGAAGGAGATGGTTTGAGGCCATTCTTGAGGGAGATTGTTGTATTTCCTTGTAGCTGAGATCTGTGGGGGGTACAAATGCTAATTTGATTAATTTCTCATCCCTCATGTCCAGGAGAGGTGAAACAAAGGGAAAAAACACAACCCAGCTGTTGGAACACTATTAAATTGCATTTTTTTTCAAGCTGGGCCTGTATCCATAGGCCTAACCAAGGACCAGTCATGTTTCTCTGAGCTTGGCTGCTGAGACACAGATAAAACTTGTCAGAAATAATCTGAAAACACCAAAATCCAAGGAATATTCCCCAGCTGCATGTCCCTGGCCCAGCCCACCTTTCTGTGAGAGATCCCCTTTGTTCCCAGGCCTCTGACAGCCGTTGTGTGTGCTCCATAAACATCAAATGGGAGAGATGCTTTTAATGTAATTATAATTTAAACATAAAATATGTCACTTCTGCAAGATTTTGTTGTCTGGTGCGTAATTACTTTATGGCACTATAAAAATATATTGCATTATGATGCCTTGCTGTGCTTTGCTGGAATAATTTATAGCCCAGTAATAGCGTGGAACAATATTCCAGACCATTGTATCCAATCTTGCATATAAATAAAACTGTGGAAAATAATGATCTTGGTTAAACGCTCATTTAATTATTTCGCAGGCTTGGCTAAGGGTTTTTATCCCAGTTTCATTCCCACATCCTCACCAGATTATATTCAAACTATCTAGAGGGAGAGCTTTTAAAGCTCACAGAAAATAGAGCTATATATGGAATTTTTTTTATGTATACTGCCATTTCCAAACAACAGGGGAAAAAGAAGCTTTTGCTGCAGAAATTGCAAAGAATCTCCAAAATTCGTTCCCAAGCAATATGTTGGAAACTTTTTCACTCCAAGCCCACTGAAACATTTTGGTGGCCTAAAAAAAACCCAACCCCCTTCCTTCTGCTTTTGAGGTTCTCAATATTTTTATGCCCTTGAGACAGAACTTTAGTGACTTTTTGAAGCAAGATGTTGATTCAAAACACCCAACCCCCTTTTTGCTTTAAAAACAAGGAACTGAAACTTTACTCTCTCTTCTCAGCATCCCTTCCTGGGCATCTGCTTCAATCACAAGTGGCAAAATATTTCTCACCTGCCCATCCTCATCCCATCCCTGAGCTTCTGCCCAGATTTTTCCTGCCAGGAATCCCATCCCATCCTGGGATCATTGCCTGGTTTGGGGCCTTCACTCAGATTTGCTCAGTGGAGGATGCTGAGCATCCCCAGAGGAAAGGATCACCTCCACTAAAACATTTTTATTGACATTTTGATATTATATTTAGCAATCAAACTGTGGGTGGAGTGGGGAGAGGAGTCAGGCTGGAGAACTCCAGGCAAAGCAAGACTCACTGGCAGGGGGGAAAATTGAATTTATGGCTCATGAAGGAATGGGAGGTCTCACTGGGGCTCTCTGGAAGAAAGCACTGATAATTTTCTTTTTCATCCTCATGTTTTCCACATGAAGCCACATGGAGATATCTTCCCTCACCCATCAGGATCTTCCCCATGAGGTCTCTCCCTTGTCTTCTCCCTCCTCTTCCTCCTGGAGCTGGGGCAAGGATCTAAAAATAGTGGTGGGGTATATGCATCTTCAGCAAAGAGACTCATAAATGCAGCCAGGACTGAAAATCAATTCTTTAAAGCTGAAATCAATAACAATAACTAATATTAATAGTGATTATCCTTTCTTTATTGCACTTTGCAGTTGGAAATGAATTGTTTTTAAGGATTAGCAGCAGCTGAACTCTGTAATGCAATGTAAGACTGAAGATTTACTATGAAAACAGAGCTTATGAGGAAAGACCCATTACTGCTGATGGAATACACTTTGGAAAAAACCCTGGCTGCTGCTGAGCACAGGGAGCCTCGACCAGCAGCCAGCAGTGGGTTGAGATTCCTGGCAGCAGACAGGGATTTCTGGGCTCTAACCCCATCTGGTTTTCTGAGTCTGACTTCTTCAGTTCCCAGACATCCCAAATGCATTTTCATTTTTGAGTATCTTTTATCTGAAACAGCTTCAGACATGCAAAACTTGGGGGGAGAGAGGAGGAAGAAAGGGAAGTGTGTTAAGCCACTCACACATATATTTATATATTTATCTGAGTCAGCCATACCTAGATGAGACAGCAGTGTCTAGAGCTATCTGCTCTGCATGTCACATTTTCCAAAAAGTGCAGTAGATCAGGTGAGCACTTTAGGAAAGTCTGGTCTTGAGCACCCCCATGGGAGTTCCCCAATGCTAGAACACTTCTGCAAAATCCCTGCTGTGACAATCTGGTTTCAGGTCTGTGTGAAACTCCTCTCTCAGAGGAAGGGAAGGCACCAGGCTGTGTTCTCATGTCTCTTCCTCTGCTGTGGGCCAGTCCTAACCCTGCTCCTTCCCTCTGCCTCCTTTCTCTGCAGCTGATGGATATTTCAGATGCTGAGAGCAGATTTTGATTTATTTGAATTTCTGTGCCTGAAGAGCAGGAGACCTGTTCATATATAAGAACCATGGGACTGCTCATGGTGTTCAAACTATGCTCAACCCTAATTTTTCCTTGGAGAAGGGAATGTTGGCTGTAGGACCATGGAATGACAGGAGGTGGGTGGGAGATGGGGCTTCACCCAGTTTGGGGACACTGGGGATGGAGTGTGGCACCTGTCAGTGTGGGAATTCCCAGCACAGCGTTCCTGCCATCCCAGTTTTGAAGGTGGAGGAATCCACCCATCCCACCAACGTGGATTTTCACAAGGGGATATTTATTCTTGCTAAATATGGACCTAAAGTTTCCCTACAACTGCCTTGCTCCAGGTCTGGCATTTCCTCAACCACAAAATCCAGAGTGATGCAGTTGAGGATGACACAGAAGTTCAGAAGAACACAGTGAATAATTCCTGCCTCTGTTGGAGATGATGGCAAAGCTCCCATGTTGCTCAGGTACAGTGAAATTTTCACACTTGCACTGACACCTCTTTCTCCACCATGCACAATCTCGAGGCCACTTGGATGAGAAGCTCCTGGACCTTTGATTTTGGGTTGTTTACTCACTTTTCTTTGAACATTGTAAAGTTTTTTACTCTGGGCTCAGTGGGCAGAGTGAAAGCCCTTTGCAAACAGCCACAGGTCAGCAGCCTGAGCACCTGATCCTGTGCAGTTATTGATCTCTGGTGAAGGGAGGGACATTTTTCACCTGGCAAGGTTCTTTTATTTTTATTTTAAAACCAGCCTTTTCTCCAGAAATAAAACTGGACTCTCGACTCCCTTTTTCTCTGCTGTTTCAGTTCATGGCTGCCTTCCAATTTTAGAAAGGTTTTCTTTAGATTTGACATGACAATTTTGGGTTTCAACCTGAAAACAGACTTCAGTGGTCATCTCATTCTGGAAACTGGAGCAATAATCATATTTAAAATGAGGGTAGCTGTGGGAAGCTGCCCAGAGAAGCTCTGGCTGCCCCTGGATCCTTGGAAATGTCCAGGGCCAGGATGGATGGGGCTTGGAGGATAATGGGAAGTTTCCCTGTTGGAATGAGATCTTCCAGGTCCTTTCCAACCCAAACCAATCTGGGATTCTATGAACATGGCTAGCTCAACATTTTCTCCCAAAATTGTTATTCTTCTCTCTCCTTTCCACTGAGTCTCTTCAGGCACCTCAGAACAGAAGCACTGGGAGCTTCCCCAGTTGGGTTGAGCAGCTCAAGCTTCCTTCCCTCAGTGCCATCCTGCAAGGATTTCTTGGTGTTTCACTGCTCCTGGCATGTGGTGTGCAGATGTCTCCAGACTGGCTCAGCTTTGAACTTGCTGGAACAATTTGATTTTTTTTTTCAGTGGTGCATCATTGCTAATTTCCTCCGACTCATCCTCCGAGGGCGGGAGTCTGGAAAACATCTTCTTTTTCCCAGCTCAGAGTAAAAAACCCTCCCAGGATTTTGGCAAAGCAGGATGGTGGCTGTACTGACCACCTCAAAAAATATCTAAGAAATGGTGGCCTGTGCAGATGGCAGAGCAGTAGGGCTGGAGATTCATCATTCTTGAGAGAACAGCAAGTCCAGCTGGGAGGAAAGACTTATTCCTACTGGGATGGGTAATAAAGCAGGAGGATGTGCTGAGCAGTTGGGACTGTCCCCTTTTGGGTGGCATCTGCTGGGTACCAGCATCATATTTTCCCCATGAGTGTGTGGCACAGCAGCACATGAGTCATGATGGAAGATGTGGTAAATTCTTGCAGCACATGCAGGACCAGGTATTTTACAGATCTCAAATCCATGGACCATCTCAATATCAACTGGCAGAGTGGGATTTACAAACAGGAGACACAGCCAGAGCTTTTAAACTCAGATTTTTAAACTCCTGCACCCTGAGGGTATCAATCCTCCTGGAGATGGAACCTCCTGAGATCTGGGATGCAGAGCAGGAAGCAACAGCCCCAGGTTTCAGAAAGGAAGTGGTTGGTGATTTAATTTTTTCACAGATCTGGGTCTTCCCCCTACCTTCTCTCCTGGCTGCTGTGTCCTGCTGTCCCTGGAGCCAAGGAGGGAACAAGACATGGGGGACAGAGAGAAACAAGGGAAAAACGAAATAACACAGGGATTGATCCGTGCAAAGGTTAAGAAGCTGAACTTATTTAACTCCTGTTAGTTTATTTATTGTCCCTGAGTTATATTTGGGACTGGGGCTGAGCAGATTAGTGTGGGATTGCTGGGTAGATTTAGAGAGCTGCAGCGTTTCTCTGGCTCAGTGTGCACGGGGCCATGTGTCCCTGTGTGTGTGCACATGTGTGCCTTGCTCCCACTTCTCACCCAGCCATCCCTTCCCACTGCTGTGCTGCATAAATGTGAGCACTCATCTGCACACTCCTGGGCAGAGAAGGGGAAAAATCACCTCTCTCATCAGCTCAGGAGCTGAATTTATGCATGGTACAACACATGCTCTTTGTTACAGCATGAAAGCAGCAGGTAATAATTCCTCTGGCCTCAGGAACAGGGCCACCAGCTGCAGTAAAAATACATATATATATATATAAAATGTCCCCTCCCACGTGTGCTTCATGGGGATGGATGGATGGGGATGCATGGGGATGACTCAGGAGCTTTGCTGGCCACCCAGCACTCTCAGTAGCACAGGGCAGGACAGCCTGGTGGCAAAGAGCCCAGCACAGAGCCAAGGTCCCTTCCAAGCCTGGCTGCAGCCTGGTGGCACCCCCAGCTTCCTCTGCTCCCCTTGGGGTGGGTTTTGGCTGATTTTGGGGTGGCTCTTGCAGACCCACCCACAGATTGGGGTGCAGCCCGTGCCCCAGCAGGTTGGCAGCAGGATTTCCAGCAGGCTGGATGTGGAGTGAGGTGCCTTAGTCAGATGGCTTGGCTAATGTCTCCTATTACATCAGTTTCTTTTCTTTCTCTGTCTCTGTAAAAGAGCCACAAAAAACAATGAGTAATTTCTCTGTGGAATATTCATCTTTAAAAAGCCAGGCCCGGGGCTCCAGAGCTTCCAGCGTGTTATTTTTCTCCCCTTGACTTTGAGAGTGTGTCTGGCCTGCAAACCCAGCTGGGAAAAGCTCTGAGCTGGGAAGGGAAGAGTGCAGGAGAAGTGGGATGAGAGTTTTTCCTGAGGATGTCAGGTCTGGAAGGAGGAGAAGGGAATTTTGAAAAGGCCCCACTGAGGAGAGCACTTGTCCTGTTCATCTGATAACCATGATGGGATCTCACCATTGCCCAGGGCAGCAAAATAAAACCCCAGAATGGTTTGGGATGGAAGAGACCTTAAAGCTCATCCCATTCCTCCCCCTGCCAGGGGCAGGGACACCTCCACCATCCCAGGCTGCTCCCAGCCCTGTCCAGCACTGACTGGACACTCCCAGGGGCTCCTCTGGGCAATAACTTGTCCAAGAGCAGCCCCAAAACTGTGTTTACAAGAATGGAAACACACCTCAGAGCAGCATAAAGGCAGGAGTGTGGTTGAATTTCAACTTGAAAGAAAGTCCAAACCACAGTGCTGGAGCCAGGCTTTAAACTGGCTGGAAAAATCTGTTTGCCTTGTCCTAGCACAGTGCCACCAGCTCTACTGCAAACACAGAGGGGGAATGACTTTTTATGGGTACAACAAAAGCCACCAGCCATTTATTTTATTTATGGAGGGCATGGATAATTGACAGGTGGCTGTCTGGAGGAGATGAAGCCCTCCAGCTAAACACTGAAGCACCAGCAAGGCTGCAAAGAGCAGAGAAATGGCTCCAGAGGTGACAGAATTGTTACTTTTACTGCAAGATATAGAAGAGAAAAGAGCTGATCTGCACTTCAGAACAATCCTATATCAAGGGATATCTTTTCTGTGCCAGTCTGGGCATTTCTCTCATGTGCCACAAATTGCAGATATCAACCTTTGCTTATTTTGGGGGGGTTTTTTTCCCCTTATTTTTAAATATTTTGCCTCTTTTGGAACCAGCCTGACTAGGACTTTGAGGCCAACAAATCTCTTCCAGGCCTGGCCCTAGTGCCCCTGGATGGATCTGTGCCTATTTCTAAGATACTCAGCACTATCTGCTCCCAACTTTTATAAACAAAAACAGAAGCTTAAACATTAACCCCTGCCCATGACACCACCACAACCGTTTGCTACTCCTTTCTTACACCAAGGATTTCCATGTGTTTAAGAAACACCTCCAACTTTTTTTTTCTTATTTTCTTTTTTTTTCTCTGTTTCCTCGAGTTTTCCCCCCCCCAGGGCAGGGGAACATTTATAATGTAGAATCACTGAGGTTGTTCCAGCTCTGGTGATTCAGTGTCAGGCTGGGATGAGGGAACAGGAGTCTCAGCTTTTCCCACCTCCACACAACTCTGCAGCAAATCAAAGTGCAACAAAACAGCTTTGCATCATTTCTTCAAGGAGTCCTGGGCCCTGCACGTTATCTGCAGGGCAGGGTATGTGCTCTAATAAAAGAAGGCTTTATTGCCAGCTGCAACAAAGCCAAGGATTCAGACACATATTGCCTGGTGGGTTCATTGTAAACTCCTTTTTATGACCCTTCCAGTTTATTGCTAATAGAGATTTACAGTGGGAAGAAGGGGCTGTGTGCTGTAATTAATGCTGTTATTAGCCTGGGTGGGTTCCATGCAATGAGTGTTTGGTGTTTGCCCTTCGTTACCAGCTCTGGAAATGGCATGGGGACAGGCTGCAGGGCTGTTACTGGTGTTACTGGTGTTACTGGTGCCCCGCTGGGAGGCAGCTGGATCAGCCTTCCTCCATTCAGAAGGAATGTCCACCTCAGCTTTCCTCACTGATGGAAAACCGTTCCTATTCCAGCTGGTTTTCCCTCCCAAATAATTCACACAAAGGGAAGGAGGTGGATTCTTTCCAACAGTTTCAGGTATTCCTGGGCATGGGAATAATTTACAAGCTGGACATGCAGAATTCACCAACTTCCCCATGGTCCCTTTTGGATGGGGGCTTCAATCACTCAAGAGACAGTGGTGAGACTGTGCCAAAAATATCCCACACCACTGCTTTGTGCTGAGCTGGGGCCATTCACTGAATGCTCTTGTTGCTCCCTGCCCACCTCCAGCCTCTGGAAATCCTCTGAGCCAAACTCCAGTGCTGTCCCCACTGGAGACACTGGTAGTGGCTCTGTTAATATCAGCCAGGTTTCTATCAGTCACTGCTCCACTGGAACCAAACCTCAAACGAGGCAAATTTCATGTGGTTGCAGCTTTTTGCAGTGAATGTCTCGTGTTGCTCTGCCTGGCAATTAAAAAGCCAAAACCAGGGTGAGAACGATCCTGCTAATGATTTGTAGCCAGCTCCTTCCAGCCCATTTGCCTTTGCAAAGCCAAAATCCTATCAGTATCTCCATCCAGAAGCTACAGCAGAAGTTAAACATTAAGTGGTTGGAGGTGCTGGAAACTTCCGTGGTTTCTGACTGATCAGAGGTCAAGGATAAAGTCATTGAGAGCGTCCTTCATCTCAGGCAACTGCCATGAACGTGGCCAAGGCCAGAGAGAGACCAGCACCATAAACCCTTCCCCACGTGCTGCTCCTCTCATCCTCCCAGGAGCAGGGAAAATGTGGTTAGTGATGTCCACAAACACAGGAGGGATTTTGGGGATTGGCTGCCAGGCCAGCTGGGAGGGAACATGCAGCTCATGATGCTGAAGAGCCACCTTTGGGTTTAAAAACCTCCTCCAGATTTCAGTCTGAGCACAAGTCCAATATTTTGTGATTTGCTCAAATTTCCGCTCCAGGAATTTCCTGCGAAAGGATAAAAAAGACAAACATTGAGAAGTTAAAAATTTTTTGGGGGGGAATTCATTGGGAATTGGGTACCAAGCTGCCTTTGGGGGTCTGAGCAAGGACAGGGAGCTGCTGGGCAGCCCTTGGTGCCACAGAGGTTTGTGGTGGAGCTCACTGTGTTTTTAGAGGAGTAAAAGACACCAGGCTCCTTCTCACCACTCCTATTAATATTCAAGCTAATTAACTTCACTGAGAGCTGGAGGAAATTGAATCTCAAGAAGCACCTAAGCTCTGCTTTAGATTTTAAGCCATTTGGATCTTTTGATTCGAAGCTTGTGCTTTTCGTATTATTGTTTTTAAATCTCCTTTTATTTTATTATTTTTCCCTGCAAACACCTGGCTCATTTTAGGGGCGATAGAACAGTAATAAATGATTGTTATTAATTGGCCATCAGCAGCCACAGAGCAGCAGGCTCTCAGCTGAGCAGAACACATTTATGGAGGGAATTTGATACAGATTTGGGGGTCCCAGCAATGTGGGGGGCTTTTCCCTGGGCAGTGAGAATGGGGTCAGCCCAAATGGCTGAGGTAAGGGGAGCTTTTGGGAGGTTAAATTAAAAAAAAAAAAAGCTGGAAAAAAGAGGAAGCTTTTACAAGCCAGAGCTTAAAGACGTGCCCTCCCTCCCTGCCCGTTTATTAAGTAATAATGAAACACTTTTGTCAAAGCTTAGGCACCAAATTTCTGACACCAGATGAGCTCTAAAGCTAATCAGGGGCTGGAAAAATGGGAATATAATTAAGGCTGCTGACAGCCCTGTGTCATTAACCTCGCAGCTCTCAGGTGCCACACTGAACCACAGCTGCAGCAGAGTCTGTATTACGGGCAGTTGGTTTCAGCTCTGGAAATGAATTTGGCTTTTAATGGTCCTGTGATGGCTCTGGGGCTGTGGCAGAGGGGAGGGGGTGATGGTCTGGGCTGGGTCCAGCTCAGCTCTCCCCCCTGTTCCTCTGTGGTAAACAACTGAGGCTCTTCTCATCCAGAGAAAATGAGGTTTTTCTGGGTAAAGGTTCAGGCTGGGGCAGTTTTGCTCAGTCCTTGTAATTAATTATTATCATTATTAGCAGCGTGGGCGTCTGCTTTGCCCTAGCAAAGGGATTCCTGCCTGTGTCCTGCGGTGGATCTGATCCTCTGCAGTAACCCTGATACCCAAACACCTCCCTGCTCCGTGACTCAGTTTCCCACTGTCCCAAGGAGCTGATAATCTTGGGATCTTTGGGAGGAGGTTTGGAGTTTGTCAATGCAACCCTGTCCGTTCCTCTTGTAATTATATAATTGGAGGAGGCTGTGATAGGGTCTTGAATCCCTCCCTTGAATCCATTTTGAGCACAGCTCTGCCATGGGCAGCGCCGGTGATGCAGCAAATCTTTGCTTAATTTTTTTTTTTATTTTTTTTTTTTTTTTTAGCGTTATGTAAGTTTTCCTTTTTAATTCCCCCCCCCCCCCCCCCCCCCACGATTTTACCGCTGCGAAGGTTAAAAAGAGAGAAGCAGCTGTTCCCACGCCTCAGAGGCACAAACACCTCGAGCCTTCAAACGCTCCTGAGAGGAATCAGTGGGACAGCAGCGCTTGGGCTGCTGCCAAAATTCCTGCAGCAGCAAGGCTCGAACGGAGCCTCTTATCTGGGGAATCTCGGAGCGCAGCAGAGCCGTTTCGCAAGGCATGTGTCACAGACAGGTACCCTGGGACACGGAAAGGGGAAAAGCATTTGCCTGGGCAGGAAAGCGGCTGCGTCACCGCCAGGAATAGCACCCCGGCATCCCGTGACCCGGCTCTGCCTCTCCAAAAAAAAATGAGATAACGCCGGCTGAGCAGCCCGGGGACAGCGGCGATGCGCTCCAGCGCGGCGCAAAGCGCTCGGCGCTCCCTCCATGCCAAAAACACCTCTTGGACATCATGAATTGAATAATCCCCGAGCTGGCAGGGCTGGAGGGGGATTTGCGGTTCATTCATCCATCCCCCGCTGTCCCCGTGGTGGCATCTGCCGCCCCAGACTCTCTCTAAGTGCGTCTCGCACTTTCCCCGCAGCGTTCTCGGTTTCTGGGGTGTAAGACTTGGAGCTTTGGACAGCAGCAAAAGCAGTCAATTAATTTTTCACCTTGCCTGCCTCGAAAGCCCCGGAGTGTGCCTGGTGCGACCACAGCCAGGGGAGCGCAGGAGCTCATGAGAAATTCCAAACAAAAGCACCATTATCCATATGGGACCTCGTGAGTGCTGCACATACTCCAGCAATTCCAAGCACTCCGTGTATGGCTCTTACTCGGCTTTAACTCGATTTCTTTGAGATGCAAATCAGAGGGATTATATTCAGAGGCTTCATCAGAAAGTCTTTAATCCAAATGGGCTATAAGATTTATTTAGAAGAGCCAAATGTCTTGTCTGGGACAGAAGCAACTGAGCTGAACTGAAACAGATGGACATAAAGGAAATTAAGCAACTCTAATGGTCTTATCCAGAGTTTGAGAGTATTTGGTTTTCCTAAAGCACGAGCTCCTGGAAGCACGTGATGAGACAGGAAGCTCAGGTTTCACTTAAAAACAGACTTTGCAGTTCACTGAGAAAAACAATTACCATGTTTTTATTCCTCCAGTGGACAGAAGGAGGGCTGCCTTCCAAATCCTGACTCCTTGGGCTTGTGTCATCAGGGTAAAAGATATTGAAAGGGAGTTTTGGAGTCCTCACTTCTACAGCAGTGTCATCATTTCAGCAGCCTGGATTCAGGGTTTTGGGAAACCTGAAGTTGGCAATAGAGATCCCAGGTAGTTTGTTTGCTAAAATAGGGAAAACCCATCCCCTGAGTGTGCTGAGGGTTTGTCCTTTGAAATGTTCTGCTGTTTCTGGTGGTGATTTTCAGGTCTTAACTAAGGCAGGGGTTTAACCAGGACAGCAGCACTGCCAAGGTCACCTCCAGCAGTGCTGGATGCAGCCAACCCAGAGTGCACATCTGGGATGCTGATAAACCACTGGGCTGGAAACCTGGACAGCTCAGGTTGTCCCCCAGGTGTGTCTCCACCTCTGCTGAGCTCAGGAGATTTTCACCTGGCAGAAAAGCCTTCCCTGGAATGTTTGGGTATATTTGGCCCTAGATAGTCTGCACAGATATTCTGCAAATAGTCTGCAGAACAGATATGAGGACACACTCCCTGCCATCCCACCAGGGCATTTCTGGTGGTAAAGATGGTTTCTCTTAAGGAGAAAAGTTGAGGTTTGAGTTGGTTCTACCACCTGCAGGTTTTAGGTGCTAAATTACGACAAGGCTGAATTCTTTGTGCTCCCTGAGGCTCTTGACCACTGCCCAGTGGTTGTGGAGATCCCTCAGTCTCAACCAGGGAAATGCTTTTGCAGCTGAAACTCCTGATAAAAACTGGGAGAAGTCTTTCTGTTCTCAACCCAAAGTCATCCCCTGCTTGGATCTCCCAGGGAAGCATCCAAAGCAGGGACATTCCATGTATTTGTGCATTTTCTGTCCTTCACCCCATTGCACTTGCAAGTGGATTAAATAAAAGGTGAGAGAATTGGGGGCAAGGGGAGGGAGAGAGTGTGAGAAGAAACTCATCCATTACTATGCTGTGCACAATGCAGGAGGTCTTGGCCTCCTGGTTTGAGTGCTTATTCCCCATAAAATACATCTGAGAGAAATCAATACAAGAAGCATGCCAGAACTTAAATCAAAGCACAAGGAAGCAGCACTTGGCGGGTGGAATGACCTTGCAGAGAGCTGTCAAAACTGAGGCCTCAGCCCTGTTGAGCACAGAACCTGCCAGGAAATAACCCTGGAGTGAGGACTTGAGGCTGGCATGTGCTGCCTTGGCATGGCTCTCACTCTGATCTGTGCAGAGGAAAGCACATGGGTGAGAGAGGCTGCTTGTGAGCTGGATAAAAGGCACAAGGGCAAAGTGCCAGGAGGCTCCTGGGGCAGCCTGGAGAGCTGCTGTGCTCTGTGCCACCCTTTGGGTTCCTCAGGTACCTCAGAGATAACGAGGCAGGGATGGAAACCAGCTTGGAGATACAGAAAATGCTCCCCACAACCTTGGCTGTGCGTGACCCTGGTCCCTGGGGTCCCAGAGCAGGTGTCCAGCTCCACATTCTGCAGAGCTCAGCAGAGGGTGGAGGGCTGTGTCCAGCACCCAGATCCCCTCCTGCCTCTCCAGGCAGGTGCCTGACCTTGGTGGCAGGTCACAGCTCCGTGTCACAGCCACCATAAATCTGCAGAGGTTTGCTGCAGCCAGGCTCCACCTCTGCAGAGCACATGTTGCCGTGCTGGGAAATCTGACCCCTCGGTAGCCTGAGAGACAGGAGAAGCCTGGCTTTGGTGTTTTGAATAAGTGGCTTTTTATCTGAAATCCCTTTGGGAGCATGAGCTCAGTAACCAATGAAATTATATCTGTTGTTTCAAGCAGTGAAGAAAACTTGGCTTGATGTTTATTGAGATTTATGGCTTCCCCTGAGCTTAATTGTCTTTGGGAGCCCTGGATCTTTTTAACGGTTCAGCTAAGTGGTACTAAGAAGGATGGTAATGGTTTGAGCAGTCTGCCCCCTTAGCATATCTCTTTCTCTCACACGATTTGCTGATATTTGGGAAATATAGCTGATAGCCTCCCTTCCTGAGGTCACAGCTCTTCAGTGGTGTGAAACTTCAAGAGGCTGAGCCAGGTGTGAAAAGCTCCCAGTGAGTGTTTGCTGGGTGAGGTGCTGACTTCCATCAGCAGGGCTGTGCTCTGGGGAGCAGGGGAGGAGGAGGAGGAGGATGGGTCTGTGCCCCCATGGGGAGGGTCACCTGGTCCCCCTGCCTTGTCACCCCCCCTGGATGCTGGGATTTGTCTTCCTTGATCTTCCTGGTCCCCATCAACCTGGTGGTTTGGTGTAGAGGCTTCTCTGGTCCTCAGCCATGGTGTCTTTTCCATTCCCTCTGCTAGGGGCTCTGGGCTGACTGCAGCTTAAGCTGCTCCTACCTAAGCCCAGCATCATTTGCTGAGCATCCAAGAGCTCCTCCACGGGTGATCAGTGGGGTTGGGTGTTGGGATCAACCTATGGAATTGAACTGGGAGAACACTCCTCCTTTCTGCTCCTTGCACTGGTTTGAACTGGGAAGGGGCCATCTGGGCTGCAGGGAAGGACTGTCCAGCCTACAGAGACACAACTCAGTGCTGCCTGGCCTTGGCTGGTCCCTCAGTGGAGCATCCTCAGGGCCTGATGAGGAGTTTGTCATTGGGAGGGAAGCATCACCCTTCACACGTCATTATTCCTCACCTCTGCAGCATTTTCATCCCTTATCAGGGTGACCCTGGGGTTTGTTATCTCTGCCCAGCCACCCACCAGAGCCTGGCAGTGTGGGGAGTGACCTTCACCTGCTTCCTCAGCTGCCCAAGATGCTGTGCTCACTGGTGGCAGTGCTGTCCAAGGTAATTACACCAGCTCGTTATGGTTCAGCAGGCACCTTCATTAATAAACCTCAGGTTTCAGAGGTGCCTAACTGGCCATTGGAAACCACATCTGGCTGGAGCCCTGCAGCGTGTCTAAGCTTTCAGCTCATCTCCCCCTGCCTAAGTGGTTTAGGATGGGCAGTAAACAAAGTCTGTTTTGTTGGTTTTGAGTGCTTGAAGGCAAAGAAAGCAAACACAGGCTGGCTGGGCTGGTCTCTGTGCAGAGCTGGGGGCTGACAGCTCCTTTCCCAGCTCATGTGGGGTTTTTATCTCTGCTGTGGGAGTGTGGGGATGTTCTCCCTCCCCTGCGTGGCACTGTCAGGGTGTTGTCACTCTCTTGTGGCACCTCTAAATTCAGTGGAATTTAGATGATCATGCTGGTTGTGGGATATCTTGGACTGTGTTCTCTCTCCTAATAACTTCTGGAGCCATGAGCTTCCCGTCCTTAGGACAAAGCCCTTGAAGAAATTCTGCTCTCAGGGTCTCACCCTGGTGACATTAGCAGTGTGGCCCTTGCAGAGGTGCAGGATTCAGGCCATGTGCTGCTCTGCCCACACATCTTAAAGCTTGGGATGGGCTCTCCAGGGTGGCTGTGGGGTTAGAGCTGCACCTGGGTGACCAGACCAACCTAGGGTTTGATCATTTTTCCCTAGCCCAGCCTGGTTTGTGGGAGGATGAAGTGCCACAGTGGAGGGAAGGATGGAGCTGAACTCCACGGGGGTGTGAGGAGAGGAGATGGGTGAGGAGATGAGTTGGGGGATCAAAGGGAGCAGGGACACAAATCTCCAAGCAGCCCCACCCATCCATAAAACATCCCCTCTACCAAGCCACGTCCTGCCAGAGCTGAAAACAACTGAACAGAGCATGGAGTGAGCAGGGACCAGCTGTGCATTGCCCAGGTGCTGAGGGTGCTTTCCCACCCTGAGGATTCGAGGAGGAGGTGGCAGCTCTGGCTGGGGGGTGCCCATGAAGTTTGTGAACAAAGACCACACACAGGAGGCCCAGGAAAGTGTCTTAGGTCTTGAGGGTATGAGGCAAAAATGCCTCTGTGCCTGACTCACCTGCTGTGTGCTAACACTGACTCATAATTACTGATTTCGACTCAGACAAAAGATTTATCTGCACTGAAACATATGGCAAATGCTAATGGAACCTGGTAGTGGAATGAGGAGGCTGGGCTGCTGCCTGGCCCTGTGTAAGGCTTGGGCAGTGCCCAGTGGACTGGGACCAGTCCCCCATCCCAGTTTATTGTGGCTGGGATGAGTTCCCAAAGCTGGAGAGAATCTGGTCCCCCTCATCCCTGCCCTCTCTGGAGGGAATTGTGCTTGCAAAAGGTGACTTTTGCAGCAAGGACCATTTTTCTGCAGGCTGGGTGGGTCCCAGCTCAGTTTGCCTCAGCTCTGGGGGTATCCTGCTGTCCCAGAAGCTGAGCCTGGCCCTTTTCCTGCAGGAAGGCAGCTGTGGGGATGAAGATGTCTCTCTGGCAGTGTTTGCACAGTACCTGCACCTCAGCACAATGTGTGCAGCACAGCGAGCTCGTCACAGCCAGCACCCTCCAAAAACCTCTCAAAGACAGGACAAGCAGCCACAACCCCCAGGAGAGGGGGGATTAAACCCAGAGCAGAGCCAGGGCTTTGTCCCAGAGTGATGGCAGAGCCCACAAACCCCTCAGCTCCTGATTCTGCCCCAGCAGGGCTGTGCCACCTCCTGCCCTGCCTGTGCCACCTTCCCCTCCCTGCTGCTCGGCGCTGCTGGATGCTAAATGGAAATTTCCCCCCGTGCCAAGTGTTAAATACTTATCAAGCTAATGCAGCGTCTTTGGAGGTGTGTACAAGAGACAACATGTTACCCTAATTAACGAGCAGCTGGGCTTGGCACCGGGCTGTGCTGCAGCTGCTCCCTGAGCCTTTCCCAGGCTCTGCCTCCTCCACAGCAGGGGCACAACCTGCAGCAGGGGCAATGCCCCTCACTTTAGACTCCCAGCCCAAAGTTTGGGAACTGTTTCTGGGCTAGATTAGGGATTTGGAAGTTTTGAGAAGTTTTGGGGTGCAACGGTTTGGAGAACTTTAGGGAAACACGGTGCTGGAGGATGATGAGGCAGCAGGAGTCAATGGTTTGGGTGCTGGTTTGTCCCTGCCTTGCTGGGCTTTGCTGGGGGGGCTGTGCTTGGGCAGAGGTGGCCAGGTGTCAGTGGGGTCAGTGTGACACTCCTGGAGGTATCAGCTCTGGAAAGAGAGAAGGGCTGGGATGGGTTTGCAGTGCCAGCCTTGGGGACAAGCTGCAGAGCAGGATTGGGTAGTGGGAACCCATGTGCAGGGTTTCTCATCTGGTTGACTGCATCTTCCCAGGGCCCAGCCCCTTTTATCTGGACCACTATGGATCAGATCACTCCTCCAGGTACCCACTCAGCCCCAAGCAGAGCTGCTGCACAAACCCTCCCCATCCTCTCACATTGCCTTGAGCTCCCTAACTCCAACCCCAGAGAAGTCATCTCAGCAGTAGATGTTTGTATCATGACCTACATTGCTATTGGGTTTTAAATATAATCTTTTTTTCCCTGTGCCATATACCAGCTTCCCACATGCAAATTGCTCTGAGTGAACCATTTATCTAGAAAATAAAGGTTATGTTCTCAAAAGGCATTTAGTTCCCTTTCTGAATGATTGAGTGAGTTTTCCACTGAGAAAACAAAGGTCTTTAGCACAGTCCAAGCCAATGACAGGGAAAAAGGTTCAGGTAAAACCCCTCCATTTATTTAACAGCTCCCCTTCCTCATTCATATTTACAAGATAAAAGGGGCTCCATCAACCCATTAAAGTTAAAATATGTGTCCTGTCTTCAAGGAAAGCAAATCCCATCTGGCATCCCTGGAGGAATATAACCTTAACTTCAGCTTAATGCCACATTAGGGTATCTTACAGATTCTGCCTGAGATTTACCTGCCTTTAAGGGAGATTTATTTCTGGAGCAAACAGGCTCATGTGACAAATCTTCCACCAGCAACTTTGCAAAGAAGGTGAATTTTAGCCTCTCTGGTTCCCTGCTCTCTGCCCAGTGGTGAAGGGGTTGGTGACACTGAGGGATCTCTGAATCCATTGCAAAGCTCCATCCCCTGTCCTGGGAGCTGTGGGGGCTCCAGGTGCTTGCATTTACCTGAGAAATCAGTTTTCTGCAGCCCCATGCCAATGCTGAACCTCATGCTGGATATACCCAGGTGACTTCCTCAAAGATAGGGACCAAAAAAAGGCTTGGGATGGAAATCACAGCCTCCCCTGGTCTTTCAAAGGGTTTTCAAGGTGTGGGGTCATGGGGATCAGAGAGCTATACTGCTTATCTGAGTGGAAATTATTCAGAGTTACCTGCAGGCACACTCTGCTAGCCATCAGTTCATTATTATTGCTGGTTTTACTGATATTCATAGAAATTATGAAGGCTTTTCTAAAGGCCAAATGGATCAGAAATCTTTTTAAGTGTATAATATTCTTTTAAAAAGTCATGGGTCTAAAATAAGAGGAGTCTGTGTGGGGTTTCCCCTTTACCCACGCCTTGGGTTGCAGTTGTAACACTTCCTCCAGACTTTGCTTCTCAACAATCACAAAAATATGAGGGGTACCCTGATAAAAAGGTGGGTTTTGAGCTGATGCTGCTCCTGGGTGGGGGTTTGGGGCAGGGGATGTCCCCTGTCACCAGCCTCAGCTCCTCAGGTGTTGATGTGCAACACTGCTCAGCCTGAGAACGTGAGGACAAGTCAGCTGCAGGTGGGTGAAACCTATCTCCTCTATACTCAACTGGCCTGCCTGACTGGTTCTTTTATGATTATTTTTTATTCTGTCTCCAGTTAGGCAATACAGTTGCCTGTTAGAAATATTGCCCTGGGCTGCCAGCTCAGCTGAGGAGAAAAGCGGGTGTGTGTTGCTGAGGGAGGATGGGGATCACCCCCTCACCCCTCCCTGGGGTGGGCACCTCTCCCCTTCCCCTCTGCCAGCCCTGCCCTCCCTCTGCCACCCCACAGCATCCTCAGGAGGGAATTTTAAGGGTCCCCTCCTGACCCCTCCCCTCTGCAGCTCTCCCACACCCTGAGGAACACTGGAGGTTGTTTGACCAGAGTGGGTGAATTTGAGCCCAGCCCATAGTTTGGGATCATTAACCATCAAGGTGCCCCTGGGAAGAAGCAAAAAGTATTTGGGAAAAGTTGCTAACAGACTCTAATGACTAAATAATCCCTGTTGGAGAGAGCCTGGCAGGTTATGTGAATGTCAAGTTTCCTTGCTCTGCCCAGAGCTGGCTCCTGATTATGTAATGGGGGGGTGTGACCTCCAACAAAGGGGAAAAAGGGAAGAAAAAAAAAATTTCCATGCTGGGATGAAGAGGGAGCCCCCTCAGCCTGGGCACAGCTGGGCTTGGAGGGGCAGAGCAGCTGCCACACTCAGCTGCTGGCATGGCCAGGGGTGGATCAAGGTCCCCCAGCATCCCTGGATGTGCCACTGTCAGCACAAGAGAGCCCAAGGGACACTGGGGGGTGATGCTGGTGCTGTGCTGCAGAGGAAGGGAGGGCACAGGGCAGACACAGCCCTGAGAGGGCTCTGACACAGCACCAGCCCTGCTGCCTCTGCCAGGTGAGGCTCTGGTCGTCATTCCTGATGTGGGTCCCGATTTGGGGACACAGAGCTGCTCAGGAATCTGCTCGGTGCTTCTCAGAGGTGAGGTAGCTCTGCACATCCATCAGCTCACAGCAAGGATTAGACAGGGGATGTGGCTCCTAAAAGCTTTGACTCCTCTCACCAAGGCTGGCTGGAGTGGAACGCTGTCCCATTTTGGGGAGGGTTGGAAATGCCTCCACTTGCCTGGCTAAGCGCGTCCAGCTCTGAGCCAGGCTCACCTCTGACGAGTCTTTCCTGGAAGAAGAAGGCAATCCAGAGCTGTAGAGCTGTGCCATGGTTTCAAACGCGCTTTGCACTACCCGTGACCTGTCCTGGAGGTGACACCCTGCTCGGAACTGAAGCAGAGCAGGAGGGTGCTGCACCCCGCATCTCCTTCCCTATGGCAGCAAACCCTCCCGGGGCTCCGGCTGCTCAAGCTGCGGCTTGCCTGCCATCAATACCGCTCCAACAAGCCCGGTCGCAGACGTAGCTCGGGGCCAAGTCGCGGGGCAAGGGGAGGGATCAGCCCGGCCCGGCTCCCGGTGCCAGCCGGGCTCTGCCAGCCCGGGGCTTCTCCTCCGCACCTGCGGCCGCTCTGAACCCCGGCCTGGAGATGCGGGAGATGCTGGAGATGATGCTGGAGATGATGCTGGAGATGCTGGAGATGATGCTGGAGATGCGGGAGAAAACGGGGGAGAGCCGCGCAGCCGCTCCCAGCCCGCGCTGTCATTTTTGCGCATCCCGGGGGAGATGCGCATCCCTGCAATAAGGGATTAACACAACCGCGCTTCCAGGCGGGAGGTTTTACCCCTTCCCCGCTCCTGCTTTTTTGTTGAATTGCCCCCAAGAAATGTGGGGAGGATGCAGAATGGGGTGGCTCTGGGTGCTCCCTGCAGAGCACCGAGTTTTCCTGCTGGGAAGTGACGGAGAGGGAGAATGCAGGCGTGAAACACGCTGCTCCGGGAAAAAAAAAAAAAAAAAAAAAAAAAAAGCAGACAGAAAAAAAAAAAAAAGAAAAGGCTTCTGAAGCTTAGGGCTGGATATTTATACACTTGACATAAAGGATATTTCTGCATTGAAGTAATAAGCGTGACTCAGTAAACCAATGGGGAAAGGGTGTTCCCTTTGCAGCAAAACCTCAAAAGATCAAAGAACTCCATGAACAGTTTAACATTTCCAGTGTTAAAGGAATTGGGTTCCCCTCCCTCTCCCCTTCACCCCTCCTTCAAGTTTTGAAAAATAAATGGTTTGATCTTAGCTGGGAAGGGAATGTTTCAGCAGCTCAGAGGATGTGTGGTGCTGGCTGGGCTGGAGCACCAAGGTCATGGCCTGTGTGTCCAGGACCTGGCTCCCTGCTTGGGACATCCCAGCTTGGGACAGGGACAGTCTTTGGGCTTTCCCATTCCACAGCTGAGCTCAGGCTGGATGGAAACTGCCTTTTCCCAGATTTCACTGTGTTCTTTCCTTGGGTGAAGCAAATCTTGATATTTTTGTGGGTGTGTCCAGCAGTGGGGAGATGTTAGGGGCTGTTTCCTGGCCTCTGCCAGCAGCCAGCAGGAATTCCACAGCAGATATTCACCAAGGAAGGATCCAGCCTTGTTGGTGGCTCTTCTCTGGGATCGATAGGCTGGAGCAATATATTGCTCTGAGATAACAAATCACTTAGCTTATTGGGTCTTAATTAAGGCTCTTTTATCTCCATGACAGCCACACACCTGGGCTGTGGCCCCAGCCCTCCTTGGCCGTGGGGACACCGTGCTGGAGCCGGGGGATTGATGAGCCTCTGCTGGGTGGAATTACCTCATTGTGCTGCTGCCACTTGGGGCCATCCATCTCCTGCTGGCTGCCCCTTTCCCCACCCCACAGCCAGAGCCTCAGGGGTGGGACAGGGCCAGGGGACACCCCCAGAGGGTGAGGAGCTGGGGGAATGCCCTGGTGGGTAATGGATGCAGCTGTTGGAGTACCTGACAGCAGCAAATGAAGAGCTACATCAGCAGGAGGCACCGTCAGCTGCGAGCTGAGCGCGGCCCCGAGATGGATGGATGCAATATCGCCCTGCCAGGGGGAAGGAGGGAGCAGGGAGGAGAAGGAGGGGAGCAGGGAGGGGAAGGGGGCTCTGCTGCTGCCTCTGGGCTCCAGGCAGAGCTGCTGCTTTGTCAGGCTGGAGGAGAAAAGGCATTTTTTATTTGAGAGGCAGAGGCTGAGGGAGGCAGACACGGGATGCTCCTGTGATGAGTTCATCTGCCACTGGAGCAATCTTGCCCCCACCTTGATGCCAGCTGAGGCAGCAGGGCAATTTACTGCACTGATCAACCCCAGTTTCAGCTCATGTAACCCAAGGATGGAGGGGAACCATCCAGACCTGAGAGGAAACGTGTGCTCACGGCAACAGGAAGGAGGCACGGGCTGCATTCAGTCATTTGAAAGTAGGACAGCTCTTACTCTGAAGTCTGACTGCTGCTGCACTGACTTAGAGTGAAATAATGAGGGCTGGGAGTTGCAGGAGACTCACAGCTGAGCAGCCAAGTCCTGCAGGACCCTCTTTTTCTACAGCATCACCTTTAGGTGGATTCTTAAATCTTCTTCCACGCTGGACTCATCCTTCCTGGCACAGGAGACATCTCTGCTTTGCACCCTGGCACTGGGGCAGGCTGCTAAAGGCATTTCCAACACCAAAACCAGCTGGAGATGGCACAGATATTCTCAATACTCAGGCCAAACTGTGGTCATAGGTTGATTTTGTGACCATGGGAAAAATTGCTTTGGATTTCTCCCTTTCCCAGCATATGGTGTGTCACTGGAACAGGGAAGTGGTCACAGCACAAATGATGCTCTTGGTCATTTGGATCAGTCCTGGAGTAGGATTTGGTGATCCTTATGGATTCCTTTCCAGCCTGAGATGCTCTGTGAGACAGTAGTGGCCATATCCAGCCTCTCCTGATAATTTCAGACACTTCCAAGAGCAGTTGCAAGGTGCAGAGTGGGGACTGCTCTCTGACAGGGCAGACATCACCTTTGCAAATAGTCATTTAAAGCAAGAAAAGAATGTTCTGAGCTGAAGGACGAGGAGCCAATAATTCATTTGAGTGCTAAACAAAGTCCAAAGTACTCACATTACACCAAATCCAACTGAAGGACAACACCCTTCTCCTGTTCTGAGTTTTCATGGCTATTTATTTGCAGGTTTTTGGATGAACATGAGAAAGTTGATATAGGAATGGCCAAATCCCATAAGCTGTGGGTAAAACCTCCCCCTGCAGACTGGTTCAGTGATGTTTTAAAGCATCCACAGTGGGAATTCCCCATGATAGAAGGTTATCCTGATGTCTGGAAGGACAGAATTCCCCTCCATGCTGTGGGATGTTGCAGTCTGGGCTCTGCTCAGCTTTTGGCTTCCCCTTCCCCAAAGCTTTAGAGCTGTTTTGGGGGGTGGTGGGGTGTGATAGGCAGGGCTCAGGAGGGATCAGAGCAGCCCCAGAGCTCCAACAGCAGGATTAGCCACTGATGCCCAAAGTGATGCCATTTGTGCCAGAAAAAGCCCCTCACACCATGGCACAGGTGTCTCTTATCCCTGCACACATTCCCCAGCATCATTCACAACTGAGCAACACCTTCAGTTCCCACACCAGGCACGTGGCCACTGCAGCATTTTTGGCCTCTCCTTCCCACCAAACCCCCTGGCTCAGGGTGCTGCCAGAGAGCCCCAGCTCTGCTTTTTCTCTTGGCTGGAGTTGTTGTTCTGAGTGTTTTCCCTGAAAGCTCAGGCCAGCCCTGTCTCCATGGCTGATATATGATGCCCTTGTAATCTCCAGTGACATAAATTTCACTCCTGTTTGTGTCCCCGTGTCACATCCTTCTTGTGCTCTGTCTGTTATTGTGTCAGGCCTTGCAGTGGTGTTTCAGCATTTTCCCTTGTTTGTCTTCTTCACCTGAGGAACTCCATTATGGGATGTAACAGCTTTAATAGCTTGTAAATGGGAGACTGGAGATTTTATGCTTCAGGGAGTACCAGTCATGGCAGCCACTATTCAGGAGAAGCCTTTGCCAGTTTTTAGTACCTGAACTGGCATTTTCATCCAACTTTGATTTAAAAAAAAAGAGAAAAATAGCTTGTTTAAAGTTGTCAGTCCTTACCAGAGATGAGTTTGTCTCTGCTGGGATTCAGAGATGGAAACTGGGACAGACTGGTGTGACTGGGAGCAGATGGTGGCTCCTCTCCACGTCCACCACCAGTGTTGGGTTTGTCCCTGTCACCAGCCCTCAACCAGAGCTCGAATTGTCCAGCTTTGCCACTCTCTTCCCCAAATCCTGCCCTGTTCCTGGTGGAGCTGGAGCCCAGGCTTGGCCTCTGAAGAGGCTCTTTGACTTTCCCTGATCAGCACAGAGCAGCACACGTTGCAACCAGGATCTAATTAAGCTGGTTAATCTGAAGGAGGTACTACATCTCCATGGAAAACTGCTTCAGTTTGGCTTCTCTGGATAATAAACAAAGCACTTGGGCAGATGATAGGGTATTTAAGTGTTTACTCTTCAGAGCATTAAGTGCTAAATTTGTTTTTAGCTCCCCTATGAAAAGCCCTCGCAGAGTAAAAACACACAAAGGGTCTCAGCCATGCCTCACAGTTTTCCTGCACTCCTGCTGTGTCCAGGGGAGAGTCTGGCTGTGCAGCAGCCAGGAGCACTGACCTTTAGGATCACAGGTTTCAAGTGCTGGCAAGGAGCAGGGATAAAGCAGAAAGCATCCCCAGCTCCATCCATGGGGATGCTGTGTGCAGAGCCAGCCCAGGCAGGGGGCTGTCTTCAGTTACTCCACACTGCCACGGCCATCCTCTTCTTTTTTTTTTTTTTAATCCATTCCATCCATCACTTAGTGTAATAAATTCCCTAAATGGAAAAGATAGAGACAAAAACCTCAGAGTGAGCCAGAGCACAGAGCTCGTTTCTCCTGCTTCTTCCTCCTTACTGTGGCTGAGCCTTGGGATGAAGTTCCTGGGCAGGATTTGGCCGGGAGAAGATGGAAAGGGAAGGAAGAAGGGCTCTGGGATGGCTCTGGGCAACCTCAGGAGAAGTTTTTCCAGCCCACGTGGGGCTGTGATGGGCTGTGCTGGTCACATCTGGCCACTGCTGCCCAAAGACCACGGCAGGGAGGCCCTGGGGGCCTGAGCTGGCTATAGAAAGGGAGCACAAAACCAACAAAACAACTTTCCATTTCTAAAGCTTGAAGGGGTTTGCACCCTGCCATGCCAGGACAAAGGGAGAATTAGCAGCCAGCAAAGAGAAAAACAACACAAAGCCACATCAGAGTGTCAAGAAGCCAAAAAGCCTTTTTCCTTTTTTCCTCCTTAATGTCCGGCTTTAACGACTCGCTGTGGATGCGGAGCCGATGCGGTTCAGCTCTGCAGCACTTTGCATTCCCCTGCCTGCGCCTGGGCTCAGCTCTCCCCGCTGCTGCTTCAGCTGCGAATTTTTAAACCAATTTTGACACATCAAAACCGAGGCAGGATGACTCAGAAGTTTTCAGACAGAACTTTCTCCTTGCAGCAGGGGAAGGAGGGGGCGCGTGCATATTTAGCAGCAGCCGCCTCCTTTAAATCGACCTTTTTTTTTTTTTTTTTTTTTTTTTTCCTTTTTTTTTTTAAATTTTTTTTTCCTCTCCAGAAGAATATTATGGTTCAGGCAAATTTGGGATGTGTCTGAACATGCTTCCCCTCCACATCATGGATTCAATTACGGCGCAACACTTTGCAGATTTCTGTTAAATTTTAACTCGTTTCACATGGGTTGGGTGAACTTTGCCTGACATTTGGAAGCAGGCAACTTGTGTCATCAGGTTACACTCACACTTATCTCTGCAAACATATCCTTGTACTCAGCCCAGCACCAGCACAGCCGTGGATGGCATTAATTGGACCTGAAATGTGCTTTCCTGCAGCATTTGGCTGCTGCCTGCTTGGGGAGGATGTGTCCCCACACTGCTGAAATTGTGTGTGAGCTTGGACAGAAATTGGGGGAATGTGGTTTTGCTGGGAGGTTTTGGTGAAGGGCAGAGCTGGAGCCATGAGAAGGCTTGGAGATGATTCTGTTCCCTACCAGCTTCCAGTTTGCTGGCAAAGAAAAAGGGGTGCAGCTGGTGGCCCCAAAATTTGAACCATCCCATAGGTTTATGGCAAAGCAGTGGAGAAAATCTTTTTTCCTGTCCCCAAAGCCAGGCAGGGACAGCGTGGGTCACTCTTGTAGGATCAACCTGGCCATTCCCTGCTCTCCTCCATGGAAAGCCAGTGCTGAGCATCTCCTTTGAGATGGATGAAAACCCAGGTCTGATCAAAGCCTGGCTGCTCTCCTGGTGCCAGGCATCCACAGGGGGAAGAGGGAAATATTAAAACCCCAAGATCAGTCACTCAGTGGCTGGTTCTTACTCCAGCTGCACCAAGTGACCGGCAGGGCTGATCAAAGGCCTTGCCACTGTTGTTTTAAAGGTGACATTAACATTTAAGGAGCTTTTGAAAGCCCTGGCTTGCAATAAAAGGCCAGACACTCAGTCACAGAGCAACTCAAACGCAAGTTTAATGATAATGAAACAGCCTTTTGTTCTTAAGCTCAAAGAAGAACCACAAACCTATTTATAGTGTTTATAATAAGGGCTGTGAAGCCTTTTACACACAATCCAGCAAACCAATACCTGCAAGTTACCCAAGGATGCTGAGAGTGTGCAGAGAGATTTCTGTGCTTCCCAGGCTTCCTTCAGGCAGGGATGCCAGGCTTTGGCCAGCACCAGCAGCACTGTGAGGATGTCTCTGCCTGCTTGTGAGCCCCTGCCAAGCCTGGGGTCCCTGAGTGTGTCCCCAGCCCGGGTGGCATGGCATGGCATGGTGCAGCTGGCACAGCATGGCTTGGCATGGCTCCTCATGGCATGTTTTGGCACAGCCCTGCTGCTCATCCCATTCAGGAGGTGTTCCCACCTGGAGCCCCCTGCACAGCTGTATTTTGGTCTCCTTTGGCACATCAGGCACCAAACCTCTGCTTTAGTGCAGCTGAAATCATCACTCTTCCCTCTCTGCACCCACCCAAACTCCCTGTGGATGCTCTCTGAGCAGACCCAGCTGGCTGATCCCCTCTGCAGAGCCAGGCACATTTGGCAATGTGGTGCAGGCAGCCACGGGGTGCTGGGGGCTCAGTGCTCACAGCCACCAGCCTTCTGCCATCACCCGGGTTATAAATAGCCTGGAAATGGGATCTGAGCAGATAGGAGCCATGGCTGGGTAAGAAAATCCTCCTCTCCCTGCACTGCTTCTGGCTGTTTTGTCTCTCACTGTGAAGCTCTTTGCTTTATGGCTCCCAGCCCTGTGCCAGCTCCTGTGCTTCACCTCAGCTCCAGCCTGGGCAGTGGCTGGTACCTTCCTTGCACATGCCATTGGGAATATCCAGCCAATTCCCTCAGCCTGCAAAGTCCTGGAGAGCCTCTGCTCCACTGTACAGACATGTTTTTATGACAGTGTGTTACATCAAAGATCTTTTTTTACGCCTCCTCACCCTCCTAGATGTGGTAAATAGTGCTGGGTCCTGATCACATGCATTCCCTGAGCAGGGAAAGAGCTGGAGAGCCAAGGAGGAGCAGAGGAGGGAGGTTTTTTCATTTGGTTCCACAAGGGCTCAGGTCAGAGATTCCAGCAGAAGGAAGAGTGGAGCATCAATATCCTGCAATGCTGGATCCTCCAGACCCTTCCTGCCCACAGCATTGTCCAAAGGGGCATTCCCTCTCCTGCAGAAGAGTTATTATTTCTGTTTTCCAGAGGGATGGGGAGGCATTGCAGACCAAGACCTTGCTCTGTGCTCTGTCTCCTGCACCTGGTTGAGAGGTTCCTGAGCTGGGATGGTTCCTGAGCTGGGATGCTCTCAGGTCTGGGATACTCTCAGGTCTGGGATGCTCTCATTGTCTCAGAGCCCAAGCTGGGAGCCAGGATCTCCCCTTAGATTTCTAAGGGCATGGATATCCCAATAAATGAGCAATGGGAATGTGAGGGGGGTGGGGGAGGCAGGCAAGGGAGAGCTGGAGAGTTGGAAGTGACCCGAGCCCAGGGAACAGATGCAACTCATAACGTTAACGAGGGGTTTTCCCCTCCCCAAAGGCTCTGCACTCTTGAGAACGGGTTTTTTTTTCTATCCCATGGCAACACCAAGCAAGGAAAAAATGGGCCTGGCTTTTATTTCATTTTTTTGTCCTTTACAGGAATCGCAGGCAAACAAAAGCCCTGAACAGATTTATCATTTTTCTTTCTCCCCCACCCCCTCCTTTTCTTTCCTTTTATATTTTTTTAAAATAGGGTTAGAACAAGATGGATGGTTCCCCAGGCCCAGGGAATGAGCAAATCGAGGCAACCCTGTCGTCTCTGGCATCCCATTAAGCCAAGCTCTGCGAGGAGGCCGCCCCAGGACTTATTAAATTTGCCCCAGCCCAGACCCCACACCCCATCCCCAGCACGGGGCTGCCCCAGCTCAGCCACCTGAGTCCCACCTCACCTCCCACCTCCAGCCCCTCTCCTGCATCCCCCCAGAGCATCCCCAGCCCTGCTCTCAGCCCCCATCAGCCCAGCACAGAGCTCCATCCATTCCTGTCAGCAGAGGCCGATTTGTCACCGCCGGGGTGACAAGAGCTTGTATGGCTCTGTCAGCCCTGCCTGGGCCCCTGCAGCCAAGCCAAGGGTCCCCCCAGGGAGGGGCTGGGGGCAGAGCAGGGGGGCACGGCCAGCCCCGACCTACCCCTGACCTGGGGGCTGGAGAAACAGGGATGGAGGGGCAGCACAAAGGGGGAAAGGGGGAAAGGAAAAATAAGGGGGTGGAGAGACAATCTGAGCCCTCCCAGGTCTGCACAGGGCAGGCTGAGCCAGTGGGCAGGCAGGGAGGATCCTCATCCTCATCCTCATCCTCATCCCATCCCATCCCATCCTCATCCTCATCCTCATCCTCATCCTCATTCCATCCCCATCCCCATCCCATCCCATCCCATCCCATCCCATCCCATCCCATCCCATCCCATCCCATCCCATCCCATCCCATCCCATCCCATCCCATCCCATCCCATCCCATCCCATCCCATCCCATCCCCATCATCCATATATCCATATATCCATATATCCATATATCCATATATCCATATATCCATATATCCACATATCCTTGGCTATCTATATCCCTATATTCATATATCTCTGGCTGGATATACCCATATATATGGATATATATCCATATAACCACATATCCCTGTCTATAAACATCCTATATCCATATATCCATATATCCATATTTCCATATATTCATATATCCATATATCCATATATCCATGTATCTATATATCCATATATTGCTGGCTATATATATCCATATATCCATGTATCCATACATCCATATTGCCATATATTCCCATTCCATCCCATCCCATCCCATCCCATCCCATCCCATCCCATCCCCAGCATGGATATTTCCACTTTAATACTTAACAAGGCTTTCAGGCCCTTCTGCAGCTGGAGTTTGTTCTCAATGATAAATTTTGAATAGCTTATAAATTATGGACAGCACACGGTGTCTGTGTCTGGGAGCAAGGGCTGGCCCCAGATTGCTGCTCTGGGGTGTGAAGCTGTGCTGGCATTCCTGGGAGATGGATCTGGGATGGAACACTACTGGGATCAGCTCGCATCCCAAAGCTGCCTCACACCTCCCAGGAATCATCCCCGGCACATCAGGAACCACAGGCAGAGTTACAGGGAGCAGCACCTCTGTGCCCCTCTATATGGGTATATAGGGCCAGGGATATATGGATAGATGGAGAGATGGATATATGGATACGATATGGCCAGGGATATAAGGATATATGGATATACGGGGATATTAGCCAGGGATATATGGATATATGGGTATATTGGATAACAGATGAATCAGGGATATAATTGGAATATAATAGATACATATAGGCCAGGGTTATATGGATATATTGGATATGTGGAATATGTATAGTCAGGGTTATATGGATATATTGAATATAATGGATATATATATATAAGCCAGGGATATATGGGATTATATGGATATTTGGATATATATAAGGCCTACCAGCACTGCACAGGCTGGAGGGGTCAGGTTGCCCAGCTCCTTTTGGCAGCCATCCCCCAAATGCCCCAGCTCCAAACCAAACATGGCCTTGCCACAAGACCCACAGACTCCAGCTACAATCCCTGCAAACTGGAAGCCCTGGATCCCACAGAAACCCCTCAGCTCTGGGGGCTGGAGGGGATCCACCAAAAAAATCCAGGCTGGGAGAGGTGATTTCATTGCTAGCAACCCTGAAAGCCAAAGGGGGCTGGGCAAGGGGCCTCTCCTCTTTCCCTGGCACAGTAATTAGGTTACAGCATGGCTCCAGCTGTATTCCAAAGCTCTGATGGCCAATAAATGTGTACAGTGTTCATACATGTGCCTGCAGTATATAAAGGCTGGAGGAAAAGGGCCAGTTTTCACTACATTAATTCATAAAGCAGGTCAGGCTGGTCTGGCCCTTTACCTCACTTGTTATTTCTATTTATTAGTAATATTGATGTTTCAACCAGGGAGCAGGACCCTATCGAGCCAGCTTTAATATCAGAAAAGATTTAGCAGGAGAGCACTCTGGAATGAAGCAACAACCCCACTCTGAGCTCCTGCACCATGCAGCTCACAAACACTGTTATTATTATTTGTGATCATGTTTTATTCTGCATTTTGCTTCCATGGCAGACCCAGAATCTCTGATTACCCTGCCTTGGATGTGTTGAAGTCTGGCTGCACCCTCCTCAGGTTATTAAAAACCCCTGTCAGGACTGAAAACTAAAGAGGTTTAAATGTTGTGGAGTCGTGGTGATAATGGGTCAGGTACCCATGGTGTAATTAGGTGATCTGTTAATTACCTGGGGAGGGGCTGGAAGGGCTCCTGGTGTGGACAGTGGGACAGGGACATGACAGTCACACTAACCCAGCTTCAAACTCACTGCCTGCTGAGATGATGAGCAAGAGCCAGTCCTTTTAAAGCCAAAATACACTCACTTAACCAGGGTTCATCTGGCAAAAAAACCCTGGAATCATTGATCCTTGAGAAAAAGCAGACATGAGAAATAAAACTGTCCTGGTCCTCACCTTCCATGCTCCTCATCAATGCTGAAAACTTCACAGGGCAGGCCAATTGTTCCTGCCTGGAGCACATCTCCTGTGGCTGATGCTGAATTGGGGCCTGGAAGTGCAGGATTGCTGTTCTGCCAGGCAGCAGGATCCTCTCTGCACCTCTGGGATGTGTTTTTGGAATGATAATATTTCCTAGAGCATGGTGAACCACAAACTGTGTTTCGGTGATGCACCCAACTGCTTGGAGCTGCAGCAAATCCAAATGTTCCCAAAGAGCCACAGGAATTGTTACCTGTCTTGCCCATCCGTGGCCAGGGCATTTCATTTTCTGGCTGTGCCAAATATTCTGAGGCTGAGCTTGGATTTCTTGTGTTTGTGGAGCAGAGTTGTGCCAGGGGTAAAAACCCCTGGGAGCTGAGGTCAGTGCTGGGGGAGGAAACCAAGAGATGTCAAGAAATTTTAGGAAAAAACTTTTGGAATTCCAACCTTGCTCACTGAGGAAGACCTCAGGGGTCAAACCCAGCTCTCACACAAATCTGAATAAAACTGAGAGAATCAGCCAAGGTCACTCCAGGCTGGGAAGTGACGTGTAAATGGCAGCAGGATCTGCCCTCCCACAAAGCTGCTCTCCATCCCCCCCTCCCACCATCTCTTTTGAAATATTTATGTTGGATTGTCCCATGGTTTACACTGGAAATCCCAGCGCTGCCTCTCTCCCCCTGAAACGTGCAGTGTCAGCAGCTGGCAGCCAGGATTCTGGGATGCATCCTGGAAATCACACTGCTGGGACAGGGAGGCACGAGAGCTGCAGAGGGGAATGATCCAAATGCTTTTCCAAAAAAAAAAACAACAAAAAAAAAAGTGGCACTTTTGGAGGTGTTACAGGATTTGGGCTGTCTGGGCAGGAGCAGGGGTTGTGCCCCCAGATCCACTCACAGCATCCTGGACAGCCACAGCCCCCTGTCACTGTGTGACACAGCCAAGAGGGAATTTTTTTCTGGTGGACTTTCATTTTCGCAGGGAAATTCCAAAGGGCTGAAATAACAGAGCAGAGAAACCCTCCTGGGTTCTGGAGGAGGAGGAAACAGGGATTGTGCAGTGCAGGGGTCAGGGCTTGGGGCAGTGGGATAAGCCAAGTTCAAGACGTCCTGCCTTGGGGACCATCGTGGTTTGAGGGTGATTCTGAGCTTTTCCACCTTTTCATGGCAAATCCTGGAGGTTTTTACCAGCTGGGCAGAGGGAAATAATCAGCATTTCCCCCAGCCTGTCCCTGCAGCTGGCCTGGGGGGTGGCTGAGCTGCAGTGCTGCCCCTGAGCTCAGACTAGCAGGGCTCCTCACCAGCATCAAGGGCAGAATTCCTTCTTTATCATGGCACTGCTGGTGATTTCCCTGGCATGATGCAGGAATATTTTGCTTCTTTTTTACTTACAGGAATACCCAACCACACCTTGACCAACTCAGAGAGAGCAGAGCAAGGATGGAGCAGAGCATCCCAGTGGAACCAGTGCCACACCAGCGAGTGGGACAGCACAGGGAGGAGCCCTGGGGTGTCCCCAGAGCCATTCCCAGGTCCCCACCCCGGGGCTGGCAGGAGCACAGAGCCCTTTTCCCCCAGCCCTGTGCTATTCACTGCTTTGCTCTGCATCCTGCCCGCGGGGCACGGAGGCTGCGAGGCCATATGAGAGCGTGGCGAGGAACATCTCAGCCTGACCTACTTACAGGGCCCTGGGACTTTCTGGAATTCATCCTCTCGGAAACACAACGTGTAATTTTAGGGCAGCAGAAATCCGTGCAGGATGGGGATGCGGGCTCAGTGACGCCGGAATTGCCGTGGCTGCCTGGGAGCAGATATCAATGCACAGGCTCCATTAGCAACTCTGATTGCCACTGATATGCCTCTCATTAGATCTCGAGCCTCACACATCATTATTTCATTTACAAGACGGTTTTTGTTTGCTCTGCTCTTAATTCGTGTCTCCCCCCCCCCCCACCGCCGCCACCCACCACCCCAAAAAAATGAATCTCGTTAAAACATCACAATTGAGAGCAAATCGTGCCTTAATCCAACCTGCCAGGGAAGCCAATCACCCTGGAAAAAATCTCCTTGAAGTCTCCATGCAGGGGCAGGCAGAGGGGGAGAATAATAAAAAGACATCGAATTAGGAGGTGCCGAGGCTTGTTTGAGCAGAGAGGAAGGGACTGTGGCTGCTGACAGGATAGAAATGTAAATCCCTTTTGGAGCACCCGGAGAATCAACCTAAATGGATTAATGTGAGGACAGAGAAGAAATTACTTCAGTTGTTTCCCTAATTCGATTCAATTTATTTTTATACGGCATTTCCATAGCGAGCATCTCGCAGCTGCGTCACCCAGAAGAGGAAGAATACAGAAAAGCTCTTCTGGCAGAAGTGCTCACCAGAACAGCACAGTGGAGGAAGGAATATGAGTGCTGGCCTTGAGGATTTGATTTGCCAAATCATCAGGAAATCACATGCTTTTTTTTTTTTTTTTTTTTTTTTTTTTTTTTTCTCTGTTTGTTCCCAATTTTACTAATTTCCCCAGGCTTTTCTCAAACCATCTCCATAAATACTGAGGCTGATTCTAACCTCACACTGCTTTTATAGCACTGTAACTCAGAGCTCACACTGGTTTTACACTGGTGCAGCTCCACTTATTTCCACTGAGTAAATTCCTGATTTATGTTCGTGGAAACGACAGCAGAAATAAGCCCATGGTTTTCCCTGGAGCAATGCCTGGCTCACACCAGGCTGGGGAAGAGGAAGATCAGGTCCCTTGCAATGCAAATGATGGAGAAAAGTGACATTAAATTACACCTGGGCTCTTACTTTCAAACAGGCTTTTGCTTTCTTTTATAAAATGTTCTGTATTGTCAAAGTTAAAAAGGCATGGGAAGAGATTTGGAAGGGAGATGATGGTTGATGGAGGGTGGGTTGCTGCTCCCCTCTATTTTTTGGGGGAAAATCAACACCTCTTCCTGCCCCAGTTTCCCCCATTTGTGCACAAACTCTTCCTTGGTCCCAGCTCTATCCACCAAGAGCACAGTGCTTTGGATTAAATTGAAATGTGTGCATCCTGTTAACTTTAAAAGATTTCAGTGTAATCCTGGGGGATGAAATCCCTTTGGAGAGGGGTGGGAGAGGTCAACCTGCAGCCCCAGACCCCTCATTAGTGCTGAGCACACGTGGGGCTCTCTGCAAAGCCCCACTAACAGAACCCTAATTAATTTATTTTTTAGGGCTACACACTAAGGAGCTGATCAGTGCTTCACCCTGAGGTCTGCTGTGTTTGGAGCACATATCACTGCCTTGATTTATTCCCTGAGATGTGGAAGGATGGAGCCAGCATCCCAATAACCTGCCCTCGACAGGTGCAGCCTCCTGAGTGAACTCCTGTGAGCAGCTCCTGGCCCCTGGCAGAGGCTCCCTTTAAAAGCAGCTCCCTGGATGGACACCAGACATCAATTCTGGGTGTGATCTGGGCTCCTGAGTCCCCCTCAAACCCTGCTGGGTGACACCAGGCTGTGGCATCCAAGGGACCCTGAGCTGCCCACCCTGCCTTGGTGCTGCTCATGGGGAGAATGCAGGGCTGGTGTAACTCATGGCTGTGGCAGCCACTGGGTTATCGTGGATTTGAGGAGTTTTCCCCTCTATTTTTGCTCTAGGGACAGAGATGGGGAGATCAAGGCAGGCTGGCAACCAGCAGGGAAGTGACATTTGCTGGTTTTTGTGCCCAGGGGTCCCTCAGTCCTTGTGCTGTGCCCTGAGGAGCCTTTTGAGGAAGTGTGTGGTGGCCAAAGAGAAAATCCCTTGGGGTTAGAGGTGTCACCCCACTTCTCCCAGCTTTCCTGAGCTCCAGCCCAGCTAAACCCTGAAGGTTCAAGGTGCCTTTATCCACCCTCCTGCTGCTGTTCCAGCCCTCCAGCAGACCCCTGGCTGGGCAGGCTTTGCCTGTGGAAGGCCAGGAAGGGAAAGGAAGAGGATTCAGATGCCCCACTCCCTTTTCTGAGTGCCAGAACACCCTTGGGAAGCCCAGGGAGCATAAATCAGTGAGGCTGCATTGTTTTTGCAGGGCTGTGCTGATTTATTCTGGCTGAGGACCCTTTGCCAGGGTCCAGACTTCACACCCAGAGTGGCACCACTCCCCTGAGCCCCTCTCTTGCTGCTTTTTGCCTCCTCCTGCTCCTTCTGTCAGAGGAAGCACCAACACATACAGGGACAACAGCCCAGGGCTCTGCAGGGACCCTTTGGCCTCCCCAGACAGCCCCAGGGGGATGAGATGCCACAGCCTGACATCAGCAGAGTAAAATATGGCCCTGGCAGTAATCTGAGAGAATGTGATGGTAATTTGGGCTGGGGGGAGGAGAGGAGGAGGCATTGAAAAAAGGAGGCATTGAGAGTACACTTCCTTTCAGTGCATTGCTGGGAAGACCATTAGGAAAACCACTAGATTATTTTTCACATTCTTCAGTGCAAAACTACTGCATTTTATGACCACTATCAATAACAGCTATCATATTACTAATGCTACAGTTGCCACATATATAATATTTAAATCACATTTGTGGCTGACAGAGACCTATGGATATTCTCAATCCCAACAGGCTATTACAGTTCATATCATGTCTGTCATATAAATATTATGAATCATTTCCCACTATCTTTATGGGGGCTACATTGACATCATCAAAAAGGCTCTGGGTACTGCCTGATACTGCATATTTATATACACCTTATGTATATGTATGTGAATGGAGGGAGATTTATACCACAATCACGGGTAATAAATGCCCATGATAAAGCATATTATCTTCACACTTCATTTGCAAAGTGTTCTGTATGCAGGGACCAGGGGAAGGCCAGCAGAGGAGCTGTGGCTGAGTCACATTCTCAAGCCCTGGTGTAAATCAGGTGTCTGTGGCAGGGTGAGCAGGGTGGGGTGAGCAGTGCCTGGTTTCCTGAGCTGCTGCTGGTCCCATCAGGGGAGGCTTTGGCTCCTGTCCCCCTGGGGATGCTCTGTGTGCCTGCACTGTAAATCCCACAGCCCATGGGCTGCCTTTCATCTGCCATCCCTTAATGCTTTCCTTGCTGCCTTCTTTGGCAGCCAGGCCCTGGTCTGGGTGATGAGCTGGAATAAAGAGATCTCCAGGTGTTTAAAAAGGCAGGAGTAGACTCTCCATTTGTAAAGTCATTTTGCAAAGTAGTTCATTAAACCACTGTCCCTGCAAGCCAGGTGAGACATGCCAAACCCAATCCACCAGAAAAGCACGAGGAGAGGATGAAACCTCCCTTAGGATTATTCAAGCTGGATCCACACCAGAGCCCAGGCACCTTGAGACCTTTTTCCCCAAACCTGTTTTAAGAGCCTGAACACTCTATCAACACTTGTTCTATATGCAGAGACAGACAAGAACAAATGCAGCTCCATGGCTTGGAGTTTGGAGGTCTCTAATAAGCATTTAATGCCCAGTTCTGGAGCAGCTGAGAGCAGAGCTCTGCCTGTGCAAGAGAGGATTTGATCTGAGCACTCCCCAAAAGGAGAGAATGCAGCATCTCTGCCTGTCCTTGGCGTGGGAATGTGCCTCTCCAGCAGATCAAATAAATTATGTGCATCTCACTTCATAAACAAACATCATCAGCCTGTTAAATGCTGCTGGGAAACAAAGCAAGGCAGTTGGAATCTGCAGCAGAGACAGAAGTGGCTGGTCCTGGAGCTCTGCTGGGCTGTGTGTGCAGTGTCTCCCCAAGGAGCAGGAACCCCCCTCAGCAGCTGCATGGCTCTGGATGTGGCTGAAGGATGCTGAGAGTCTTGGCAAGGCTCTGTTCAGAGATTAACTCCACTTCCAGGCTCCAGGAGCACTGACCCGTCCCCCAAAATCTTGTTGTGTCTCTCTCTGTTTCCTAGTGGGAAGAAAAGCAAGTTGTGAGCTCCTGTTGCCCCTGAGAACACGAGGTCCTGAGGGCTGACAGATCCAGGGAGGAAACTGCAGAGTGGAGGGACTTTTCTCCTGAAATTCTGCTGGGAGGCACAGGGAATGCAGATCCTGATCCTGGAACCTGCAGTGACTTTGGGAGAGCAGGTCACTGGAGGTGAGGACACACCTGGGAAAGTCCCACAAAGTCTGCATGTGTGGAAAGTGCCTTTCCTTGGCTGGAATTGGTCCTCACATCACTGGAGTCCCACACTGCCTGCTCAGGGAGGGACTCTGTGGCCACCAGCCCCAGGCCAGTGGCCACAGCCACCCTTGCTCCCACATCATGCACCTCTGGCCCCTTGTCACAGGCTCCAGGTAGAGATGGAGCCCAGACACAGCCCATGAGCTTCTGTTCTTTCTCCCTCAGATTGTGCATTTATCCTTTCTTTAATTTGTAACAAAATGCAGCCAGGCAGGAAAGTAGATTTAATTTTTTTTTTATTATTCTAACTGTGCAGGAGGTCATAAAACAGTAGGGGAAGCACAACAGGTTTTGCTTTTTTGTCCTGTCAGATAATTCAGGGTTATGGACAAGAAAAGCTGGAACCACTTAGAATAAAATCATAGAGACTGTGATTTCCAAATTCACTCACTGTGCCCAGGTGCCCAGTTCTGAATGTGGTCCCAGCTCCCAAAACATCCCAGTGCCTGTCTCCTGCTGAGGCCCACGTGCACCTGGATCCCTTTGCCCCAGAGGGATGCAATGGGGTGGGAGTGTGGATGGAAGGAGATGCCTTTGCCTAATTTTGTTTACCTGATGAACACAGCATCTCTCTCTGCCAGATTCAGCCAGAACTGAGTGCTGGGACTGAGAGCTGCCCACATGAGGCCAGGTACCCCAAAATGATCCCGTTTTACCAGCCTGCCTTCCTGAGCAGGTTAAAGGGTGCAAGAGGACCAGAGCCTGAGTTTCCCAAGCCAGCTCAGGACCTTCAAGCATCCCTGCACCAACCAGATGTACAAGGCAACGAGCTGCCAAAATTATCTGAATGTGCCCCCCCCATGAAGACTGAAGTCCTTCCTGGGAAGGTGAGCACAGCATTAGGCAGCTTATTAAATTAATAGTGCATTAAACAACTCAGGGGAGGTGGAAGGGAGGGGAAAGGGAAAGAGAAGGTTTGTAACATCACAGAAATATCCTGGCTTACCTTCTGGCATCTTCAAGAGACTGGAAATGTGGGACTGCATCCAGCTGCCTTCTCTGGGGCAAAATTCCTTTGGCTTCTGTGGGAGGTTTTACTCAAATAAGGACTGCAGGATCAGACCTGTTATTGTCACTGCAATTAACATTTAGATCCACATCTAACATGAACTGTTACAGCCTGGTTAGGGAGAAATTTAATTTGCTCTAAACAGCTTGATGGGAGAGGAGCGTGAAATGTCCTGGTTATGGTAATTTCATGTGTTGGGAGTCTGCAAAGGTGGATTTGCAGCCTTGGCTCTTGTAACCCTGCTGAGCCTGCTTTGGGATGGGGGTTTGGGGCCAGATCCCACCCCAAGTGCTGCTGATGGACACACTGAAAGCCCTGAAGGCCTTGGGCATCCAGAGGAGGGGGGACAGGCAGGTGAGAGCCCAGCTCTGCCCCGAGCTGTGTTTGCCCTTATCAGACACATGAGCTTTAGTTTGTCTACCAGGAAACTGATTTCTACCTTTGAGCTGTCAGTCTGCACACAGATACCCATGAAATCCGTGATTTTTGCACTCTTAGAGACTTTGAACCTGCTTTTTCTGACAACCCCCAATGCTCCTTTATATCCTTGTATATTTTCATTTTTTTTCCTCTTTTCTCCCAGGAGTTGATGTAACTCACTCTTAAAAACTGACTTGGAGATGAAACTTGGCATTTCAGGTCCCAGCCCGGGAGCAAATGAAGTTACCAGTTATAAACACACACCAAAATCTGTTTGGACACGCTGAAATTACAGGAGCAGAGGATTAAAAGGATCCAAGACGCTTTATTTTGTTTTAACTTCTGCAGCTCCACCTGAGTGTCAGTTTGCAGCTGCTTGCCTCACAAGATGGGTCCTTTTTGGTGTTTTTATCCTTCAGCTGGATCGCAGTGGATTTGGATTTTTCACTCTACAGCAGATGGGCTGTGATGTGGTGAAGAGATCCCAAACTGGGATGCTGGGGTGCTGCCAGCTGTGTACCCCTCATCCAACCATCCCCGTGTGGGTCTGCCCTGCAGCAAGGGCAGGGTCTGGTGTTCTACAACAGAAGAGTTGTAGGAGAAATCCAGGTGTTGGGGCCTTTCCAGAGCCTCTCCTGTGTGGCTTGAGATCCCAGAGTGACAGGCAGGAGATGGGGCAATAAGGACATGCAGGGATGGCAGATAAGAGGCCTCACTTCTCCAGGAGGAGCTGCTAATATTTATGGCACGAGACACTTTGCCAATTAAAGAATAAATCAGGGGCAGATAAGGCTGGGGAGCGTTCCACACATCTGCCACACAGGGAGGTGATGGCACAGCATCTGGGACAGCTCTGATGGTCCCAGCTACTCTGATTTCTGTCACTGCAGCAGAGCTGGGAGCTACCTGTGCCAGCAGAGCCCCCCCAGCAGCTGTCCCTGGTGTCACTCCAGCCTCGCTCAGTGCCCTGCTCTGCTCCCCAGCGTGTGTGAGCAGCTGCAGCCTGGCCCCAGCCTGTTTGTTATGCATGTTACAGCCGGGCAAAGCGAGGGTCGATACGATGTTTAATATGCTTCATGCATAGTGGAGTCGCTCTGGTCCATCAAGCCACTAATACACATTCTTACAGGGCTGAGTATCATTTATTAAACCTGGAGGGCTGCCTGGGAAGGGGGGCCGGGGCGCTGGGGTGGTACCGGCGGTGCGAGAGTTTGCGGAGGAGCCGCGCACACACACACACAGACACACACACGGAGTTATTTGTTGTGCCTCACGGATGGCAAACGAAATAAATCGCGCTGCGAGCGCTGCCCGCCGTGTGACACGGCCCGGGGACAGGCAGCGGGGCTCGGGGGCACAGCTGGCACTGCTCAGCATCGCTCCAGGAGCCCCCTCCCGGGGCTGCCGCTGCAGCGCTGCGCACCCCGTTTTTCTTCTTTCCCATTTCCCCCTTCCTTTCCCCCTCTCTTTTCTTTTCCCCCATCTTTACCCCTCTCCTTTCACTTCTTTTTCCCCTCTCCTCTTTCCCTTTTATTTCTGCTCTTCTTTCTCTCTTTCCCCTCTCGTTTCCTTCTCTCTTTTCCTTCTCCCCACTCTCCTTTCCTCATCTTCCCCCCCCCTTCCTCCCCACCTCTAATTTCCCCTCCTCGCCCCCTTTTCCTCTCCTCCCTTTCTTTTTTTTGTTTCCTATTTCTTCCCCCCCCCCCACTCTATTTTACTCATCACTTTAAGAAAAATAAAAATACAAAACCCAAAAAAAAAAAAAAAACAAACCAACCCCCGAACAAAACCATCAAACACCACCCAACCACCAGCGCCGCGCTGTCCGCGGGCCGGCGGGGCGGGCGCGGGGCGGCGCTGCTCGGCTCGGCTCGGCTCGGGTTGGACTCGGCACGGCTCGGCACGGCTCGGGTTGGACTCGGCACGGCTCGGGTTGGACTCGGCACGGCTCGGGTTGGGTTCGGCTCGGCTCGGGCACGGCTCGGGCACGGCTCGGGCGCGGCGCTGCCGCTCCCCCTGCGCGGGCCCCGGCGCGGAGCCGGGCGCGCCCGGCGGAGTTACATTGTTGGAGTTTGCCACAACTGCGGGGCCGCTGCGGGGCTGCAGCTTCCCCGCTGCCGCCTCCTCCTCCTCCTCCCTCCCTTCCTCCCTCCTCCTCCTCCTCCTCCTCCTCCTCCTCCCCGTGGGTGTTTTTTTTTTTTTTCCCCTCCCCTCCTCCCCCCCCCCCCCCCGCTGATTTCCCTCCCCTCCGCCCGCCCTGCCTGTGTGTTTTCGCCGCCGCTCTCGCCGAGCCCCTTGGCATGAGTTAAGCACCAGCCATGGACACCAAACACTTCCTGCCGCTGGGTGAGTTCTGTTCCGAGAGATTCTCCCTTCCTACCGCGGGGGGTGGGGGACGATAAAATCAGCGCCTGTCCTGCCGCTTCCCCCGCCATCCCCGGCTCCGCTGCCCCTTCCCCGCAGCGCGCACCGGGCCCGGCGGCCGGGGGATGCGCTCGCCCCTTCCCCGGGGAGCGGCCCGGCCCCGGCCCCGGCCCCTGCCGCCGAGTTGGGCATTTTTTTTTTGTTTTGGTTTGCTGTTGTTTTTGTCGTGGCGCAGCGCTGGGGAGCGGCGGGCCCCGGCTGGGGGAGCCGGGCCGGGCCGGGCCGGGCCGGGCTGGGCTGGTGGGGCAGCGGCCCCAGCGGCGCTTTGGAACGGGGCAGCGGCAGCGCCGAGCCCCCTCCCCGCCCGCGGCTCGGCAGCCTCCGCTTCCCCCTCTTGCCTTGCCTTCCCCCTCCGTTTATTTATTTATTTATTCATTCTTTAATTTTTTTCTTTTCTCCTTTTTTTTTTTTTTTTTTTTTTTTTTTCTTTTTCCCTCTCCTTCCCGCGGCATCCGGGGCGCGCAGCGCATCGCCGGCTCCCGGACCCGCCGCTTTGGGACCCTCCTGCCTTTTTATTCTTCTTTTTCCACCCCCCCACCCCCTCGCCCCCCCCACCTCCTCCTTTTAGCTGCGTTTTAAAACCTATTTCCAGCCGGAGTTTGCCATCGTTTGGTGACTGAGTCAAGTCCTGGCTTGTAAAGGCGAATGCCTCCTGCGTCTCGCTTGCAGAAGTGATATTGCAGAGCTCAGGGCTCGGGCTGGGGGGAAGAAAAGTTTGAGCGAAGTCGCCTGGCGCCAAGTCCTGGCGAGGGGGAAGAGGGGTGGGTGTTGCCATCGCTGTCCCCGCTCAGCCCGGTGGCTCCCAGAGCTGCTCCATGGCCAGCGAGACCATCCCTGGGCTTTAAATCTCCGCTCAGCCTCTCCGTGGTGTGTTTTGTTCATTTTTTTTCTCTTCTTTCTTCTTGGTGTATTTTTGTTTTCGTATTTTTACTTGTTTCGCTTGTAAATTGCAATTTCGGTTGTTGCTTTCAAAGTGCAGAATAGCTAGAATACAGCACAAGGTTTCTCACCAGCCCAGCTCGCTGAGTGGGTTTCCAGGGCTGTGGTGGTCTGGGGGCTTTGCCAGGCAGACCCTGGCTCTATGGGCTGGCATAGCTGTAGGTGGCATCTCTGTGCCCCCCAAAAATCCCATTTTTACAGTGCCCATGTGAGATGCTGCTGGAGCCAAAAGCATCTCAGCTGCAGCGTGTCCTGATTCCAAATCCAACCAGCTCCTTTTGCTGGGGTCCATGCAGCTGCTGGGGCTCATCCCAGCAGAAGGTCCCTCTCTCCCCTCACTAGTGTGGTTTAAATAATTTGGGGGATTCACATTTCCTTGGATGCTCATGTGAAAGACAACCCAAATCTCTGTTGATCCGGGCAGGCTCGGGCCTCTGTGTGTGTTAACTGTGTTTTCTGTCAGTTATTATTTCTGCTGTTATGCTCTAAATGCTGAGAAATACACTGTGTTATTAGTCAGGTTGGTTTGAGGGAGTAGGAGGGGGAGAGTCTGTGAGTGCTGGCTTGGAGAAGGGTTTTCACACTGGTGCAAGTGGAAAACAACTGATTTATCTGCTCCTTTAGAGATGTGCCACACAGCAGCAGCATCCCCAGCACAGCCTTACTGGGGGAGGTTAAAACTTCTCATCCTTGTCTCAGGAGCAAATCCATCTGTTTGGGGTCTGTGGTCTGGGGTGGTGCTGCTGCAGCAGAGACTCCCAAACTTTATGTGCTGGTCTTTGGTCGCTGATGACTGGGAGAAATCCTTTTGGCTGCACAGGGGTTGCTGCAGGTTTTGGAGGGTCCTGCTCTGGGCAGGGCAGGCAGGTTGTGTCCAAAAGCTTGTGAGCAGTTTGTAGGATTGAGGGGAATATGAACTGAGACCTTCCCAGTGAAACCAGAGCAGAGCTGGATGAGCCATGGGGCCTCTTTAGAGGTGGAATGGTCCAAAACCCACCAGCTCCCAGCTCTGCAGAGTGCCAGGGTGTTTCACCAACTCTATCTCGTGTCATTTTTGGCAGCTGCTGTTGGAAAAACCAAGGGGAGGAAAACAGCCCAGCTTGTGGGGTTTGTTGCCCTGCACACCAGTACAGGCCTGAGCTGGGGAACAGCAGCAACGTGGCCAAAATCCCACTCTGTTCCTGCATCCCCATCAAAATCTCAGCTCAGTTTGGCCCAGCAAGGCCAAACCTGGTGGTGGTTCCTGGCCAAGTCCTGCCCGTGGTTACACTTAGATAACCCTGCTGATGTCACTGCTGGAAGTGTGGCCAGCACTGGGCACTTTTAATAGTAGTATCTCATTTTCCTGCTTCTCTGGAGAGCTCCCTGTGAGGACAGCACGTCCCTGGGCATCTCCCAGGCTGGCTGCTGTCACCACTGCCAGGATAACCTGCAGCCTGGCACGGGGGCTGTGGGCACAGGTGAGGCTTAAAACACCTCAGGGTCCAGCAGGTGCTGCCTCAGAGCCACCTGGAGTTCCAGTCCTGCCTTTACTAGGCTTAGCTTGCTCAGGACTGTCCAGCTTTTTGTTCCTCTGTGTTGTGCTGGGTGTCCAGGAGGAGGAAAATGTAGAACAATCAGTGGTGCAGGTGCTTTTGGGGCTGTGGGCATCAGCTCTGGTGGGGTGTGTGGGCTGAGGTCAGGCATGGGGTTCTTCAGGTGCCTGCTTCTTCTCTGACTTTTACAGTGCTCTTAGTGCCTTGTTTTCCCTTTGCCCATTCCCTGGGTATGTCTGGGGAGGAAGAGAGGGGTGGTGGGCTTGGGGAGCTCTCTCAAGGCTCAGCTTTGTGGGTCAAGAAGCAGTTGATGGGTGTCTGAGGGTGGTGCTTCCCTCCAGAGGTCACTCCAGCGGGTTGTGACCTCTGTGTGTCCCTCTCCCCAGCCCTGCAGCCGTGCCAGGGCTGGCTGCAGCTGCCCTGGATGTGGGGTGAGGCCTCTCTGTGTTCTCTGCTCAGTCCTGCAGGGGCTGGAGTGGGAATAAATCTGAGGAAAACAGCAAAACAACCCCCAGGTCCAGCTGGGACAGCCCAGGGCTGGGGGCTGCTCTGTGTGAGCATCTTCATCCTGCATCCCCTGGATCAGCCTGGATGCTGCACAGAGCATCTCTGGGCTGAGACCTCATAAAGATGCTCCTTACTCTTTACACCCTCAAAATCTGGCAGCTGATGTGACAATCAGCAGGGAGCAGAACTTCTGGGGGATGTGGGAAGCATCTGAGCATCCCAGTGAGGAAGGAGGAATCCTCTGCCCCACATCTGCTGGGCTGGAGCAGGAGGGGAAGTCTGGCTGTGTCCTGCTCTCTCTTTGCTGGAGCCTCGTTGACATATGCAAAACAAGCCAGGAAGGAATTTTTTGTCTTTTCCAGAATCTGGGCTGTGACAGTGAAATAAATCCTCAGAGCGTCCCTGAGTTTATTCCACAGTCGTCCTGCTGTGTTGGAGGGAGCATTTGTGTTTCTCAAATTTAGGGCATTTTATTTATTTAAAAGAGAGTGGGGGAGAAAGCCACAGAATTTGAGTTATTCATTGCAAATATTATTATTGGCGTTTTGCTCCTGTTGAGGGAAAAAAAAAAAAACCCAACGAGGGGGGAATCAAAACATTTCACTGGAAAATACACCCTGGCTTTGTCCCACCCACATCTTCAAGGCAAAAATAAATATTTATTAAGCAATGGGTTAAAAACCTTTTTGTTGAGTATTGTTTTCTGGGAGCAGGGGTGGGTTGCCATATGTCAGAGCTCTGCCACTGGGTTGAATTTTGGATTTTTTAAGTTTTTTGGTTTTTCTTGTTTTCAGGATGGTTAAAGAAAGAAACAAACAGAGCAGCTGTGGGTGCTGCAGGGCTTTGGGGTGTGCTTTGGTCCTGCCCTGTCTGTGGGCTCTGTGTCCCTGTGAGCATCCTGGTGCCTTTTCCTGGGGATTGTGTGTGCTCAGAGTATTCCCTGAGCTGCCTGAAATCCCCAACTCATTCCTGCTGTAAATACAGTGAGACAGCAGGAGCTGGGGCTCAGCAGGGTGTGGGGATGGTGTGGGGACACTGAGGGGTCCCTGTGCCCCAGCTGGGCTCCTGCTCTGAGCCAGAGCCTGGCATCCCTCAAACCCCTGCTGGCCAAGTGCTGCAGGGACCTTCCCTGCGAGCTGGGCAGCCTAATTGGGCTCTAATTAATCCTTCCCTGACTCTGATTCCCCTGACAGAGCCATCCTCACCTCCCCTGGCAAGGGCAGGTGCTGGAGCTCTCCTTGCTGTGCCCTGTGGTGTGGAGGGATCTGGACATTTCAGAGGGGTGCTGGGGGATGTGGAAGGATCTGGGCACTCTGGAGGGATGCTCAGAAGTGTCAGGGATGCCCAGCACTGTGCCAGGATGCTCAGAAGTGTGGAGGGATGCTCAGAAGTGCCAGGGATGCTCAGAAATATCAGGGATGCCCAGCACTGTGCCAGGATGAGCTCAGAAGTGCCAGGGATGCTCAGAAGTATCAGGGATGCTCAGAAGTATCAGGGATGCTCAGAAATATCAGGGATGCCCAGCACTGTGCCAGGATGCTCAGCACTGGGGGGATGCTCAGAAGAACTCAGGATCCATCCCCAGCACTTCCCTAATTGCTTCCTAAAAGACCCAGGTGGGCTCTCCCAAGTCAGTCGAGCTCCAAAGCAAAAGGGGAGGCAGCCTGGGTGGTTTTATTTTAATTGATTTTGTCAGGAGTTGCTGTATTTTATTACATTTAAAGACTAGACTCTGGAATAACTTTGAACGTTTGACACGCACACAAAAAGCAGCTTTCTGACATTTTCCTCTTTGCTTGTCTTTTATTTTATTTCTTCCCCTCTCCTCCTCCTCAAAGGGAAGCGTGTGCCTGGAGGGAGGACAGAGGAGGAGGAGGGAGGAGCGGCTGTGTCTCTCCAAAGGCTGCTGGAACATCAAGGCAGCGTGGAGCAGATGAAATAATATTGCAAATAAGGATTTAAAAAACCCTACAGAAGGATCCCCACACATGCCAGCCAGCTCAAACTGCCAGAAGATTTTCAGACAGAAGCAATTTAGCCTGGGAAAATGCTCTATTGTTGAGATGGAAACTGGCTGTGAGACCTTGCCTTCTCTCTGACAAGGTTTGGCTTACAAAAAAGCAAAGCAAAGTCAAGGAAACAACCTGAGTTTTTATTTAGAGGGGAGGGAGCTTTGCAAAATGGAGGGAGTTATCTGAGATAAACAGGGAACAATTCCCCTGTGAGAAAGGGAAGAAAGGGCTCAAATTAAGCCCAAAAGCAGCTCCTCTCCTTTGAAATTTTGTTTAACGTGGAGTTAAAAAATAATCCTGTTCAAACAGACCATTGGTAAGCACGAAATGCTCGGGCTTTTTTTTTTTTTTTTTTCCCTTTTTCTCTTACTGTGATCCACATGAAAAGTTCCAAGGTTGCACCTTGGGGCTGTAATTCTGCCTCTGCACATCAGGAGGGGATGGATCTTGGTGTGCCCAGGTGAGGCTGATCCAGGGTGGGAAACTGAGGCACACAAGAGAGCCTGAGCTGGGAACGGGGCCCGGAGCCAGGGCGTGGGCTGTTTGTGAAACCTCCATCCAGCTGGCTCCAAAAAAAAACCCCCTCCCAAAACTGCTTTTTGGATCAGGAGTAAAGAAAAGCCCCCAGGTGGGGTTTGTGGGCGAGCCAGGTGTTCCCAAAGCACGGGGCAAGGGAGAAACACCCTGAATATTTGGGTAATTAAGCAGCAGGATGAGGGCTGGCATCCCCTTTTCTAGCACAGATAATCCCTCACTCTGTGCTCATTGCTCCTTCTTCCAAACCCTGGGGGATTTGTTGTTTTTTTTTTTGGTTAAAGGCTTGTTTATTTGGCCATGAGTGGAGGTTGGTGGTGTATTTGGGTTTGGGTCTTGTCTGAGCCTTTCCCTGGATCCCATCAGCTGCAGGATCTCTGCAGAGCCAGGAGATAAAAGGGCCAATAGCAGTATTGGGGACCAATAAAATGGTAATGGGATTCCCAGCTGGTTGTTGCTTTTCATGGGCTCCTCTTTTGTAGAGTTTTGGCTTTCTTCAGCTTTACAGACTTGGGGAAAAAAATCCAGGGAGGGGGAGCTGAGATTTACAGCCCCTGAGCTGCTGGGGCAGCTCCTTTGTGCTGGGGAGGGATGCCCAGTCTCATTTCAGCTGGGTGGGAAGGCAGAAACATTTGATTATTGTTTTTCCATTTCTGGCTGACAAGTGAGTGCTGGAGGAGAGTTGTTTTCTTTCATTCTTTTCTATTTTTTTTTTTTTTCCCTTTGCTGTGAACTCTGTGGGCTGCTGCGAGACGATTTCCTTGTCTCCTACGTGCCCGTCCCGGGGTGGCAGTGAGGCAATGGCACTGGTGAGGCAAGAGGGGAAGGAAAAGTGCAGGAGAGGGTGAACTTCCAGCCAAAACACAGCCTGAGGCACGGGGGTGGCAGGAGGGGGGTGATCTTTCAGCCAGAATCCTCCCTGGGACATGTGGGATGGGAGGGATGGCGAGTGGTGGAAGGGGAGAATTGGATCAGGGAGGCAGGAGCAGAGCCTGGGGCTGACATGGAGCTGTTTGGCTGCTCCTGGGGATGTGTAGGATGGCTGAGAGTGGTTTGCCAGTCCCTCAGCCTCCCTGCCCTGCTCCCAAGGACCTGTGTGCAGGTGGGGGTTCTTGGAAAAGGGAGATCAATGAATGAGAAATGCCGTTTCTGTGCTGGCCATCCTTACCACACTGAAATGGGCTGCCCTTCTGCCCCCACCCTTTCTTTTTCTGTGTGGGATGAGGGGTTTTATCAGGCCTGGGGAGCCCTGGCTGTGCCTGGTGTGGAGGATCCATGGTCTCTGACAGCGTGGGACAGGTTGGGGATGCTTGAGCTCATTGTGGTGGGGAAATCCACGATCCCACACTGCATCCCATCAGTGTTGGGGCTGCATCTGGAGACTCCTCACACCCCACAGCAGCCCTGGGGGGGGATGTTGAGTGGGGTAGCAGCAAATAAAGGTGCCAAGGAGGGAACCCAAGTACCCTGTGAGGGAGCAGATGACTCTAGCGAGCTGAAAGCCGCTGTCTCAGAGCTCTGCACCTGCGTGACCAACCCTCCCTGCTGACCTGCACTTGTTCAAGTGTGACTTTCAATTGATCATAAAAATCCAGTGTGATTCACAGCACTCCTGCCCTGCAGCCTGCAGTCTCCCTGCATTCAGTAGCGTGAGAGAGCAGATTGCCCTCCAGTTCATCCTGCTCAGCCTTAATGGGGGAGCTGCTGCTTGCTGGGGCTGCTCCCTCTACACTCACTCCTGGAATTTATTAATATATACAGTGCTTTAGCATTTCACTTTAATTTTTTTTTTCCTCTCCAATTTATGAAGAGAGGCTCCTCTGCAGGCAAGCTCCCCAAGCTGGGGATGTGGGGAGAAGGGAGGGAGGTGCAGCTCCATCCCGGCGCAGCCCCCGCGTGCGTGCGTGTGGCTCACAGACAGTGAAATTGCACCCTAGAGTTATAAAGCAATTGTCTAGCTCAGCAGCAGAATGAGCATGAAATGGTGCAGAAAGCAACTAAATAAAATTGGGTAAGGCAGATGCATGAAAATAATGACATCTCTATCCTGTAGTCAGGCGCGCTCGCTCTTCCTCGCTGATAAACTTTTACAACAGACTTTGCATTTATTTTCCTGGGGAACTCTGCTGCTGTGGAGATGTGGTTGGTGTGGGGTGAGCCCCTGTACCCCCTCTCCTGTTTTTTGGGGCTGTGCATCCCTGCCCCCCTCTTCTATTGCTGCTCTCCCTGTCTCCCTCTTCCTTGGTTTTGTTTTCAGAGCAGGATTTTTATGCTCAGTCGAACACCAAAGCGATAACCTTTGCGACTTCATTTCCTTTTTGGTGGCCGTGCCAGGCTGAGGGAGCCCTGGGAGCTGGTGGCTCTTGGGGTGGCCTCCCTTGTCCCATGCAAATGGGCTGGGGAGATGCTTTCCTGGTCTGCTCTCATTTTTCTCCTTTTCCCTGTAAGGCTGGGGTTGAGCAGGCTGTTGTGTGGGGTGTAGGGATGGAACACCAGGTTGGTGCAGTGGTTCTGTTGTCCCTTCTGGTGGTGACACCAGGGCCACCTGCTCCCACACTCTTTATTTATCCAACTGGATGGATTAAAATGCTCCCAGTTTGTGCCTGGAGAATTGACTTCAGCTGTGATTCCTCCCCAGCCTTTCCCCTGGGCTCTGTGCTGCTGTCCCTGCTCTGACAGTGCCTTGGAGTTGTTGGCCTCAGCTCCCCCATCCACTCCCAGGGAGCTGATGCTCCCAGCACCATCCAATGTTTTGCTCATTTTGTGCCAGGATCCCCGTGGAGACTGGGAACAAGCAGCTCCTCTTCCCACCCAAGAGGCCCTTTAGGTGACATTAGGGCTGTGTCCCTGCTGTCCTCATGTCCTCCTGATGGACACTGGGCACTGCTCCACGTGCTTGTGGTGCCGGGGATGCCCTTTGTGGACAGGGAGCTTTGGAGAGCTCAGGACCGAGCTGCTCGTGGATTCTTTTCCTTGTTGGCAAGGAAAAACCAGCCCTGGGCTGTGCTGGTGCCTGGGGCTCACCACCCAGCCTGTCTGCAGCAGAATCTCCATCTCTGACTCTGCCTAGCTGGGATGTGCCCCTGGGGTCCCAGATTAGCTGCTCCAGTGCCTGCCCATCACACGCAGCCCAGCGTGGATCCCACGCTCAGCCCCGCAGCACAACAGCAGCACACGGCATTTCCCCCTCCTCCTGCAAAATCCCAGCTCCTCTGGAGCGAGGCAGAGCAGGAGGTTTCCCTGCAGGGATTATTCTGGCTCTGGGCAGCCGGATGCCAAAAACCCTGCCAGTTTTTTTTTTTTTTTTTTTTTTTTTGCTGGTGTGGTTCCGCAGCACCGGAGCGGCGAGGAGGGAAATGCACGCGTGCAAAAATCAGTGTGAAAGCATAAATCAGGCCAAGAGTGAAAGGTTAAAGAAATCCAGAGGAAGCAGAGTGATGTGCGTGATAGAAAGGGGTTTCCTGTACCTACAGAGGCCACCCAGGCTCCCTTCCTGCCGGGGCAAACCAAAACTTTCTGCACCCCTAAGCAAATTGTGGCTGCTGCTGTGAGCCAGCCGTGCCAGCCTGGGTGTTAATGCCCTGTGCTTTACAGGCTGCTCTCCCAGCCCCTGCCCTGGGATTTATTTATAGGATGCTCAGGCAGGTCCAGGGAAGCTCTGCAGTGCTGGAAGGGCAGGGTGCAGTGACCTGTGCTGCCCTAAATCCACGTTCTCCCCGCTGCCATCCTTGCTGGTTTTTTACCCTGTGCTGCTCCTCATCAGGGTCCGGATATCAGAGGGGCTCCAGGAAGAGTTAAAGCTCCTGGGACAATTACCTGCAGGCCCTTATTTAAGCACTGAGGAAGGCTTAGCTGATCCCAGCTGGAGATAGCCTGGCCCCAGGCCAGCAGGTACCTGTTGTGTGCAAATTTGGGAGACTTTAAACAGCGGTTCAGAGCAGGGACTTGCTGGGAGCAGGACCCCCAGAGGGCAGTTTGGGGTGGCTGATGCTGGCACCCCGAATTACACCCTGCCAGCACATTCCTCTGCTGCTTGTAAGGCTGGGAGACACGGATTTCACTGGCTGGGGGGTTTTTGGCAGTGTTTGGAGCTGTGTTTTGGTAGTGGGGCTGCTGTGCTTTACTTTGGGGTGTCACCCTCCTCTCCAGGGGGCAAAACCAGCAATTCCCTTCTGGCAGGTTGCTCCCCTCACCTGTGGGGCAGGTTTGTTCTGTGGAAATCAGAGGGCTCAGGCTCTGGCTTTTCCCAGCAGGTTTTTTTTGGGGTGGCTGAGGGTGCTGGGTGCCTCTCCCTGCAGGCACTCAGGTGCTGCTCAGGTTATCCCAGTGTTGAGCCATGGGAGCTGAGGCTGGGCAGGAAAAACCTGGAGGAAAAACCACGTCTGGTGAGGTTTCAGGGCCTCTAGGTGTGTGCAGGAAATGTTGCAGGGCAGGGATTTCTTGCAGCAGGTCACAAACAGCAAGGTGCCCATCTGGAACCCACGCACACAAGGAGGCTCCTCCTCTCCTGGTGCCATCCCAAAACCCTGGGGACACTCAGGGGATGTGGGGCTGCTCCAGGAATCCTCCAGGTCTCGTTCTTGGAGCAGTTGCATTTGCCCTTGGATGCTGGGAGGTGCAGCCCTGGGGACAAAGCTTGGTGGAGCACCCTAGGAATGGTGTTGGGGGATCCCCAAAACTCTTCTCAGGGCTTTGCCAAGCAGGCAAACCATAGGATACAGCTTGGGAAGCAGTGCCATGGAGGGTGGAACTCATCCCTGAGAGCAGAGAGATGCTCCCCAAAATCTGGGGACCCCAGAGCAGCCCTTTGTAGGGAGAACTTTGGGGTGGAGGAGTGCTGGGGAGGAAGGGGTGAGCCTGGAGCTGGGAGTAGGGATGTGCCTGCAGGGTGGGAGCAGCCGGTCCTGCCAGTTCTCCCAGGCTCTGGGAAGTCCCTGGAGCTGCAGTTGAGGCCAGGATGAGGTCCCAGATCCCTCTCTCTGCCACCACTTTCCAAGGGCTCTTCCTTAGCTGTGCTTTGAGAGCACAGGCTGTGGGAAAACACAGAGAGAGAGTTTGGGAGTAAAAGGCAGCTCTGCGTGGGAAGAGCCAGTGCACTCCTAATTCAAAGCACCTTTACAAATGAATCAGGTAGAAGTGACTCTACAAAAAAACAAAAAGGTCAACCCCAATGCATTGAGCTGCCCTGTAATTGTCAGTGTGGAAATCATGGACACATGAGGGATTAAATCCACAGCCTGGATTTGGTTCTGGGGGTCCCGTGGGCCTTTGGGCAGAGGAGCTTTTGTCAGGGTGGATTTTTTTTTGTGGACCCCGTGGCAGGAGCTGGAGCTCAGCATTGATTTCATTGAGTGGTTTCAAGATTGCATCAGCTTAACCAAGGACTGGGATTGACCTGCAGTGATTTGCTGACTTTATTATTAAGGCAATGATGGGGCTGAGCTGCAGGAGAGGGATTTCAGTGCTCTCTGCCTGCTGGGATGACTTGGAGCAGCACTGGCAGCACTTCCCCAATTTTTCAGCCCTTTTTTGCTTTGAGGAGGTAAAATCCTGAATGTACCTTGTGGGTTCATTGAGGAGAAGGACTTTCCATCCCAACTCTTGGCCCTGTCAGTAGCTGCAGAAGAAGAACATTATAAGGAGCTATTCATCATTGCAATTATTTTATTAAGAGAACACTGTGTGCTGGGGAGCTGGAAGAGATGGAGCTTTGGGATGTTTTCAGCATTATAAATACGGGTTGGTTACATCACCCAGCTTTTCAAAAATGGTGTGTGTCGTCCTGGTGAGAGAGGATTTGCAGACAACCTTGGAGAGGAGAGCCAGGTGGCTGTTCCCAGCAGGGACAGCAGTGCCACTTGTCTCTGCCTCTCCCTCAGGAATGAGGAGAGAAATCTCTGGTCTCTGCCAGGCAGGAATTGGAGCCTGTTCTGGGCTGGACATGCTGGAATTGGCTCCTTGGGGACAGGCACATCATTCCCACAGCAGGTGACACAGCACGCTGCTGCAGCCTCACACTGCCAGACCCCAAAATGCTGCTCTGGGGGCTGGTTTGCAGATTTGTGTGCTGTGCAGGTTTTTCAGGGGTCACCCAGCTGGGTGCCAGCTCACCCTGCTGTGCCAGGGCTGGTGGCTTGGCTGGTCCCTCTCGGGCTGGCACCTCCAGGTGCGTTATCACAGGGTAAAGTCCACCATGGGAAAATGCCTGGTGGACTTTTAACTGCAGTCCTCTGGAGAGCCCAGCTCAGAGAGCTTTAACTGTTTCCTGGCAATCTGCTGGAAGGTGGGGAGTGGAGGAGAATGGGCTGGGGTCAGCTCCCTGCAGTGGGGGCTGGCTGGTGGCTGTGCCAGGGTGGCCACAGGGATGTGCCAGCTGCTCCTGGGGTCACCACTGCTTGTCCCCACTGCTGGCACAGCTGTGATCTCCCAAAATGCTGCTCTGGGGTCACTGGGCTGTGCTCCTCAGGACACAGCCAGTGTCCCTGCCCTGCTGTCCCTGCTGCTGTGTGGATTCAGAGGATGGGGATGAGTGGGCATCACTCTGCAGCATCCTCACCTGTGGGAAGCTGCATCTGGAGGCTGAAAGCCTCCAAAAATGGCATTGCCATTTTTGCTGTCCCACACTCTGGTTTTGCCTCCTGCTTTAGACACCTGAGTGCCTGGTGGGATTTATTTCAGCATCTTCATCCTTCTTCCATTTGCCCTTCCCCTTGCTTTTGTTTTGCAGCTTTTTCCCCCCTCCAAGGTGTGAGTTTTGTTTGCTCTGGGTGGGTCTGTGAGTCCTGAGCAGGTCCCCACTGCCAGCCCAGCTGGTGACAGCAGCACAGCCAAGCAGCCACCCCTCTGTGTCACCCTTGCTCAGTGGGGACAGGGACAGGCTGTGCTCCCAGAGGGATTTACAGGGGAAATCCATGCAGTTAGGATTTTGGGGATGGCGTGGCTGGCTGTCCCTGCAGACACAGCTCAGTGGAATGGGGGAGCTCCCCATGTGCCACCAACTGTGCCCTCACTGGAAGTGATTCCCAAGTGAGAAATTCCCACTGTGGAAGCTTTTATTACCGGGCAGAACTAGGTTTGTTTTGTTTATCATCCATTTACTGGGCTTTGGAGGCATGCCCAGAGTTCTCCAATTTTGTGTGTGTGTGTGGATGTGTGATTTATTAGGATTCAGGGCTGGGGTTTCTTTTTTCTGGTTTAATTTTCACTTCCTCAAACTGACAGGCCGTTTGAACAAACTTCTTTTGGATAATTTCCTCTATAGTTTTCGACAGCCTCCTAAAAATAAAAAGAGAAAACATTGCAACGTGGTCGATAATTAAAAAAAGCCTCATCTGTGACCAACCTGGGCCCTGATTTTAGTAACGAGGAGAGCTCAGAGAGCTGGAAAAAAAACATGAATTCACTTTTTGGGTGCTTAGAAGTTTTGACAGCACTGCAGGGATGGCTGGCTTTGCTTGTTTGGCCGTGGGGCTGTGATCCCAGGCACACTTGGGCACGTGAGTGCTCCATTAAAAGCACTGTGTGTGTCTAAACCCTGCCAGCTCCCAGCTCTGCTTTCCTCCCCACAGCAGTCAGGAAGAGGGAGGAGAGAGGGAGTTAAAAAAAAAAAAAAATCTGTTTAAGAAACGTTGGAAAATGTAATAGGAGCCTGCAGGGAGCAGGTAGGCAGACACCTGTAGCTGCCTTGAGCTGGGTTTGCTGGCAGGGTTTTTATGAGGATTTCACAAGTGTGGGTTTGGAAATGGCTCAGGGAGGGTTTGTGCTGGCTGTTCTCTGGGTCTGTGGCAGTGCTGGGGGGACACAGGGTCCCAGGGGCTGTGCTGTGCATCTCCTGTCAGCACTGAGATTGAGATGAGGGAAAACTTCCTTTCCCACTGTCCCAGCTATAAAAGCATGAGAGAGAGAGAAAGAGAGAGATTTCCCCCAGGGATCAGCAGTGATAAAAAGGCTCTCTTTTGAAAAGCAATGAGAGAAAAGAAGTGTGTCTAATCCTCACAGAGAAGAAAGGGAGAACATCTCTCTGCTGTGAGCAGGGTGGGGGCTGCAGGAACCCTGGTGTGGAGGAATCCTCTGGGCAGGAGCAGAGACAGGTTTTATTGCTGGGATGAGCCTGGGTGGGCTTGGAGGAGCTCTGGGAGCTGGGTGCAGGGTGAGGGCAGTGCTGTGAGTGCTGCTGCCTCAGCCCCAGTTGCTCAATCCCTGCACAGGAGCTCTGCGTGGGAGAGACTTGCTCAGATTTTCTCTCCCCTTTCCCCCTGGCCCTGGAGGAGGCTGGAAAGGGGAGCTGCAGCCCCGAGGGAGGAGGGATGTGTGTCCCCAGGGCAGGTGTCCCAGGGCCTGCTGCAATCCTGGATCTCTTTTTCCTGATGATACAGGGCTGTGCAGCTGGCCTGACTGGCTGCAGCAGCTCCCTTTCCCCTTTTCTCCTTTCCCTTTCCCTTTCCCCTTCTCCTTTCCCCTTCCCCTTTCTTCTTTCCCTTTCTCCTTTCCCTTTCTCCTTTCTCCTTTCCCCTTTCCCTTTCCCTTTCCCCTTTCCCATCCCCTTTTCCCTTCCCTTTCCATTTCCCTTCCTTCTCCTTTTTCCTTCTCCTTTCCTTTTTTTCCTTTCCCTTTTTCTTCAGTGACATCCCCAGTGTCCACTCTTGGTGCAGAGGCTGCTCTGTCACCCCTCAGTGATGGGACAGTGGTGGCTTGGCTGCTGGTCCTGTGCTTGCCACGTCCCAGCTGAGGCCACCAGGGTGCTTTTATTGCTGTTGTGGTTGATGATTTATTTCCAGCAGCATCCACCCTGTCTTGTGACTTGATTAAAAATTAAAGCCAGCAGAGTGGTGTGGTGTGGCTGCTGTGAGCCCAGGGTCCCTTCCCTGAGCCCTGTGGGGTTCCCAGCCTGTGGAGTGGGACAGGGAAATCTGGGAATGGCAGGGAAAAGGTGGAATGACCTGTCTGGCCAGGAGGGGATGGAGAGGTGGGATCAGTAGGATCAGGATCCTTTCATGGGCTGACAGCTTGTGAGTGTTTATTTGTGTCTTCTTGAGCTGAATAATGGGAATCCCCGGCCAATAAAATCCTCATTAGGTTGAAATTAATGAGTTTATGTTTCAAAATACAACAACAACACCACTCAAACCCACAACCCTGCAAAGGGAACTCCATCAGGAAGGGATGGGGCAGTGAAATGGAGCAGATGGGGAGGAAAGCCAGGCTGTTTTTGGGGTGCAGCTGCTCCCTGCAGAGCCTGGTGGGCAGAGGCACAGTCACAGGGGGGCTGCAGATTTTGGAGACACCCATCAGCATTTTGCTGTTGGAGTGTGTGCAGGGAGCTGAGCCACATGGCTTCAGAGACAATACCTCTCCTGTGTCATTGTCACTGCTGCCTGGACACTCTTCTTGGTGGCAGCAGGGTTGAAATTCTGAAGGTGATCCTGGGATGTCACAGCTGACAGCTTCAGTGCTGGGGGTTTCTGCTTGAACCAGTGACTCAGGAACCCTCACAGAGAAAGGGGAGCAGGAAGGCAGCTCACAGCTCTTGTGAAAGACACAGGCTGCCTTGATACCTGTAATTAAAGCAGGTGTCAAGGAATGAGCTGCAAATTCCTCAGGGGGCATTGCCTGAAAGTGGCAGCTCCTCTCTGGTCAGGAGCTGGGGAGAAGCTGCTGCTGAGCCCCCAAGGACCAAATGTGAGCCCCCAGTTCCTCTCCTTCCCAGCAGTGAGGAATTCAGGTGGATGTGAATGTCTTTAACCCATCCTGCAGCTCCAGCCAGCACCAGGGAACCACCCCAGTGGAGCTGCAGGAGTGTGCCTGCTGCTCATGGGTCTGCCCTGGGCAAAAATCCTCCTGGGAAACATTTGGGATGTTATCAGTGGCTGAGCTGGGCAGAGAGGTTTGGGGTGTTTGGGAATTGCAAAGGAGCAGGGGCAAAAGGAGGTTGTGGAGGCAGCAGTGGGGTGGGGTGGGGTAGGATGGTCTGGGACTTGGAGGAACCCTTGGGGACACATCCTGATGGATGCTGGCAGTGCCACCCCAATGGTTCCATTCCCCTGCAGTGCCTGTGTTACCCCCCCAGCATGTCTGTCAGGGCAGGGAAACTGAGGCACGGGGATGATTTTGTGTGTTTGCTGTTCCCAGTTGCAGCACTGGTCCCTTTTTCTCCAGCCACTCCCAGGGCTCCCTCCATCCCCAGCTCCATCCCAGCAAACACCAAATCTGCTGAGCAGATGGAAAAAAATTCTAAAAAGAGGAAAAAAGAAAACAAAACCAACACCCTGCCCAATAATATGAGGAAGAAATGTTGGTGTGTCCTGGGTGGATTAGTCGAGACTCCTTGCTGGATTCCTCCAAAGGGAGGTGCTCGTGCTGGAAGCCAGCCACCAGCTGGGCCTGCTGCATTTTTCCTGGATTCTCTTACCATTTGGGGACTGAACTTTAGTCTGGAAAAGATGTATTTTTAACTCAGTTGTGTCTGAGGTTTGTCTCAGCTCCGTGCTGCTTGGCTTTCTCCTGTCCTGGCCGTGTGGTGGGAGGTGAGGGCCGGACCTCCATCCCAGGCTGGGCCAGGAGGAGGAAGCAGAGGAGGAAAGATTTATTCTGACACAAACAAAACCATTGCAGGAGGTGCCTCCTGCTTGGCCCGGGAGTGTGGAGCAATGGGAATGGTGTGCCAGGAGTGATGGTGCTGAGATAACTGTGGAAAGCAAGGAAGGGATGAATACCTTGGAAAGGCCTGATGGACCCAGCCACCATTGCCTTGGAAACAGCCACTGGAGTGTGCAACATCCCTGTCCCTGCTCCCCTCCCTCCCAGCTGTGCCCCCTGGGCTGGGCTCAGCCTGGCCAGGCTCAGCCCAGAGCCCTGCCCAGCTTGGTGGGCCCCTTGTTTATTTAAGTTGTCACAGTGGCTCTGCAGGGTGTCACTCACTTCCCCTGCCTGGGGACACGCCCGCCCCAGCCAGCGGGACAATCCGGGCTGTGTTTCCATGCTCCAAACAAATCAAACAAACCCCTGCACTGTTATTTACAGCACGGGCTCGGGAAGAGTCCAGCTCAATATTGTTTCCTCGCTGAGTTTTTCCCTTTGTGGCTCACACACGAGTTTGTTGTTGTTGGCTGCTCCCGAGGCCGCGGTCTCGCGTGCTGGGGCTGCTGCAGCCGGGGGGGCTGGGCTGGGCTGGGCTGGGGGCTCTGAGCACTGGGAATTACTGGGAGCTGGGCTGGGGGGCTCTGAGCACTGGGAATTACTGGGAGCTGGGCTGGGGGGCTCTGAACAGTGGGAGCTGGGCTGGGGGGCTCTGAACAGTGTGAGCTGGGCTGGGGGGCTCTGAACAGTGTGAGCTGGGCTGGGCTGGGGGGCTCTGAGCAGTGGGAGCTGGGCTGGGGGGCTCTGAGCAGTGTGAGCTGGGCTGGGGGTTCTGAGCAGTGTGAGCTGGGCTGGGGGGCTCTGAGCACTGGGAATTACTGGGAGCTGGGCTGGGGGGCTCTGAGCAGTGGGAGCTGGGCTGGGGGGCTCTGAGCAGTGGGAGCATCCCTGGGGGCTGGGCTGGGGGGCTCTGAGCAGTGTGAGCTGGGCTGAGGGGGCTCTGAGCAGTGTGAGCTGGGCTGGGCTGGGGGGCTCTGAGCAGTGTGAGCTGGGCTGGGCTGGGGGGCTCTGAGCAGTGTAAGCATCCTTGAGAGCTGGGGGTGCTCTGAGCAGTGTGAGCTGGGCTGGGCTGGGGGGCTCTGAGCAGTGTGAGCTGGGCTGGGGGGCTCTGAGCAGTGGGAGCATCCCTGGGGGCTGGGCTGGGGGGCTCTGAGCAGTGGGAGCATCCCTGGGGCCTGGGCTGGGGGGCTCTGAACAGTGTGAGCATCACTGGGGGCTGGGCGGGCTCTGAGCAGTGTAAGCATCACTGGAGTGGGCTCTGAGCAGTGTGAGCTGGGCTGGGGGGCTCTGAGCAGTGTGGGCATCACTGGGGTGGGCTCTGAGCACTGGGAGCATCACTGGGAGCTGGGCTGGGGGGCTCTGAGCAGTGGGAGCTGGGCTGGGGGGCTCTGAGCAGTGTGGGCATCCCTGGGGGCTTGGCTGGGTGGGCTCTGAGCACTGGGCATCACTGGGAACTGGGCTGGGGGGCTTTGAGCACTGGGAGCTGGGCTGGGGTGGGATCTGAGCACTGTGGGCATCACTGAGGGCTGGGGTGGAATGGATTCTGACCATCATGGGTATCCCTGAGAGCTGTGCTGGGTTCTGGCCATCGTGGGCATCCCTGAGAGCAGGGCTGGGCTCTGAGCACTGTGAGCATCCCTGGGGGCTGGCATGGGGTGGGTTCTGACCATCGTGGGCATCCCTGAGAGCAGGGCTGGGCTCTGCCCACTCTGGGTATCTCAGGGAGCTGGTTTGGGGTGGCCAGGACTGGGCTCTGTCCCTCATAGTCATCCCTGGGAGCTGGCATGGTGTGGGATTTTCCCACCTTGCTGGTGGCTCTTGCTCCATGGCCCACCTGGGATTATCCATGGCAAGTTGGGAAGGGTGGCTCTGCTTTTGTGAAGGGATTTTGCTGCTGCTGGCACAGCAGGGATCTCTTTGGGGTGAAATATTTGGGGTTTCCTGCAGAGGGGTGGCAGGTGATTTTCCATCCATCCAGCAGTGTTGCTGCAGCCTCAGTGATGCTGGAAGGGACATTTCTTACCAGGGAGGGGACATGGATGTAAAATTGTCACATTTTCACCCTGCTGCTTTCAGGCTGGGATGGGCAGGGGTGCAGAGGAGGGTGACACCCCCCTGGTGCTGAGCTGCAGACACATTCCCATGGGCAGCATATGGCACTAACCCAGATGGGAATCTGCTCCTGCTCACAGTGCTCAGTGTGCTGGCCACATCCCTGCAGGGGTGGCCCCAAAGCCACCCCAGGGTGGCACAGCTGGATGGCACCCAAGGGACACTGCCTGGGCAGAATCTGCCTGCACAGAGCTGGCTGAGCTCACCAGCACCTGCCTAGCAGGGCAGGGCTTAAAGCTGGGCTTAAGAGGCTAAAATCTGGCTAATGAGTTAATGGCAATGAATTAACTGCAGGGCACTTTGCAGATATTAACTAATTGTTGTGCTGTGGGTCTGTGTGATCACCTGGCAGGCTGAGCTGGGGAGGAGCACTCAGGGTGTGCTGGCAGCAGGGCTGTGACTCCAGCCAGGGCTCCTCCTGCCCCTGCTGCTGTGGTGACACTCACCAGGGGCTGCAGGCATGGCAGGATCACATCCCATCATAGATCCCTCTCTGTTTTTCTGTGCAACCTCTCTGCACCCACAGACTTTGGAACCTGAGCATCTCCCCATCCCTGTGAGTGTTTTAGGGAGAGGCAGCCCCCTAAATGTTCTCCAGGATGTTCCTGGGAATCACCACCCAGGCAGGCTCTGTGTCTGCTGCCCTTCTGCTCTCCCCAGCAGCAGCAGCTGAGGAGTGTCTGTAATGCCCACAGCACAGTGGAGGTTTTCTAGAGGGACAGGATTTCTGCCTGGGTGCAGGTGCAGCTATTTTTAAATCCCTCTGGACACAGTGGTTTGGCCCTTGTGCACTTTCTGTTTGTTTATTTACTTCTTTTGGCAGCTGAGGAGTTTGTAGAAATGACTCAAACATCAACTTATTTTGTCAGCTTTTGGGGATTAAATCTCAGAGCCCCATTGTGCAAGCAGATCTAATTTTAGGCCTGTGATCTTAAAATAGAAGAAAGGAGAGGCAAGAAGAAGCAATAATTAGGTGTTTTTCCCTGGGCCAAGGAAAAAAATCAGGCTGTGAGGTGGCCCCAAGGAAGAGATGTGGATGCCCACAGCCAAAGTCAACACTTTGGGAGGTGGCTGGAGCTGCTGCTGGCTGGCACTGGGAAAGGACACAGCACAGAGGTGTGGGGACATGGTGAGGATGAACCCCCTGGTCTGATGGCACTGGGAATGGACACAGCACAGAGGTGTGGGGACATGGTGAGAATGAACCCCCTGGTCTGATGGCACTGGGAATGGACACAGCACAGAGGTGTGGGGACATGGTGAGGATCAAACCCCTGGTGTGCTGGCTCTGGGGTATTTTGGTACTTGGTTGCTCATCCCATTCATGGCTCGAGGCTGGTCCAGCTCCTGATGGAGTTCCTGGCCAGGCAAGGTGGGTCAAGACAGCCCCCATGGCTCTGTGCAGGTGGCCCTGGCTGCTCTCAGCACCCTTCCCCATCAACATGACAAAGGCAGAGAGGGAAAGTGTCCCTGTGATGGGGGGACACAGAGGCCAGGTCCCATTCTGTGGCAGGACTCATCCTCCTGTGAGCAAACATTCTGTTGATATTAAAATGCTTGGGATTTTCCAGCAAATCAAAGCTCTCCCAAGCAGTGCCAGGAATAATTCAGCAGCCTCCAAAAAACAGCTTTCCCTGAGGATTACTTGTTCCTGGTGCCAGGATGATGGATGAGAAGGGGTTCAGGTGACTGAGTCCAGCCTGACCTGATGGTCTCATCCCTGCAGCCCAGCAGGGGCTGTGCCATGGGATCCTTGCTCTCCATCAGCCCTGGAGGAGCTCATCAGAGCCTGCCAGCTTGTGGGGCATCTCAAAAACATCCCATCAGCTTGTCAGCACTTTGTAATCTCCCTCCTCCCCAGCAAATCTCTTGCAAAGGTGTTGACAAAGTCAGAGGATGCTCTGTCTCCCTGAGCACCCACCAAACCCTCCTGCCTCTGTCAGAGCCTCTCCTCACCTCTGGCAGCTGGCTGGAAATGGGGATGGAAAGCTGCTCCTAATGACAGAGCAGGAATAATTCTGGCTGTTACCTTGATAACAAAACCAACCAATGCTGCCTTTAAACTGCCAGCAGCAGTGAAAATGCAAGGCATGTGTTCAGGGAAAGCTTCATTCTCCTGATGGTTTTGGAAGTTAAAAAAACATACACAAGACTGTTTGCTTCTGCTTGAAACCTCTTTTGTGATCCCCCCTCTCCTGGATGGCTCAGCTGATGCTGTAGGTGGATGTTTGTGCTTGGAGATGTTTTTCCATATGCTCCTCACAGCTCTGCTCGTGGATTTTGCACATGGGCTGCAGGAGAGAGCTAGGCTGCTCTAATATCAGCTGATAATGTGAAATGAGCTCCACTTTACATAAATTGAGACATTCAGGCACTTCTTGGCCTGGGTAGGGAAGGATGAGGGTTCCTGCCCCTTTTTCCCTGTGCTGGGAAGGGAGGCAGAGCCCTGGGCTCTCCCCCTGCACACCCAGCTCTGTAATCCACTGCCAGCTCAGGGTGAATTCCACCCTGCCGTGGAAATTTAGGTCAAAGGTGCTTTTAGTTCAGAGGAATATGATCAAATTAGGGCCTTTTGTGTTTGCCTGTGTTGGTTTGTTGTTTTTTTTGTTTTGTTGTTTTTTATTTTTCTGAAGGGACTTGCGTAGGCAGGGCTGCAGGAAGAGCTTGGCACATGGCTGGGCAGATCTGAGCACCCCTAAACCAGGACAGAAGTGCCTGTGGCAGGGCTGGAATTTCAGCTGGAAGTGTCACAGTCGGTCCAGAGCTGGTTTTCAGCCAGGGATGTGTTTCTGGTGTGGGCAGAGCTGGCAGAGCCCCTGAGTTGTGGAGTTTCCCCAAGCCCACCCCCAGGGAGGGTTGGCTCAGGGACTTCCCTGAGGCCTGGGGAGTGGAGGATTAAAATTTTTATCCCTTGGGGAAAGCAACATCACCATGTGCTTGTGAGCTGGGAGGTTTCCTCCAAAGCCCCTGCAGTCCTGGGCAATGGGGAAACTTGGTTGTTGCCACCCCATTGCCCCAGCTCTGCCTGGGGTGTCACCCAGTGTCACCCAAGCTCTGGGTGGCATCCCATGGGAGCTTCCTTTGGTCCTGCTTTGCTGTCCCTGCCCTGCTCTGTGCTCCTCTGTGCCTGCTTCTTGGTTTTCCACTGACCCAATGAACCAATTTTGGTGTCATTTCCAGCTCCTGGTCCCCTGGGCTGAGGAGCATCACTCTGGGCTGGCAGGAGCAGAGAGGAGGCACAGGGAAATCCATCCACTGGCAGCAGGGAGGAGGGCACATTTGTGGTTTGGTGCTTCATCTGCTGGGACCTCTTTGCCCAGAGGACATTGCTGTGTTTGTGCCAGCAATCAGCTGTTGTGGTGTTGGGTGTTAATCAGCTCTGTGTCTGCAGGGCAGGGGCACCCTACAGCCCTGGGCTTCCTGCAGCAGGGGGATCCTGCACCCCACAGGGATCCTGCACCCCACAGGGATCCTGTGTCCCTCTGCCATCTGCATCCCTTTCCCTTCCTGCATCCCATTGCCACCCTGGCCCCCATTTCCCTTCCTGCATCCCATTTCCCTCCTGTATCCCATTTCCCTCCTGTATCCCACTGCCATCCTTCATCCCCTTGCCCATCCTTCATCCCATTGCCATCCTGACCCCCTTTTCCCTCTTGCATCCCATTTCCCTCCTGCATCTCATTGCTATCCTTCATCTCACTGCCATTTTGCATCTCTTTCCTCTCCTTCATCCCATTCCCCCCTTCATCCCATTTCCCCCCCTTCATCCCATTTCGCCCCTTCATCCCATTTCCCCCTTCATCCCATTTCCCCCCTTCATCCCATTTTCCCCCTTCATCCCATTTCCCCCCCTTCATCCCATTTCCCCCCTTCATCCCATTTCCCCCCTTCATCCCATTTCCCCCCTTCATCCCATTCCCCCCCTTCATCCCATTTCCCCCCTTCATCCCATTCCCCCCTTCATCCCATTTCCCCCCTTCATCCCACTCCCCTCCTGCCCAAGCCATGCAGTTCTCACTTGTGGTCAGGAGCAGGGGAAGAAGAAGTAGCTACGTGGTGAGTTCTCACTGCAAATACCCTAAACCCCCAATTTCTGTGGTTGGTTTTTTATGCTTGGTTCTTTTCTGAAGAAATCCATGAGTTGGCATTGCTGAGGCACCACAGCCTCCTGAAACCTGTTTGTTTTCATTCTGACATTAACACAAGGTCTAAAATAAGCCCTGCAGTTTGTGATTAGCGATAGGCAGGAGTGAACCATTCAGCCTTAAATTAATTCTGCTGGGGTGCGTTGTTATTTTTGTGTATTTTTTTTATTTTTTTCCCCCCTTTTATTATTGATGCATAATGTATGATGAGAAAAAGTGGAAAAAAAAAATAATTAAAGTCTGAAGAGCGCTGCATGGATTCATTCATTATGAAATCTGGGTCAGCAGCCAGAGAAGGAAAACAAGGAAGGGGGGGCTGCTGGAGTGGAAAAACAGGACTTGAGAAGCGCTGCAGGCACGGCAGGAATGCGGGAAAGGCTCTTTGCAGCAGCCTGGGAAACCCGGAGCTGCATCCTGGCTGCCCCCCGAGGAGCAGCGGGGTGGGAGGGGGATCCTGGGGAGGGGATTCCCTCTCCTGCTCCATCAGCCATGGGCGGGGGGCTGGAGCTGTGTGCTGAGCCAGCAAATCCTGCCCAGGGCGTGGGGAGAGGGGGAAGGGGCTGGGGAGTGGGGTTAGAGCAGGGTGGTCGCAAAGGGGTGGGGAATGTGATCCCAAAGGGGTGGGGAATGTGATCCCAAAGGGGTGGGGAATGGGGTTTGCAGCAGGGTGATCCTATAGGGCTGGAGATTGGGGTTAGAGCAGTGTGATCCCATAGGGCTGGGGAGTGTGATCCCAAAGGATTGGGGATTGGGGTTTGCAGCAGGGTGATCCCATAGGGCTGTGCTGACTCAGAATCCCTGTGTCATGACATTTCTGTTCCATGACATCTCTGTGCCATGAATTTTCTGTGCCATTAATTTTCTGTGCCATGGCATCCCTGTGCCATCCTATTTCTGTGCCACAAGTACCCCCCAGCACATTGCTGGGATTTTGGGATTTCAGCCCCTGCCTGGGACTGCAGCTCATTGAATTGCAGAGTGTGGTTGAAACTTGGAATCTTCCCCACTGGCAGGAAGCACTGAGATTTCAAACCCTGTTTTTGTGCTGGTTTGGGAGAAAAAGACAGGATTTTTGGAATTTAATTGCAAGATGTGAATTCCCCTCCTTCCTCTTGCTCCTTCCACAGGAAATATGGCCCAAATTGATCAGGCTTTGCAAACAACCAGCCTTCATCCTTGGGAAATATTCCATCATAGGAGCATTCATCCTTGGGAAATCATTTTCTGACCCAGTCACATTAAGTGCTTTTCTGAGCAAGCACTCTCCATCCCAGTCCCCAGCAGGACAGAGTCGTGATCCCAGTGGGAGCTTTTGGGCTTTCCCTTCAAGCAAATATTAATTCAGGCAGTGTCAGGAGACCCTTCCTCTTGTTTCAGCCCACTGAGCAGCCCCAGGATTCACCTGTGCCGTGGGGGAAGCCCTTTGGTCTGGCTCCTGCACACACTGGGTTTTATCCTTTCCCTGCTCTCCTGCAGATCTGCTTGCATCATGTGGGAACCATAAATAAATGAACTCAGCTGTTTGTGTTGCAGCAGTGAGGGTGATATAATCCTGTGTGCAGCAGAGATGGGATGGGATGGGATGGGATGGGATGGGATGGGATGGGATCAATGGGATAGGATGGGATCAGTGGGATGGGATGGGATGGGATGGGATCAGTGGGATGGGATGGGATCAGTGGGATGGGTGTAAGGATGGATAGAAACATGCACTGATCCCCAAATGGATCTGCCCTTCCCTCCCTCCCTGAGCCAGATCCAGCTCTGTGCAGGGAACTGGTGACACAAACAGAGCTGGTTGAACCCAGAGGGTCCCTTTAGGGTCTGGGTCAGTGGTGCTGCCTGTGGCACTCACTGGCTGTCCAGGAATGCTCCTTCCCTGGGCAGCAGCATCTCCAGCTGTCACAGTTTCCCTCGAGGGATCTGGTTTCCCTCCCATAAAGACCAGCCTGATTTAGTCCCAGGCTATGCAAAAAGGGCTGTTTGGGGTGGGGAGAGCCAGGAAGAAATGGTTAAACTGGAGATGCTGGGGTGTTTTCCCACATGGTGGATGCTGGGGGAGCACAGAGCTGGTGTTGAATCGGAGAGAGGTAATAACACTCCTAATTTTCCTGTGTTATTTAATAAAAATGTAAATTGGCTTTGGGTGGATGACTCACCCCGGAGGGTGGTGTGGATCAGGATTCATTGGTGGCTCTGTGGAACCAGTTGGGCTTTGTTCCCTCTCCTCAAAGGCAGCTGGGGTGGTTCCATGGTGATGGTGTGGTGCTGGTCTGGCTCCTGGGCTCCCTGGTTCCTGCTGAGCCCCTCATCCCCTTTGGCCCCAGCATTTGGGGACAGGGAATGATGGGCAAAGCCATGGTGGCTTTATCCAGTGTTGGTGGATGTATCCCATTGGGAATCCCTGGAAAGTGTCCTGCTGCCAGCAGGGAGGCAAATCTCTGCCCAGGACTCTGTGGGGCAGAATTTGGCCCCATAGCAGGAGGGTCTTCCATCCTCCTGCTCCTTGCAGGGTGGGTGAAAATGTGCCAGGACACTGCACTCTGACCCCAGTCCAGCTCTGGACACTAATGGATTACAAATAACAATAATAAATGACAGGAGATGGGATAATCTACCTACTGTAATGTTGTATTACCGTGGCTGTTAGTTATAGATTAATGTATAATTATATTACATTGGCTACATATGCATAAAGCTCGTGCTGTGGGGGCCTTGGCCAGCCTTTAACTCTCTGTGGTTCACAAAGAAACTTCAGGGGTTTGATCCCACACATCCCAGGAGCCTCTGCCAGGGCATTTTTGCCACACAGGAGAGCATCTCTGCTGCTGCTGCAGCTCCATCCCCATCTCCCTGGGATTGCAGGGAGTGCTGGCCACAGGGATTTGCACATTTTGCAACAGCAGGTGAGGGATAGAGTGGGGAATGAAGCCCCCTGCATCCCCCACCTCCATCACTCACACCTGAGCAGCACAGGGCAGGGCTCTGGGGGCTCCCCAGAAGATCCTTGGCGTGACCAAGACCCAGTTCTGTCGAGAGTAATGAAGTGAGAGTTCTTCCCCTCAGTTATTTTTAATGTGGTTCTGCTCAGGCTGGGCTAAATCCAAAGGAGCTGCCTCTTGTTTGCAGAGGCTCCCCCTGTGAGCTGGATTGCTGGGCTCAGGGTAAATCACTCACTGCTGGGAGGCTGCATGGACTCACATCTGTTTGGTTTTGGGCTTTGGGGGAAGAGGATTTTCCTGATGTTGTGGCTGAAGTCAAGGGTTTGGGGATTCTCCTCAGAGCCTGTGCTGGGGCAGGGGGTTTCACCCTTTTCCAGGAGGGTTTCAGGGCTCACCCTGCTCTGGCTTTCAGCAGCTCCAGCCCCACTTTGCTCTGCTTTGCCAGTGGACATTGATGTGCTCTTCACTTTGCTGAGCAGCACCTGTGGGATGGGCAGTGTGGTTTGGGGAGGAATGGGAGTTGGGAATTCCTTCCTGCTCCCCTTCCCATGCCAGTACAACCCTCCCTGCTGTCCTGCCTTGGATTTTTGATCCCTCTCTCCCTTCTCTTCCAGAGAGGGCGAGAAGCAGAGGCAGGAAACGTGGGCTGCTGCCAGATGGCTCGAAATGTAGCATCTGTAATACTTTATCAGAAGAAATTACAGCCCAATCACTCTCCCTGATTAAACAGCCTGGCCAGATCCTCCACGAGCCAGCTGGACAGCCTCAGCCTCTTGCCACAGGACACAGAGGATGGTGGCAGAGGGAGGTTTGGGTGGGGGTGAGATTGGGCTGAACCCTCCAGAAATGGGGTGGGTGTGTTGCCACCACCCTGGGTTGGTCCTGCATGGTGCCAGCTCCTGCTCTTTGCTTTCCATGGGGTGTGGAGGTGAGCTGAGCTTGCTCTCCGAGGGAGAAGGCACCTAGAAGTTGATTTTTCCCCGTCTTGTTGGTTTTCCTAATCTTAGAAAAACAGCACAGCCATGCCAAGCTGCTGGTGTTGTGCTTTTGGAAGTTGTTGTGAGCAGCAAAGGGTTGAAGGATGCTCCAAACCCCCAGGACTGGGTCCAGCATCCCCCATTCCATAAAAGCACCTGGAAAAAGGGAAACTGAGGCAGGGCAGAGGGTGCCTCTGGGATGTGGGAGGTCATGTGGAATGCTGGTGGGAGCTGGATGCAGAGCTCAGTGCTGTGAGCTGCCTGTCCTCTGGCTCACCCTGCTCTGGCCACTGCTGCCCTGTCAGTGGGCTTGGTGCTGTGAGCTCACTCTGGCTGCCTGCAGAAACCCAGCCATGGACTAGAGCCACTCATTTCCACTCATGCTGGTGGAAAAATCTCCTGCTGGCCTGAGCAGGGGCTGCTTTCCCAGCCTGCTGCCTCGCCAAGGAATTTACTGTGGAGCCTCTTCCTTCCCTGATTTGCCTGAAGTGGTGACCAGATTTTTTATATATCTTTTTTTTTTTTTCTTAAAGGAAAGCAGGAGGAATCTGTGCTGTTTAATGTGTGGAATTAGCTGTTGGCCATAGGAAGTTTGTGCATTAAAAAGGGGAGGAAGGTGTTGAGTGTCTGAACGTGGTCTGGTGTGGGATGCTTCTGGTCTGAGCTGTGCTGAATCCCCTTCCCACATCCCTGTGCCTCCCCAGCAAACCCACAGGGACCCAAACAGTTCTGGAACCTGCCTCAGGCACAGCTGTGCTCATCCCTCTGCCCTTGGTGGGGAAGAAATGCTGGGCCCAGGAAAAACAGCAAAAAAAAGCACATTTTCCCCTCATCTCCAGTGGGATTTTTCTGCAAGGATGCAGGTGGAGCAGGGCTTGGGGTCTCCCAATCTCCTGGGGCTTAGGAAGGGATGCAGCCATGGGATGGTACAGCATGAGGAGGATGAAGGAGCAGCTTCCCTGGATGCTGGAGCCTTCAGCCTCCCAGGGTTTGGGCCAGAGGAGGGGAACTGTACACCTGGAGAAACATTATCCCTTCCCCTGCCCATAAATATTTCACAGGCAGATTAAAAATTGAGCTCTGCCATCAGAGGAAACCAGCTCGGTTTCAAGTTCTGTTTAAGTATTTTTCTTTATAATGTAGCTGTGTCAATTAGAAAATGACATTGCTATTTAAAATGCTGTTCCGTGGCCCTCTTTAATTAAGGCAGCGATATAATACCAATCTGCTCTCATTAATGAATTTTTAACAATCAAAATGAGAGCTGAATGACGCAGGGGTGGATTTGCAGCGCGGGTGTTTTCTCTGACAGTGAAAGGAGCAGAGGCTGCAGAGGCACCTCAGCTGCTGCTGGCTGGTTTTGGAAGGGTTTCATCCCTCTGCTGGCCCTGAAGAATTGTGCTGGAGGGGGAAAAAAATCCTTCTAAGGCTTGTGGGTGGTTTTGCGGGAGCGCTGGGAAAAAGGAAAAACAGCAAAATGTTGAGCAGAGGCACAGGTGAAAGCAGAGCTGGGAGTGGGGTTGTGAGCCCAGGGGCCACCTCAGGGTCACATCCTGCCTGCTGCAGGCTGTCCTCACTGCTCAGACTCCTGGGCATCCCTGGATCCCAGCCCAGTTTTCCCTGGAGTCCTCATTCCCCAAAATGTCATTTGCTGTGGCACCAAAGTGTGTGATGCAGTGTTGGGCTGTGTGGCCTTCCCACCCCAAATAAATCCCTAATTCCCGCCCTGTTCCCCACAGAGTGTTTCTGTTTTTGTTTTGATGAGTCAGGGTGGGTTGAAGATGCTCCTGCTCCTCATCTTGTGCTAATTGTCTGCCACTATTTGATCAGGAAGCCTTTTTGCCCTGTGGTTATTATCTGGGGTTGCTGCAGGAGCTCTCTCCCCTCTGCTTCTTCCTTCAAGGAGGCAAAAACAAAACCAGGAATTTGTTTGAATAATAAAAAAATTAACCAGGCGTGAAAAGCTTAAGCGTAATCATTCCTGTGACCTGCTTTGATTTGAGTTGATATGATTTGTTTGCTTTCTCATCCTTCCTCCCTCTTTCCTTTCCAACACCCACCCCTTGCTCTGGCCTTTTTCTGATGAACAATTTGGGTGTTTTTGGGGCAGTGTGTGCATGGGGCAGCATCCCTGGGATGCTGTTGGAGCAGGCTGGATCAATCCACATCTCCAGCATCTGACAGAACCTGGATGTGCAACAGGGATTTCTGCAAATCCCATCCTTCTCCTGCTGTCCCCTGCTTGCCTGGGGTTTGGTGACACTCCTGGGCACCTTGCAAAGTTTGCTTTGTAATTGTCACCAAACTTTTGCTTTCAAATACTTTTGTGTCCAGCTAGAGTGACCAGCCCAGAAGTGCTGGACCTTCCCCCACCTCCCTGCCTTGCCAAAGAGTTGAGAAAGTGGCTTGAGGTTTCCTGGCTGGGTTTTTGTTGCCATAGGGAAGAGAATTGAAGCCTGGAAACCATCCTGTGGGTGCAGGGAGGAAGTGTCAATGTCTAGGAAAACAAGGAGAAAATAGCAGCAGCAGCCCCACGCCGTCTCCTGAGCCCAGCAGGAGTTGGGACAAACCCTCCTGGCAGATGGGAAAGGCCAGCAGGGTCGTGTTTGGGGTGCTGTTTGTGCTTGCTGGCACTGCTGGCACTCAGGGATGGCAGCCAGCAAAGCCATGGGCTGGGAGAGGGGCAGCCACCCCTGCAGCTCCAGCTCCATTCCCTTCCTGGGAGAGAGCAGAATGTGGAATCAGGGAATGTGGAATTCCATTCTCTGCTCTGATTTCAGCAGGAGGAGAGAGATGCAAGGGTGGCTTGGAGCTTTTGCCCAGGAATAGCCAAGGATCTGCTTGGAGGCTTGCATCCCACTGCTGATAATTTTGGAGCTGAATCATCTGCATTTCTGCTGCTCCCCAGACAGCCTCAGGAATATGCATCCCCAGGGTGTCAGAGGCACATTTTTGTGGGTTGACAATGGATCTGATTAAGGAAAAAAATCAACCCAAATGACATCTAAAGCCTCCAGCCTTGAAATCTGCACTCCTGTTGCTCATTCCCCATTCAGACACTCCTAGGGACGTGCGTGGCTGTGGCTGTAGAGCAGAGCTGGAGCCAGGGCTGGGGGATGAGTAAAACCCACCTGCAGAGGCTGAGGAAGAGGAGCTGCAGGGCTGGGAGGTGCACTTTGGATGGTTTTGTTTCAGCCTGTGCTTTGGGGTGGCTCTGGTGATGCTGGAGCTATAGGGAGGTCAGGAAAGGCTCCTGTGGATGCAGGGCAGGGAGCAGGTGGAGCTGCACTGACACTGCCAGTGCCACCAGCTGAGCTCTGGGCTCACCCTGACACTGCCAGTGCCACCAGCTGAGCTCTGGGGACACCCTGACACTGCCAGTGCCACCAGCTCAGCTCTGGGGGATACCCTGACACTGCCAGTGCCACCAGCTCAGCTCTGGGCTCACCCTGACACTGCCAGTGCCACCAGCTCAGCCCTGGGGATACCCTGACACTGCCAGTGCCACCAGCTCAGCTCTGGGGACACCCTGACACTGCCAGTGCCACCAGCTGAGCTCTGGGGACACCCTGACACTGCCAGTGCCACCAGCTGAGCTCTGGGCTCACCCTGACACTGCCAGTGCCACCAGCTCAGCTCTGGGGACACCCTGACACTGCCAGTGCCACCAGCTAAGCTCTGGGGACACCCTGACCCTGAGCCAGCTCAGGAGGGTCAGCTGGTGGTCACAGGGCTTGTGGTCCCCCACTGTCACAGCAAGGGCAGGTGTGCTCAGGCGTGGCATTCCCTGCTGTGGCTGTTTGAGCATCAGTCAGAGCTGTTCCAGCATCCCTCAGAATCGTTCAGTGTCCATCCAAGCTGTTCCAGCATCCTTCAGAGCTGGTTCCTGTGAGCTGTGCCCCAGCCCTGTGGCTGCCTGTGGCCAGGGCACTGCAGGGACAGTTAACCCCTCCTTGCCCAGCAGCAGGAGGAGAGCAGAGGGTGGATGGAGCTGCTGTTGGCCCTGCAAGAAGCAGGGCTGTGGCTGCTCCCCAGCAGGCACAGGGGGACAGATTTCTGCCTTTTGTCACCCAGCCTGGTGTCAGGCATTGTCCTGTGTCACAGGTGCTGCCTGAGTGGCTCTGCTGTGTGACATCTCCCCTGTCTGCAGGGGTGGCAGCCTCTGAGCTCCTGCAGGGGGAAAGGGAGGGAAGATCAAACCAGAGGAGCTGTGAGAGTGCAAATTGATTTTTAAGGGAACCCCTGGAGGGAAGCTCCAGGCTCTGTGGCACAGCCTGTCAGCTGGTGTCCCCAAAGCACCACTGCCAGCCCTCCTGGGGGGGCAGAGAGCTGGCTGTTTGTCACCTGTTTGTGAGCCAGGTGATTTCCTGTGCCCAGGACACGCCAGCTCATCGCTGGGATTGTCACCAAGTTTCACTGGGGCATGGGAACTTCCTAGTGCCAGGCTCTGGGTGGCTGTAGGGGTTGAGCTGGCACCTGGTGTGCCCCACGTGGACTTGTTTGGTCCTTTTGTGACTTTTCCTACCTGAGAAATAAATCCCTTTATTCCTTCTCCCACTGATTTGCTGGGGAGCTGGCACAGAGCTGGCTGAGCCAGGGGATGCAGCATCTCTCCCTCCATCCTCTCACACCTGCTCTCTCCCAGCCAAAGAGTTTCATTAGCTCACTAATTAGGGTTAAAGCACTAATTAGAGTGTCTGTGCCGTGTCCTTGGGAAGGCAGCTTGGCTCCTGGGTGCTAATGGAGCTGCTGTCACAACAAACAGCAGGCACACGTGCTGCTGCTCCCCCAGCCCAGGCAGGATTCTGCTGCCCACACCATGGACCAGGAGCTGCTCCTGGCAGCATCCTCTGTCCCTGTGTCCCCCACTGGGCACAGAACAGGGCCAGCACTGTCCCAGCTACACCTCCCCACTGGGACAGACACCACACTCCTGCCTTCACCCTCACTCATAGGTAAGACTGAGTTTAAGGGGTGCTTTTTCTATTATTTAATATATTTTAGTAGTAAATTTCCTGCTAAGTGGTGCTTTGGAAGATCAGACCCATTTTGTCTGGCTCAATTCAGTGAAGTTTGATCTCCCCACAGAGAGCTGCAGTATTTTTAATACTTCTTCTGCTCAACCTTCCCCTTGAAAATACCATTTCCCCCTGTAAAAATAGACAAACAGCCCCCAGACGTCGCTCAGAGAAGCCTTGCAGCTGGACAACAAAAACATTTCTCCCTTTCTTTCAGACTCTTGAAAAACCTGGAGGGTTTTGGGGCTTTGTTTTAACCCCATCCTTTCCAGGAGCCATCTGCAGGATTGCTGTTTGCCTGCATGGCACTTGCCGTGTCTGAGCAGTGTTCCTGTGTTGTCATGAAACAGAAGAACAGGATAATTAAATTGCCCTTTTCCCAGTAAAATGTTACCATCTCAGGGGCTGTGGCTCTCTGCCAGGCTCACATGCCTGGCTGCTGATGGGAGGTGTGAAAAGCATCGGGGAAGGGACGGGGTGGTGATTCCTGGGGAGGGTTTGTGGAGATTTGTCACCCCTGGGAGCAGAGGGGATGCCCAGGAGGGGTCCTGGGTGCTCCCCCCGGTAATTCCCAGCCCTTAAGCTGGGGCTGCTGGAGGGCTGCAGGCAGGGATAATCGAGATATTCTTGTCTTTAAGCCTCTCAAGGGTTGCAGGTCTTAAAAAAGGCTCCTGCTGTCGAGTGGGCTGGTGGGGTGGGAGCAGAGGGGCAGCCAGGACAGGCTCAGCAGGTGATGCCTGTGCTGATGGCTCAGTGCAGCTCTGCTGGATGCTCCCAGGGTTAGCAGCAGCCCTTGGGGAGCAGCCAGGCCTGTTGGCTCATCCCTGCCTCATCCTCCATCCCTCAGCTGGAACAAGCTCATGTAAAAGCAGTTTTGCATTTTTCTGTTATTCATCCTTCCTCCCCTGCTTTCTCCTCTGTTTTCCTCCTCCTCCTCCACCCTCTGCCAGCCCAGATCCTGGGATCCATCAGTGTTGCTGCTTTGCCTTCAGCTATGACCCTCCAAGAGCTGGCTGTCCCCTGCTCTTGTCACCCCTTGGTGCCCCTCCCCTGGAATATTAACACCACAAATCACCAGCGACAGCCGGGGCTGGAGGAGGTGTGGGAGCAGGGATGGCACTCGTGGTGGCTTTGTCCTTCTCCTCAGGGCTGTGTTTTGCTTCCAGAGAGAGGGGAGCAGCTGAACCCACCTTTAAAAGTGGGGAGGTGGAAGGGTAGAGCAGTAATTTCATCCCAGGATGAAATGCAGAATCCTTCACACTTCTCCATCCAGCTGTGTCCAGCTTGACTATTCTGTTTTCTTCTTTACAAACCCCACGGGTGCTGGGAATCCTGGAGCTGGGCTGGGAGCAGTCACACCCCATGGCAATGTGTGCACCCCACATTTTGCTGTGTGAGGCCCTGAGGAATTCCCATTCTTGGTGGATGTGGGGAGGAGCAGATGTAAGGGGGATTACCAGCAGGATTTTTTTGCAGGCGTGTGTGCACACGTGCAGCCAGGCAGGCAGGGATGGGGCAGAGTGGCACTGCTGAGCCTGGCACCCTCCCTGCACTGCCAGGAACATGGGACAGAGCACAGGAGGTGCTTGGGCACAGCTCTGGGTGTCCCCAGTGGTTGGGGACAGCACTGGGGACGTGGCTCTGCTTGCTGGGCTCGTGCTGCTGAGGGGTTGGAACCCTGGTCACTAAGAATTTTAAGCTCTCTATTTTTAAAATTAAAACTCATCAGGTGGGGTTGCTGTGGGGGGAATGGGCAGTGTGGGTTGTTCTCCCTGGAAAGGTCCCTCTGTGCCTCAGTTTCCCCCAGTGGGGGAAATATGGAAAGGGCTGGCTGGGAGGTCACTGCCCATGCTGGATGCATCAGATGTTCTGAATCACAGCCTGCTGTGGCACACAGCATCCTGGATCACCCCAGTGCTTCCAGAGCTTGCCAGCATTCCCTGGAGAGGGCTGGGAGCAGCTGCCAGCCAGCCCCTTTGGCCTGGGCAGTGACAGTGACAGCAGGGCAGGGAGCAGTGGCACCCAGTGAGCACAGCCACAGCTTTGCTGTCCTCTCCCATTCCCCCTTTTCATTTCCAGGGTTTTTATTGGAGCTGTGCCCCAGCAGCCCCCCGGGGTGGGTTTGGGAGGGCAGGGAGCAGGCACTCAGCCAGAGCTGACCTTCCCTCTCCACTGACCTTCATGCCCATCAGCATCAGCTCTGCTGCCTGCACAGCCAGGATGTGCCTGCAGGCTGGGCAGCCCTTCCCCAGGGGCTCAGCAGGGCTGCAGGGAGCTGGGGGTGCACTGGGCTGCAGAATTCAAGGACTTTGGCTCGCTAGCAGAGGTTAAAAGGGGAGCAGTGGGATCTGTTTGGGTATCACTGATGGGAACCTCTGCCTTGGTGCTGCTGGTGGCCTCCCCTCAGCCCTGCCCAGCCAAGGGGAGGGTGGGAGGCACAGCTGAGGGACAGCCATTGCCCATGGACTATCCTGGAGGAAATAAAAACATAACTGGTGTGGAAAATCCATGTGGAATTGGCATCCCCAAGAAACTGGGGAGGTGTGGGTGCTGCTGAGCCTTGGGGTGATGGGGTCAGGATCCACCTGGGTGTCAGTGTAAAAATCCCTGGATGCACAGGTGGGAAGGGCAGGGGATGGTCCCTGTGCCCAGCTGCTCCTCAGGGTCTCTCCTCTCAACAGAGGGCTGTTCTGTTACTGGCTGAAGTCCTTTCTTGTTCACCAAGGAGCTGTTTTGGGGGGAATTGCCTTCTTTAACCTATTCATGACTTTCTGCCACACTGGGGGGCAGGCTGGGGGAACACTCAGAAATGTCTCCTTGGAGTCACAGCTGTCACCCAGAGTCACTGGAGGAGTTTTGGACCTGAGCTTCACCTGCTGCCTGTGTGGAGGATCCCAGAGTATCGTTGCCCCAGCCTCTTCATGGTCCTTGAGCCATCCCACTCCCACTGGTGCCCAGGGAATGCTGTCAGGAAATGAGTGGCAAAACCAGCATGCCAAGATCTTCCCAGTGCTGAACCCAAAGTTATCTCAAGCAACATCCCCTTTTATTTTTGGAAACAAATAAACCAAGCTGCTGGAGCAATGGGCTGAGCTCCCCATCAGCTGGATTACAAATGAGAAGAACCATCACCCCACTTGGGCTACCCCAATTTTCATGGGCTGCCAATGTGTTGGGCTCCTGGCTGGATTCATCAGTGCTCTGCTGCTGTGGTCACTGTCCCTGCCCTGTGTCACCTGTGCCAGTCCTGTTCCAGCTGACCAGAACCTGAGTGATGCTCCAAGACACCCTCCAAATTCCTGGGATTGTTCTCCTCTTGGGCCTGCTCCAAAGCCCATCCATGTTCCTGGAAGCCATTCTGAGATTGCTGTCTCTGAGAAAAGATTGGTTTGAAAAAAGTGTTGAAATACCACAGGAAATGCTGTTTGTCCAAGATATCTGCCACAGTCAGAAATGGCAAAAACTCCTGATTTGGATGGAAGTTTACTTGTCCTGGGCTTCAGCTCTCAGAAGTTTTTTTCAGCCAGGATCTGGGCAGAGTTTGGGGATGAAATGAGTGTTCCTGAAGGATCTGCTTGGTGTGATCCTGGCATGGAGTGCCTCCTGTGCACCACCCTGGAGAGGGACAGCAGTGGGTGGGTGGCAGAATTTGCTCACAGGATTGTGTCACCTTCATCCCTGCTGGCAAGGGAGAGGTCACAAGGTGAGCCCAACAGCACCCATTTCTCTCCTTCTGCTGCTGGGCCAAACCCTCCCTCTTGGAGAAGAGGAAAAAAATAATAATCCATAAGCCAAGAAGCTTGAGAGCTGCTTGGGAGCATATTTATCACGGGGAAGAAAAAGGCTCTGTTCGCTCTCTGCGCTGTTTATCACACTCACAAGGGATGGAGAAAATGTTCCATTTGTTGGGTACAGCCAGCAACCCACACAGAGTATAAATTAAGGGCTTTTACATGCAGAGTTCCTGAAATAAAACACACACACACACACACACAGACACACACACAAAAGAGAGGAGTTCTGTGTCAGCCTCTCCCCGCTGTCCCTGCGCCCCAGCCCCGCCGCTGGCTCCCGTTCAGGAATTCCACATTATCTCTGAGCGTTTCCAGCTTCCTCAGCAGGGAACAGCTCTGCTTCTGTCTTCCTGCAGCCACATCTGGAAAGTGTTAGGCCAGGGTGTCAGCCCTGGGCTGGCTGGCATGTGCTCTGTGCTGGCTCTGACACCCTGCCCGCCTCCCTGCCTGCCTGCTCCGTGCCCTGACACTGCACTCAGCTTCAGACTGCCTGCCCCTGAGCAATCAGGCCATGAGTTTCCTCTGCCTCCCCTTTTTGGAGAGTTCTGAGAGAGTTTTTGTAGCTGTTGCAGGGAGAGAGGGCTCCAGGAGCCTCCAAAGGATTGACCTCTGCAGGGATGCTGTGCTGTGGTCAGGGATGCTCTGCTCTGTTCAGTGATGCTTTCCTGTGCTTAGAGATGTTCTGTTGTGCTCAGGGATACTCTTCTCTTTTCAGGGATGCTCTGCTGTGGCCAGGGATGCTCTGCTGAGGTCAGGGATGCTCTCTGTGGCCAGGGTGCCCTTCTCTGTTCAGGGATGCTTTCCTGTGGCCAGGGATGCTTTTCTGTGGTCCCTAGCTCTGCTGTGGCCAGGGATGCTCTGCTGTGGCCAGCGATGCTCTCTGTGGCCAGGGATGCTCTGCTGTGGCCAGGGATGCTTTCCTGTGGTCAGAGATGCTCTGCTGAGGTCACAGATGCTCTTCTCTGGTCAGGGATGCTTTCCTGTGGCCAGGGATGCTTTCCTGTGGTGCCTAGCTCTGCTGAGGTCAGGGATGCTCTCTGTGGCCAGGGATGCTCTTCTCTCTTCAGTGATGCTTTCCTGTGGTCCCCAGCTCTGATCCTCCTCTGCTCCCTGTGCAGATCCTCCTCTTGGCACCTTTTTGAAAATCTCACTCTCTGCTCAGGGGAGTTTTCCTCCCCTGGATGTGTTTCTGGCTGGCATCCCCGAGCTGTAGCTCAGCAGGGATGTGCTGCTGCATCTGCTGGATGCTGGAGGCTGGAGTTAGTGGGAGGTGAAACCTCTGTGATTCCCCAGTGCTCTGGGAGGTGTCTGGGGAGGTTCTCACTGCTCTCTGCTTGTTTTAATGCCTGTGGGCTCTTCCCACTGGGATTTCTTCCTTTGGTAGGGAGTACCTGGGGCATCAAAACATTTGGCTGCCAGCATCTCGGGCCCCCCAGGAGAAGTCCCCATGTGGTGTGAGCACATGGAGATGCCCTGCTGGATGGTCTTCAGGTCTTTTCCCACCTCAGTGTCTCTGATTAGAGCAGGGCAGTTGAAAATGGGAGAGTTCCCTGTGATATCCAGTGTTTTAGGGTTCCCTGTGTGAGGCACTTTGGTTCCTTGCTGCAGGTGTGGGTGACAGTGGACAGAAGGAGATTAGCAGGTGTGGGTGACAGAGGAGAGGGAAAGGGCTTTGCAGGTGTGATGGGAGATTTGCAGGTGTGTTGGGTGATGCTGTGCAGGGGGAAGGAGATTTGCAGGTGTGTTGGGTGATGCTGTGCAGGGGGAAGGAGATTTGCAGGTGTGTTGGGTGATGCTGTGCAGGGGGAAGGAGATTTGCAGGTGTGATGGGTGATGCTGTGCAGGGGGAAGGGGCTTTGCAGAACACAGGTGATTCAGGGGCTGATGTGCCCTTCAGAGCAGAGCAGATGGAGAGCTGGTGGCCTGTTTTCCAGGTGGGATAATGACTGACCTGGAAGCAGTGCCTTAATGACCTAATGACCAGCGTGTGCAATCCACAGGAGGGTCCTTGGCAGGGAGGGATGTGGAAATTCTTAGATATGCCCTAACCAGAGAGGGCTCCCTGTTTTTTTCCCCCCCCCCCCTTTTTTTTTTCTCCCTTGCTTTTAACCTGGCAGCCATACAATGATGAGATTTTAAAATTAAAGCTGAAAAAAAAAAAACCAACCCAACAAAAAGCAGCCAGAAAAAGAAAGCAGGCTTTGGTTTTATAGACCCTACAGATGCATCCGGCACCAAACTGATCCCAGATGCAGCTCCACTGTCAATAGTGTTACACCAGGGATCAATCCCCTTCATTGTTTTATGTGGCCTCTACAGCATCATCAGCTAATTAAAGCTAATGGCTCCCAGAGCAGCACTGACAGCATCTGATGCTATCAGCCTGCCCAGCCCTTCCTGGGCCACTCCAGAGGCAGATCCTGCACTGCAGCCCCTGGCAGGAGCTGTATTGACCCTGAGGATCAGGCTGCAGATCAATGGGAGCTGTTGTTAAACAAACATCGCCGGATTAATGTCGGCTCCAGGGGGAGGAGGTCGATGGCTGCTAATTCCAGAGGGTGGGAGGGACAGGGGGCAGGGTGACAGCGGTGACAGGGGCTGCAGGGGGACAGGCCAGGCTGGGAAAGGCTCCCCGTGTCTGTGGCAGTGTCTGAGTGTTTCCCAGTCTTGGGTTTATCAGCCTGAGCCAGGCTGTGCTGGGCAGGAGCCCAGTGGTGTCCCCAGGGGCACTGGAGGTGCCCAAATCCCTTTCCTCAAGGGTGGCATGGTGGCCTTGGGCTGTCCCCAGAGGGTACAGGGACCCCTGTGTCCCTCCTGCACGCTGTCCTTGGCATCAGCATCATCCTGCTTCCCCTTCTCTTGTGGCTGCTGCTGTCCCTTGGCTGGGTGTCAGGGATGCTCAGGGATGTGGCTTGGGAAGGTTTCCATTCCCACAGCTGAACCACCCTGTGCTGCAGGCAGTTTCCTTGGGACTCTCTCCTCTTTTTGCCTCGTTTTTCTCCCATTTCTCTGTTGCTCAGAAAGTCTTTATCCCACATTGGCAGCAGCAGAGTTGGGGAGGGTCAGTCCTGCAGGAATGACCTTTGCTGTTGGATTTGGTGAAGAACACCAAAAAAGGAGGAAAAATCCCACCACCACCTTTTCATCCACCATCCCCTGGATCCCCTGGTGCTGCCCCTGTGTTACCCAAGGCATTCCTGCTGGGCTGGTGGGAAGGTTGGAGCAGCTCTGGGCTGGAGCAGGCACAGGAGCTGCTCCCAGCTGACATCTGGGAGCTCAGCACGGCTCTGGTGTCAGCACAGCTGAGAGCAGAGGAGGTGGGAAACCCCAGACACCTGCAGCTCAGTTAATAAATATTTATTTGGAGGTGACAAACGCTCTCCTGGATGAAGCCAAGTGAGCAGAAGGAGGATTGTGGGGGAGTGACAGGGTGTGCTGCTTTTTTTGGGGGTTTACCATGGGGATGTCGAAAGGAGCAGCTGATGAAGCAGAGGATGTTGAAATTCATTTCCCTGACGTCAGGGCAGGCAGGAAACATCCCCCTTGGCAAGAGAGGGCTTGGCAGAAGGAGCCCTGGTCCTGTGGGGACAGTGGGAGCATGCCTGGGGCTGGTGAGATGTGACAGCAAGGAGCAGGAGGATGCCAGGTCAGGGTATAAATAATGAAAAGGATGAAGTTTAATTGTTGTCTTAAAAAGGAGAAATGAAAGGAAGGGAGCAGTGGGGGTGGTGGGTGCTGTGACTTGGGGCTCTGGTGGGTGATGGGAGCTGGGAGCAGGGACTGGGTGGATGCCTGACCCTGGGAAAATGGGAAAAGCTGCTTCTGTTTCTCTGCTGGTCCGTCTGTGTGTGGTCAGGGGAAGGGAAACTTCCTGTGTTGAGACTTTGGGGCATTCTCTCTGTATCAGAGCAGTGTTTAGCAATCCAGTCTGAGCTCTCTGGGCATCAGGGCTGCCATGTGCTGTCACCAGCAGGGTCAAACCCATCTCCTGTGGCTGTGCCACCCATCCCTGCCCTGGCTGTGCCATCCACCCCTGCCCTGGCTGTGCCTTCCATCCTTGCCCTGGCTGTGCCACCCACCCCTGCCCTGGCTGTGCCATCCATTCTTGCCCTGGCTGCAGCCCTGCAGTGCAGAGAGGCCAGAGGAGCTGTGCAGCCTGTGCTGGTGGCTCAGGGTGCTCTGGCAGTGCAGGAAGCAGCTGTGCCACGCTGCTGTGTGTGGGCAGCAGGGCAGTGCCCTGCCACATCCTGCAGCAGCTCAGCTCCCTGCCAGGCTGGAGCAGGAGCCCAGGATGTGGCAGGATGTGGGTGTCAAATGTGCCCAATGCCTTGCAAGGCATGTGCTCCCAGCTCCTGATCCAGTCTCTGGCACTCTGGGATTGACCACAGCCACCAAGGGGTTTTGGTCTCAGGTTTTCTTGTAGGGATTTTCCCTGCAGCTCCACTCTTAGCAGGCGTGCAGGCACCAGCCTTACCAGCTGAAGGTTTGAGGAGAGCTCTCCTGGGTGCTCTTGTGACAGGCACTGAGGAACCTCCACTGTCCCACTGCCCCTTGCCCATCTTGACATGAGGAAATGGGTTCAGCAGAGCTAAACCTCAGGAAACTCCAAGCCCTGGCAGTGGGGAGTCTTTACCCCTCCCAGGAACCAGAGTGAAGCTGCCAGGCTGTTGAGCTGCTCCCCTGTCCTGTGGGGCCGTGGGTGGCAGTGGCAGAGCTGGCAGCAGTGGAGCAGCAGGACCTGGGAGATTAATAATGGAAGCGCTGGCATCCGTTTTAGATTAGCCAGAGAAAGCTCAGTGCCCATCTCGCCCAGCATGTAACTTTAATGCCCAGATAATGAGCAATGATATTTATTTGTAAGAGATCTGCAGATATCACTGCCCAGGGAGCAGGCAGGAGCTGTCAGAGCCTCTCCAGCCCCAGCTGTAACCCAAGCTCTCCCCTCTGCCCAGCTCACTTTTCACACGTGGGCTCCTGGGCAGCCCTGCCTAAGATTTGCTGAAGCTGCTCGTGATTTGGGCTCTGGGGGTGAGGAGGTGTTGGTCTTGCAGGAACAGGGTTAAACCCATCTCAGAGCCTGCTCCCCACACTGTCCCTTGGAGCATTGGATGTGCCCAGGGAGGGTGTGGGGTGATCTCAGAGGAGAGGGTGGTGTGGAGAGCCTGGGAGAGGTGCTTTCCTCCTGATTTTGGGGCTGTTCTGGGGAGTTTGGGGCAGAGAGCCACTTGCTTCCTCCTGGCTGGGTGCACAGGGATGTTGAGGGCAGTGACTCTGTTGTGTCAGAGGCAGCAGGGAGGGATGCTGGAGCTGCTCAGCACCGTGTTGGGAGCAGGGTTCAGGAGAGCATCCCTGCCCCAGGCTGGGTGGGGCATTCACATCCCCCTGTAAAAGTCCATCACAGCATCTTTACAGTACTGGAGGCTAAACTGGGTGTTGTCCCTTCCACGTGTTGTGCTCTGGGGAAGCAGTTGTGTCTTGTGGGGTGTTTGGGCTCCCTCAGACATCCCCCAGGTTGGGAACAGGGCTGTTCCTGCCTCCCTGTCCCAGCGTGGGCTGCTCCAGGAGGGCTGAAGGATGCCCAGCGTGCTGTTGTGTAACTGGCCAGCAGACAGGCTTAGGCTGCCTCTGGCAGGTGGGTGTCCCTTCCTTATTAAGCCATCCCCGGGGTAATTAGTGTGCTAAAGCCTGATGAGATAATGCTCCATTATTTTTGTGCTGTTGGGGGATTAGGAGCAGCGGGATTTCTCAGCGGCTTTGTCTCCGCTCGGGCTCTGGGCTGTGCTGCACGTTCTCAGGTGGGGAGAGCACACCTGGGCATTCCCTGCACCTGGCATCCCCCTTGCTGGGGCAGCAGGGAGGGATCTGATCTGCCAGTGCCAGGACAGCCCCATCCATCACGGCACTCCCAGCCAGCGGAGCGAGGAGGTGACACTTCCAAATAAACAGGGAGAGGTGGGTGGTGCACGCCGGGGCGGGGGCCAGGGATCCCAGGGGGCTTCTGCTGTGATTTATGGCTGGGACAACACTGGGCTGAGCCTCTGGAAGCTGTTTGCTGTCACACTGGCGTGGGGGCTGCGAGGACAAACATCCCCCAGCGTGGTGACACGAGCCCTTCCAGCCCTTCCAGGATGCTGACGGAGCTCTGAGACACGCAGGGATGCTCCAGGGAAGCAGCTGGGTGGCTGAAAGCAGGAATGAAATGTTGAATGAAACAGGGCCTGGCTCGGTGGGGCTCCCCTCCTCCTGCCACCCCAGCACAGGCAGCCCTGGAGGGATGGAGCTGGCACTGGAGCAGGGAAGCAGGCAGGCTGGACGCGGGCCAGGCTGCACACTTGATCCAAACACAGCTGGAGCTGATCTGATGAAGTGAGAGGTTAAGAAGAGAGCATCTGTTATCTAAAGGGGACACACAGAGGGAGACTGTAAGCTCTTTATTCCCCCCACCCTACCCCCTCTGTTCAGTGCATCATCCCTGACTTTATTTCTCTGATTTATTAAGGAAGCCTGTGCTTCCGGGGCTGTAATTAAGTGCCACTGTGTGAGCTGTTGATAGTGCGTGAATGATATAATGGCTCGCACGGCTGCTCGGTGCCTTGGGAGCCCCAGCAGCCAGCAGGGATCCCTCCTGCCCCTCAGGGAGCAGGGCTGACTCACTGGGCAGTGCCAGAGGCAGCAGGGAGGATGCTGGAGATGCTCAGCACCGTGTGGGGAGCAGGTTCAGGAGAGCATCCCTGCCCCCTGTCAAAGTCCATCACAGCATCTTTGCAGTGCTGGTGGCCAAACTGGGTGTTGTCCCTTCCTGGCTGCTCCTCAGTGCTGTTTTTAGGTTTGAGGAGCAGTTGGTGTCAGCTCCCTGCAGGTTTCCCTCTGCTGCCAGAGGAGTTTTGTGGCAGAGCTTTGGTGTGGAGCCAGGATTTGGGGGGTTCTGGCTGGGAGCAGCCTCTGGAAAAAGGCCAGAGCTCACAGCTGGAGGTGCCACAAGGGATTCACTGGAGCTGTGTCACCCTGTCACCCTCCCTGCAAGGTGTCCCCATGCTCCCAGACATTTCCAGGGAGGCATTTCCAGGGTGGCATTTCCAGGAAACCAAGGGAAGGATCTGTTCACATTCCTGCCTGGCACAATGGGCTCTGATCGTGGTGTCCCTGTCCCTGTGGCTGTCCCAGGCCGTGCTGGCACCTGGCAGTCTGTGCTGATGTCTCTGGCTTTCCCCCAGGGCTCAGCTCTATTCCCAGGATTGCTGCTGAGCCTCCCTCTGTGCCCAGCAGCTCTGCCCTGGCACCCCCTCAGTCACTCCTGAGCTTTAGACTGATATAAATTTCTTTTTCCTGTAAGGAACGTTTTTGATACATAAGCAGGATTATTTTTGTGGCTTGGCCAGTGGCCACAGGAGGAGCAAGCTCAGGGCCTGGAGAAGATTTTGGCTCCTGGCTGAGGGGGAGAGGAAGAGGAGGAGGAGGAGGAGGAAAGGATAAAAAAGCCCAACCTTATGTGTAAATAAACTTAAAACTAAAAAAAGTGACAGAGATTATTTGCTGCTTAATGAACTGAAATGTCCAACCTCCCACTGAGCAGCGACATTGTTTATAAACTACAGAAAGGGCTTTATTTTAATGGGCAGTAAATCCCATTCATCCCCAGCCCTGGCAGTGCAGGGTGAACAGGCTGGTGCTGGACACAGCCTGGCTTCTCCAGAGGAGCTGGTTTATCCCCCTTTCCCCACATTTGCTGTTTTCCTCCTCTCTCCTGATCCCCAGCACCATGCTGATAAGGGGGTTATCTGGCCAGGAAGAGAGGAGGAATCTGTCCCAGTGCCTCGGCATGTCACATCCTCTGGTGTTTGTTTATTCATTTCAAGAACACTCCCCCCCTCCCTGTTCTGTCCCTGGGTGGCAGCTGGAGAGTGGCCCGAGATAATCACAGCCTTATTTTTTATTTATTCCTCTTAAATAAAGCCTCCTGTAGCCTGCAGGCAGATTTTGTCCAGTTGCCCCCATCCTGTGCTCCTGCAAACAGGGAGTGATGCTCCTTGGTCCTACACTGAGGATCCCTCTTGCAAAGGGTGAAAATTGTGTTTTTGGTGTGGCAGTGGGGCATGGAGGACCTCAAGGCAGCAGCCAAGCAGTTGTAGGCAGGAAATGCAGATCAATATTCTGTCCTGGGCAGAGGATTGTGAAAAATAAATACATGGTTGAAGCATCTGTGGAAATGAGAGCATCTGAGATGGGGGGAGAGGTTTGGGTTAAAAAATGGTGGCAGGTATTTCTCTATGTTTGGAGCTGGTCAGGCCTTGCAGGACACAGTGGGAATAGGTTGATTAATGTGTTTTGGGGGATCTTGAGCCATTGGGAAAAGTTGGGAGCTGGTACTCACTCATAGGAGAGGGAGCATGGTGAGGTCAGGTGGGAATTTCAGACATACCTGACTTCCCCAGCACCTCAGAAAACTCCTGGCCATAACTCATTGGGTGATGTGCTCCTAAGGCAAGGAAGAAAATAAGTTATCTATTCCTGCTTGAGTTTAATATGCATAATCTGCCATTAATCAAACCAGGGCTGTAAGATCCTTACTGAGACCTAATCAGTGCATAATGGATTATCTACAGGAACTAATAAAAGGTAATTATCTATGCTTTGCAAGTTCCAATTACTGTACTTATATGATCAATTAATTCTTGTAACAGTTTCCCAGGTGCAATTTGTGTGACAACATTAGGCTGACTGCAGGCAGAGCCTCAGTGCCTGCCTGGCTGCAGGGATGCTGGCTGGGATGGCTTGAAGCTGGAGGAGGAGAGATTTAGAGATTTTAGGAAGGAATTCTTTACTCAGATGATGGGCACAGGGTGCCCAGAGAAGCTCTGGCTACTGTTGGATCTCTGGAAGTGTCCAAGGCCAAGTTGGACAAGGCTTGGAGCAGCATGGATTAGTGGAAGGTGTCCCTGCTCATGGAATAAGTGGGACTGGATGAACTTTGAGTTCCCTCCCAGCCCAAACAGGATCCTGTGATGTGCCCAGAGAAGCTGTGGTTGCTTTTGGGTCTCTGGAAGTGTCCAAGGCCAGCTTGGACAAGGCTTGGAGCAGCATGGATTAGTGGAAGGTGTCCTCTGCCCATGGAATTAGTGGGACTGGATGAACTTTGAGTTCCCTCCCAGCCCAGACAGGATCCTGTGATGTGCGGGGCAGCAGATGCTGGTGGCAGGGATGTCACCCTGCCAGCACAGCCAGCCCAGTTCATGCCTTGGGAGCTGAGGCACAGTGAGGGGCTGTCCTTGGTGGTCTTTCAGCCTTGCAGGGGGTGGTCCTGCCCCAGCCAGAGCCCCTCTGGGCTGGGCTGTTCCTCCCTCTGAGCGCGGGGTCAGCGGCCGCGCGGTCACTGCCCTGCCTGGGGGACACTGGGGGACACTGCCCGAGCCAGCATCACCTCAGAGACCCCCAGTGCTCCCTTCCCATGCCCCCAGCACGGCCAGCTGGCTCCACTCAGCCCCTGCTGCCTGTGCTCAGCTCTCTCTGTGCCTCACAGAGGGGCTGAAAGGAGGAAATATTCCAGCAATGTCTGCGCAGTGTCAGGGACGGCGTAAGTGACAATAAATTTGGGACACTTTGTGTGTCCCCCCAGCATTGCTGTGGGTAATTTAGAGCAGATTGAGGCAAAGGGCAGATCTGAGGGTTCTGCAGGACTTGAGGTGGAGGAGGAGAAGTGCTGGGGAATGAAGGAGAACACCATTCCTGCCATGCTGGGTGGAGCTCAGAGCCAAATCCTGCCAGGCTGACCCTGGACACTGCTCACACTGACTCATGGCTCAGCCTCTGCTTCTTCCTTCTCTTTTGGGGGATTTTTAAAATGTTCTCAGCAATCCAGTGTCACCTTCTGGTGTCCTGCAGGGTCAGGATGTGTTTTGGGCTCAGATTTGGGGTTCTGCAGGCATGTCCTGCTCCTTGAGACATGGGGATGTGTCACCTCATCCCTGCTCCATCCCTGTCCCTTTGAACCCAACCCTGCTGGGAACCCAGGCCTGAGGCTGTTTGGGAAGGTGTTGGATCAGTTTAATGAAGTTCTCTCAAGGTTTGCTGCAAATCTTTCTGTTTGGTTTGATTGCAGCCTTTGCAAAGTTTTACATCCCTGCAAAAGAGCAGAAACAAGAAAAATTGTTTCAATACAAAACTTGTTTTTTTTTTGTAAAAAACAGATGTTGACATGGGATTGTTTGAGAATATCCATTGTTACTTCCCCCAAACATGAAATTAATTCATCTGTGTAAGTCCTTTTTCTGGGAACAATCCTGGTTTCATTGACATTTTCAGTTAACACAGAAAAAAACCTCAAATCCACAAAAAATACCAAAAAAAAAAAAAAAAAAAGGAAAAAACAACCCCCTGAAGCCTTTCTACTTATAAAAAGAACCTCCTCTCCCAGTTCTCCCAGTGCCCAGGATACAACCAGTGCTTTGTTCCCAGCATGGGTGATGTTCCCAGCTTGCTCCAAGCTGGATGGGGCTGGAGGGGAAGGGATATTTCCTCCTCTCTGCTCTGGTTTTGGGGGAGATGGTCAGAATTCCCTGTCTTGGTGTGAGCTGGGGGTTTTGGCTGTTCCTGGAGCTTTGCCCAGCGATGGGATGAGGAGGTGGATGCAGGCAGGTGAGGCTTTGTGTCTCCATCACCTCAGGGAACCTGCTGGGCACTGAAATTCCAGCCCTGAGCAGCTCCCAGTGCAGCCCCTCCTCTCCCCTTGGCTGCAGGACTGTCCCAGCTCTGGGACCCATCCTTCCCCTCTGCTTCCTTTGGTTTGGTTTTCCAAGCCTTGGCCACGTGTCCAGCCTCAGCCCCAGCCTCTTCCACATCTGCTTTTCTCTCCTTTTCTTTCTTTTCTTTCATTCCTCTTTTATTTATTTTTTTTTTCCTTTCCCCAAACAAGCCACTACAGGCTCCTTCAGACATTCCCCTGCAAACTATTTATTCTCCCACTCACTTTGCCCCATCCCAGCCTCCTGCTCCTGCTTTCTTGTCTGGGTTGTGGTGACCAAGTCTGGGCATGCCAAACCCCATCCAGCCCCATTTCATACCTTTGATTCCAGCTTTCCATCCTCCCCTGTGCAGACGTGACTCCCTGTGTGCTGTGGGTGGGTTTGGAGCTCAGCACCCACCCTCTGGCTGATTTACACCTTTCTGGGCCAGCTCATCTCACACTGAGTCCCAAAATGAGCTTGACAGGGAGGTCAGGTGGGTGATGCTGGCCAGGGGGCTCATCCCTGGGTTCCTGCCAGCAGGAGGGCAGGGATGCCCTCAGAGCCCCCCAAATTCCCTGCTGGCTGGCTGGTCACAGTGAGGGCAGCTGGCTGCATTGATTTCATTCTGCAGGTTGCACTGATCACAGGTTTTGTTTAAAATCCCCACTCAGCCCCTCTGACAGCATTTGTGAAATGTGGTTTCACAGGGAGAGCTGCTGCCTCTGGCAGGTGTCGAGTGTGACCAGTGCAGATCACGCTGAAAATGCCACCCTGGGTGACAGGGAGTCACTGCTGAGGAGCTGCTGGGCACTGGGAGAGGCTGACAGCTGTTTGTCAGGATTAGGAAGAGTGTGGCTTGGCAAAGCCTGGCTTAGCAAGGGCCGGTGCAGATAGACTCGTGTTCCAGACCTAATCTGTGTTTGTTTGCTCTCTTTGTTTTAATTTGAAACTGAACCCTCTTCCCTGTGGTTAGATCCTCCCAGCTAAGCAAGTTTTAGCACAGGGAAGTTGCTCAAGGAAGGGAAAGGATGCTGGATGAGGCGTGAAGTGAGAGCAACCACCGTTACCACAAACACTTCCAACCTTGGGGAGCAAAACCATCATTTCCCAACTTCTGGGAGCAAAACCATCACTTCCCAACCTTGAGGAACAAAACCATCACTTCCCAACCTCTGGGAACAAAACATCAGGGTTTCTTTTTGCTCCATCCTCTCCATTTATCCCTTTTCCAGTGCATTATTTCCTAAGCCAACATTGCTGCTTTTATTATTCCTGCTCATTGTTTAAATAGCACCAGAAGTGTACACAGCGTTTTTCAAACACTGGGGAAGAAAAGAACCTTTCTCACAGGGAGGATTGTGCTAATTTAGGTGATTGTGGTAGAAATAATTAAGGCTGTGAAGGGCAGGGAGCAGCACAGAGTGGTGTTAGAGGAGAGGGGTGGCCTGCAGTGAGGTCCTTGTGCCATCTTTCACCTGGGAATAGGAATTCTGAGTTTTGGGAAGGTGGGTGATGGGAGAGGCATGGTCTCCCTCTGACACAGCAATTGTGCCAAGGGCTTCCAAAAGGAGAGGGAAAAACAATCCCAGACTTGTGGCACCCAGTAATGCACTGACCCAATTGTGCACTGCTGTGTAAGGGGAGAGAAATTCCTTCCTGACCCTTGGGCTCATCAGCCCATGCCCTGAAGCATGAGATTTGATTTTCTTTATCTGGCTTTCAGTAATTGCAGATGTTGTGGTTGGTGCTCCCTCTATCCCACCCCTCAGCAGCAGCATCTGCTGCCTTTAACTCAGTGGATTTCTCCTCTGGGAGTTCCATCCCAAAGCTTTGCTGGGAAGTGCCAGGAGGGAGGGAAGGATTGCTGGTCCCAGGGGTTTTCCCAGGCTGGTGGCTCAGCTGGGGAGAGCAGGTGTCCCCATTGCCACAGGTAAAGTGCAAAATATTTGGGATTTCTGTGCCAGAGCCCACCCCTAAAGAGTTAAAAGCTCTCACCCCTTCCAGTTTGGGGAAGTGGAATTAGTCACAGCCCTCAGGAGAAGTGCTGGCCAGGTTATAAAAATGACAAACGAGCAGAAACCAATAATGAAGTTGGTGTTTTCTGGGAATGCTGGGCAGGAACAGAAAAACACATCAGCACAGGTGGTGGGTGCTGGGATGGGCTGCCCTGCCCCTTGTGCTGTCCCCTTGTTCTGTCCCCTTGTGCTGTCCCTTTGTACTGTCCCCTGGTACTGTCCCCTGGTACTGTCCCTTCCTCCCCAGCATCCCTGAGTCTCCCTGGGATGGTTCTGCACATCAGCACCTCCCTGGGGTTTTTGGTTCCTCTGGGAGCAGAGCTGTGTGATTCCAGCTCCCTCTGGGTGCTCCTGCAGCACGAGGATATCAGAATTTGGGGATTCCAAAGGAATCTGAGGGGATGCTGAGTTTCTGGTTCATCTCCAGGGTAGCATTCCCACAGCAGAGAGGGAGCACTGGAGGCCACATTTCCTTTTCCAAAGGGACTTGTCTGCAGAGGAAAAGGCTGCCTAATTAGATGGCTTGAAAATCTTTACCACTTCTCATTACAAATACATTCATCATCCCCTATTGAAAGGACCACGCTGCAAAAATGACATTATTATGATTGTTATTATTTATAGTGTAGGTATGAATGAGCTTAATCTCTTCCTAGCCTGGGCTGGGTTCAGAAAGGGACCAAATATCTCAGTGCTGCTTTTTGGCCCTGGTGTCACCTGTGTTCTGTGCAGCCATAAACCTGATTTGGGATGTCCTGGGAATTTGCAGCAGTGCTTTAAAGTGGGAAGCTTTAAAATGTGTAAGAGAGGGGGAAAAGTGGTCTAGGGGTGTAAATAAGAGGTGGGAGCAAGAGGGGTGGTACCTGGCAGAGGCCAGTGCAGGGAAATGGGGAAGGCTGTGGTGACAAGGGACTGAGCTGTTCCAGGAGAGCAGGAGGTGTCTGCACAGCATTCCAGGGTTGGTGGCTTTCCCAGGGTATTAACACATTTCTCTAATTAATATAAACTTCCTTAATCAGCCCTGGGTTCTGGCTGACCTGGCTGGGTGTGCTGCTCCTTTCTTTGGGATGTGGTTTCTCTTGGAGGCGATGCCTGGTGCCTGGAGCTCTGTCACAGCCACCCAGAGCCTCAGGGATGGGTGGCAAAATGCAAAACTTGCTCCACTGTGGTTCTTCTGGGTGACACCCAGACCTTGGGGAGCTGTTGGGGAGCAGGGGGTTAATGGAGGCTGAGGGGGATGGATACCTGGGAAAAACTCCTGATTTCTCACAGTGCTCATTTCCAGGGTGGTGTCTCCACCACCCCTTTCCAGTTGGAATTAGTGGGGCTAGTTGGACAAAGTGAGCTCAACTCCAAACACCCCAAAAACTCCTCAAACTTAAAAAATCCCAGAGCAAACCAATCTCACCCCATCACTGCCTGGAGAGAGAGAAGCAACACTGAGGAATGAAAGATTCCAACCCTCTCTTTGCCATCAGCTGGGCAGGGAGGAGGTGTGCAGTGTGCTGCTGGGCTGGGGAGCACAGAGCTGCCAGCACAATCCCACCTTCCTGAGGCACAGTCCCACCTTCCTGAGGCACAATCCCACCTGTCTGAGGCACAATCCCACCTGTCTGAGGCACAATCCCACCTACCTGAGGCACAGTCCCACCTTCCTGAGGCACAATCCCACCTTCCTGAGGCACAATCCCACCTGTCTGAGGCACAATCCCACCTTCCTGAAGCACAATCCCACCTGTCTGAGGCACAATCCCACCTTCCTGAGGCACAATCCCACCTGTCTGAGGCACAGTCCCACCTGCCTGAGGAACAATCCCACCTTCCTGAGGCACAATCCCACCTACCTGAGGCACAGTCCCACCTACCTGAGGCACAATCCCACCTGCCTGAGGAACAATCCTACCTTCCTGAAGCACAATCCCACCTTCCTGAGGCACAGTCCCACCTTCCTGAAGCACAATCCCACCTTCCTGAGGCACAATCCCACCTTCCTGAGGCACAATCCCACCTTCCTGAGGCACAGTTCCTGATGCACATTCCCACCTTCCCTGGCACATCCCGGCTCTCCCACAGCCGTGCATCCATCGGAGCCGCTCCGGCGCGGGACAACCTCCCCTCCTTGTGTCCCTGCCAGTGCCCTGTGCTGGTGGCACTGCTGCAGCCCCCAGGCTCATGAGGTGGCTCCCAGTCCTGGTCCATCATTAGCCAGGGAAAGCTGCAGGGGTGTCTCTGGATTCCTGGCTGCCCTGGACACGCCGCGCTGCGCTCGTGTCGCGCTCTCCGCGCCGAGCGCTCTCGCAGCACAAAACCCCAAACCACATGAAAGCAGCCTGGTTTCACATTGCACTCTAACCCCAAATTCAGGTTTGCCTGGAGTTTCAGTAGTTCTACAAACCTTTCCCACGAACCTGCAGTGAGAGCTGTCGTTGAGCCCGGTGTTGGTGCAAAGCCAGGCGCGGCTCGGGTCGCGTTTGAGGTTTGTGCAAGTGGGAAATTGTTGAGAGTTTTGAGAGGAAGGAAGGAGGGAACCCAAACACACCTCAGGGCAGTGCTTGCAGGGAGCCCTGCACATATTTGGGGCCAAGCTGTCACTCCTTGGGGACCCAACACCGTGGTACCTATATTCTCTACTCTGAGGGATGTTCTTGGGGATGCTTTGAACCAGCTTGGCAGCGTCACCCCCAAACCAGCTGCTAGAATTTGATAAAAGCTGCTGCTCTGAGCATCCTGGCTTTGAGGAGTGATCCAACAACCTTGTGGCAGCTTATCCTGGTGTCTGCCACCTCTGGGGCTGCTTTGCCATGCCTATGGCTTTGCTTTAGGATAAAACCCAGCAGAAAGATGCTCCAAAAAACAAACGTGGGGTTGAGGATGAGCTCCAAACCACACCTGGCACACACCCAGCCCTGCTCTGGACTCTGTGTGTTACTGGATCCACCCGCCCATCGTGTTTTCGGCAGCGCCGGCTTTCCTTTCTCCAGCAATTTCCTGAAATAACGTTAGGGAAATGTGAAAATCTTGAACTTTTGAACCTCCCCGGAGGACGGCAGGAGGAGGGGACGCCCGCCTCCTCCCTGACGTTTATTTTGGCTACAGGGCCTGGGGCTGGGGAGGAGGGGGCTCTGCCGGCCCCTTCATTAATTAATGACTTTCTCATCGCTGGGTCACGGAGGCGAGGAAGGCAGAGGAAGTTTTCTTTTGCTGGCAGATGCCGGGGAGAAGGGGAGTGCCTGGGCTGGGTGGTGAGGGCAGGGGGTGACACTCGGGGTGATGGATGGGGGATTGTCCCCGGGCTCTGGGTGCGGAGAGGAGCAGAGCAGGGAAGGGGGATAGGCTGTGCCTGGGAAGTACTTTTCCCTCTGATGAACTTCAGAGGAGTATAAATCACTGCCAGGCTGCAGCTGCGGAGCATGTGACGCTGGTGAATTAATGGGACTGTGGAAGAGCAGCCATGGCATTCCCCTCCTGCCTCTTAAAGGCACCGCCGGCCTCAAGGGCTGGGGGGGACGGGGGCAGGGGGCTGGGGGAGCCTCCAGGGCTGCTGGACCCTGAGGGAGATGGGTGTGCCCATGGACACGGTGCTGTGATGCTGTGTGTGCTGCACTCAGTCCATGGTGCACTCAGTCCATGGTGGAACTCAGTCCATGGTGCACTCAGTCCATGGTGGAACTCACTCAGTCCATGGTGGAACTCAGTCCATGGTGGAATTCAGTCCTTGGTGCACTCAGTCCATGGTAGAGCTCAGTCCATGGTAGAGCTCAGTCCATGGTGGAAGTCACTCAGTTCATGGTGGAACTCAATCCATGGTGGAACTCAGCTCAATCCATGGTGAAACTCCTTCAGTCCGTGGTGGAGCTCAGTCCATGATGGAACTCAGTCCATGGTGGAATTCAGTCCCTGTTGAAAGTCACTCAATCCATGGTGGAATTCAGTCCTTGGTGGAATTCAGTCCTTGGTGCACTCAGTCCATGGTGGAGCTCACTCAGTCCATGGTAGAGCTCAGTCCATGGTGGAATTCACTCAATCCATGGTGGAATTCAGTCCATGGTCTGCAGGCTCCTGCTCTGCTGCCTGTGTCCACAATGTTATTTTTGGGTACCTGGTGAGGCTTGGTGTAGTGGTGCCTGTATTCAGTTTTGTGCACAAGAGTGGAGGATGGAGGCAGACCTAGGGCACCCAAACCTTGTGTCTGGAGTGCTGGGTCTGCAGCAGAGATGGCTGAGCCCCTGCCCAGGGGCTGCAGGTGCTGTGGCCAGGGGGACCCTGGAGCATCTTTCTCATGGTGGCATCAAGAAGCCACCACGTGCTAGGGCTGGGCATTCCCATCCCATACAGAGCTCACAGGCAAACTGCTGCAGGCTCTCCAGCTCACCCAGGGTCCCCATCACACCACCCTGCTCCTCTCCCTCACTCTTTACAGCAGTGCTGGAAGAGGGAGAATCTAGCACTGCACCTCCTGCCCAGTGCTGCTGGAATGTGGGAGGGGGAGGGAGCCAAGCCACCAGCCCAACAGTTAAAAATTACTAAATACTTCCCTAATATAATTAGGTTTCCATGCAAGCAATTGCCTTAATTGCCAGAGGGATGTGGGGCAGTGCAGGGGGAGCCAGGCTGGGCTGCTGCTTTGGTCAGTGTCTCATGTTCTGCTCCAGCTGCAACAAGGGATTTGTGGGGGGAAGATATTCCCAGGGATGCCCCAAGAAGGATTTGGCTGGGCCAAAAATAAATCCAAATGCTTTGTGAGCACAGTAGGGCTGGAAACAAGTGGTGGAGAGCAGGATCAGCATCACCCTCCTGCCATGGGTTTGCTGGAAGATGAGCTCAGATTCTACCAGGACATGCTGCAGTTTAAATTCCTGTTTATTTTCTAAGTGCTGTTGGAATAGGGAAAGTTAGGCAGCTCAAAAAAAAAAAAAAAATTAAAAAAACCCAACCAAACCAGAGCCCACTCTGTGATTTACGTGGTAAAGGAGATAAGTGGGGATTTAAGGAGAGGGGAATATATAATTGAGACGAACGTGTAACATGAGCAGGGATCCAAACAGAGAGATTGTAATCAGAAGTGTGAGGAGAAGCTGGGGTTTATTAATGCAACATCTCATCCATTTGTCAGCTGAAGAGGAGCAGCCTTTGCCAGCAGCTGGAGGAGGAGGGGAGGATGTGGGGATTCTCTCTGTGCAGGGATCCAGGCTGCCATCATCCTGCATGGAGCTCAGCATGGAAGTCCAGGCAGGATTAGGGGAAAAAGGGAACTCTGTGGTTTCTGGGAAGCTGGGTGGTGTTGTTTTCTTTTTGCTCTAGGACTCAGGAGCTGGGGGAGTTGCTCATCAGGGCTCAGAACCACCTGAGGAAGGGCTTCTTCAAAATCCCTCACCCTCCCCAGGCTGTCCCTGGTGCCAGTGCTTGGCTGCCCTGCAGTGCCCAGCCACACCTGGCAAGTGCTGCTGACCCCATCCCACAGCCCTGCTGACCCCCAGAGCTTGGACAACCCCCCTGTCCCAGCCTGGAGGTGCAGTCTGGAGCAGACACATCTCCCCCAGCTTTGGGGGAGCGCTGTGGGCAGCATGGAGCCCCAGCTCAGGCTCCTCATGCAGCATTTCCAGGAGCTGAGTGCCTGGCATTCCCATGGTTTGCCCTTGCTGTGTGCTGGGGGGTTCTGCTCTGTGCTCTGTGCCATGTCTCCCTGAGCCTGTGACAGGAGAGGTGACACCAAAGCCTGGTGAGGTCACCCTGTTTCATACCCTGCACAGGGAGAAAATGGATTAATTTATCTCCATCCCTTGGGGTTGTTCAACGATGCTGATGGTACCCAAGGGGTTAACCCATCTCTGGCTGCATCTCCATGCAGGGAACATTTTTGTGAGGGGTTCTTCCCCTTCCCAGGCCCTGGCAGTTATCTGGGGCTGCCAGAACACCAAGCCCTGCTGGACATTGACCCGTCCGTGCCGAGCTCAATTAGCTGAGGCTATCTGATTGGACTTGGCGCAGCCTAATTAGCTTTGGACTCCAACCAGAAACTTAAACCCAAAGGCAGCTTGCAGGCAGCCCATCCCTTGCCTGCCTGAGGGAGGGAAAAGCTTTTCCCAAGCCTCCTGTCTGGCCTGGGAAAGGGGAACAACCCACCCAGCCTGCCTGCCCATCCCTGCGGCCACACAGCTGGAGCTGGGGGGCTGAAACCTCCCAAAATGTGTTACAGGCCACAGAAAACCCAAAGGCAGCTTCTTCCTCTTGGAAAAAAGTGCTTGGCATCTGGTTTCCAGAGGGAGCTTGGTTTTTTTTGGAAGGGGATGTGACTGTGCCTTCACTGTCTTGTCACACACCTGTGTAGCACACAGTTCTCAGGCTCCTTGTTCCTCCTGGAGCTGCACAAAGTGATGGTTTGTCCCTGAGGGAGCTGCCTTGCTCCTGAGGGTTCTCCTGAGACCTGCAGGAGGTGCTGAGCTGGGGAGGGATGGCTGTTTTGGGACCCTGGGTTCCTTTCCCCATCTGTATTTCCAGCTCTGTGACCATTAAAGCACAGAAACGCTGCTAGGAAGGGACCTTGAGGGATCTGCTGACCAAATTCCCACCAGGTATGGTGCTGAGAGGTGGACATTTCTCCAGGGGAATTGGAAACAGCATTCCCATGGGCTGCCCTTGCCCAGAAACCCTCTGCAGGGGTGGCTCATCCCACTGGGATGCTCAGGATGGGTCTCAGCTGAGACATGGAAAACTCCACGTGGCTTTTTCAGCACCTTCTAAGGGAAACCACCAGAGCTGGTTTTCTGGCAAACCAGTAAGCAGTGTTGGTTTTGCAGCTTTGGTGCAGCTGCATGCTATTGGTGAGCACCAGGCCCTGCTGGATCAATTAAAGCCCATTAGGCCAAGTGAATGACTGTAATTATCTCAAATCTGGATTAATGTGCACGCACAGCACCGTAATATAATCCTCCTGCCTGGTGCTTTGTGGGCCCTTGTTCCTGGGAGCCAGGGAGGAGGAATCTGCAATTCCTGGCTGTGTCTTCCTCCTCTTCCTCCTCCTCCTCCTCTCACCTCCTGCTGCTGGCTCAGACCCGAGCATGGGGCTTGGTCCATCCTGCAGGATCTCTCGTGTGGGCTGATGTTTGCCCTCCTTGCTGAGCCCAGGTGGGAGCAGAAGTTGATGGGGAGGTGCTGTCCCTCCTGGCAATCCCCAAAATCAGCAGAGCAAGGGTGGGTGCAGCACATCCTGCACCTCCAGCACTCAGGAGCAGCAGTTTTAGCCCGTGGATCTCAAAGGCAGTGCCTGGGAGAGCTGCTGGGCTGCTCTGCTCTTGGTCTTTGGGATTTGGCTCATCCCAGATCTGCTGCAGGGAAGCTGAGGATTGGCAGCTCGTGTTTTCTGCATCCTTTTGGCTGCTTCTTGCCCTTGCAGGGGGCAATTCTAGGTTTCAGGGGAGCTGAGTGGAGAGCTCTGCTCCAGCTCTGAGCCCCCTCTGCTCTCCACATCCCTCCTCCCTGGAGCCCAGTGTGGGGACCTCCCCAAATCTTGGGGACAGGGGTTGGGATGAACCCTGATCTGGGTTTTTTTGGTGGCCCCAGCCACATGTGTGGCTCCTTATTGGGATGTCTGGGGGATCTCCAGTGGGAGTGGAGGCTTCTCCTCTTTCTGCTGGAATGAGCCTAAAGCTTCTGAGCTCCCCGTGCATCCCTCTGGATCCTGCTTGGATTTCATAGCTCAGAGCCCAGCACCCCCTCAAGGGCAATTAGATCACATAAAACTGCAATTGAATGTAATTAAAAGGCCATAATGAGCTCCAGCAACCTGTGGGACCACTGTGCTGGATTTCTCACCCTGCTCTTTTTGGGGTTTGGGATGGAGCCAGCCAAGGTCAGTGGCTGCAGGGAGGATGAGGAGCTTTGGCAAGTGCCACCCTCAGCACGTCCCCAGGCTGGTGGTGCCCATCAGGACAGAATCCCTCTGCTTCTGATGGGCAGAGGGAGCATCTTCTCCTCTGCTGGAATAATTCCCTGCTAGTTTGGTGTCCCTGGTTCAGTTTGGGAGCTGGAAAGGGGCCAGGATCTCCAGGAGTCACCTCTTGGTGTGGCTGCTCCAGGCTGTGTTTGGGGAAGGTTGGTGACAGGGCACTGGTGGCTGAGCTCTTGGCAGCCCCAAATCTCCCTTTTAGGCTGTGTGAAGACACCAAGATGTTAGAAAGATGCAACCCCAAGCAGGATTTAGCTGGGAAATCCCAACTGTGTCAGAGAGCTGAGTTGGGGGGAGCATCACTGCCCTATCCCACACCCCAAAAACACCAGGAGGGGCCAGCCCTGCTCTGAGCCACTCCTGGCAGCCCTGGCAGCAGCAGCACACTGCCCCTATTATGGGCTGGTTCCCAGCCAGTAAATGAGGGGCACTGTGATGCAGAACAGAGAGCATTGTGTGAGCAGGGCCAGCACCAGCCCTCCAGGGATGAAACAGGAGCCTGTAATTCCTCAGCGCTGTTGTGACATCTTTGCACAAGCGTGTGATTGAGTCACATTTGCTTTATCAGCAGAATCCTTGTTTGCCTGGGTGCAGCTTCCCCCCCTCCCCTCCCCTGGGCTGCCCTGCTCTCCTGCTTTTCCCTGTATAGGAAATAGGGATTATAGATATAGGTTGGATATTAGGAAAAGGTTTTTCGTGGAAAAGAGTGATAAAGTATTGGGATGGTCTGCCCAGGGAGGTGGTGGAGTCACCATCTCTGGGTGTGTTTGAAAAAGACTGGATGTGCCATGGTTTAATTGAGGTGTTGGGGCATGGGTTGGACTTGATCTTGAAGGTCTCTTCCAACCCAAAATTCTGTGTGAATTCCCTCCTCTGCCTGCCCCTGGAGATATGGGTGGAGTCCTCCATGCACTGAGGAGATGGTTTGGGGTGCAGAGATGATTTGGGAAAGGGTCCACGTGGGATTTCCAGGTGTTTGCTCCAGTGATGGGGCAGCTCATGGGGACAGCAGCTTCTGGAAAATTCCTCTTTTCACTCCTTCTCCCATGGAGATGGGGTAGTCCCTGCTGGCTTTTCTGCCACTGCTCCAGGAGCAGGGTGTGATTTTAGCTGGCTCCTGAAAGGGTGGGGTGTGGTTTTTAAGGGAAAAAATCCCAAATAAGGCCCTGTGCTGTTGCTGAGCACTCTTGGTCAGCTCTGGCATGGGCTCATCTGCCTCCTCTATGGCAGCTCTGAAACATCAGGAGCAGCAATCCCATTTTTGGTGGGGGGTCTCCAGACCCCTGGGCACCCAGGGTCCAGCAGGTGATGGGGTGAGTTGGGGGTGAGTATCTCCCAAAAGCTCCCTGTGGTGCTTTGAGCCAGATTGCCAAAAAGAGGAGAAAATAGGATGGAGAGAAGGAAGTGTTGGAGCTGCAGGGACAGAGGTGACCCAGGGATGCTGCTGCAAGATTTGGGCTTCCCTTCACTTTGTGGGAAGAGAGCAAAGGTTTCCTGAGTGATAAATGAGAATTCTGGCTGGGGAGGGAGAGGCTGTGGAAAAGCCACTTGTGGGTGCTGTGATCACATCAAGCTGTCAGGTGAAATTCTGGCAGCAGGCAGAGGATGCTGTGGAATCCTCCAGCCAAGGAAAACCCCTGCTGCTGCACTGAAACCCCAAAAAGCATCTCTGCTGCTGGCTGGGTGCTCAGAGGTGCTGCTGCAGGGACACACAGAGCCAGAGGTGAGAAACTCTGTGGCTTTGAGGTTTTGGTTTGGTCAAAGTGAAAGCTGCTGGGAGGAGGAACCCACCCTGTGCAGATTGCAGCTGAAACTTGAGTTTCAGCACAGCATCACCTGGGGAGGATCCTGAGTGTGGCTGGAGAAACTCTCCCAAATCTCAGAGCAGATCCCAGTGGAGAAAGTGCACGTGGAGGTTTTGAAATGCCTGCAGACATTTCTGTGAGCTGCCCCAAGTGCTGGGTTTGGGGGGGTCTCAGAGGGATGTTCTCAGGTTTGTCTTGGTACTCAAGTCCAGAAATATAAAAAAAAAAAATCAATTCCAGTTACTTTTTGGTAAAATCAGAGCTACTCAACATGCTGGATTCCCATCCCTTTGCCTGTAGCTGTGGAAAAGATGCCCAGAAGGGATTTATGGATAGAGCACAGCTGCATGCTCTGACACCTTGGGATGCATTCCCAGGATGTGCTCAGAGCCCAGGTGGTTTGAGAGGATCAATTACCTGTCCTCTCTGGGCAAAGTGCTTTAAATTTGCAGCTTAATCTGCTTGGATTTGCCATGGGCTGCTGCTGTTCTCTTGGCTCCTGGATGAGTTTTTGGGGTAAGAATCACACTGCACACCCAGCCCAGGCACTGCTGGGTCCAGGGTAGCCTGTGAAGGGCAAGAGGCAGCTCTTGCTCCATCCTCCCTTCAGTGCTCAGCTCTGCTGCTGTAAACTGGGAGCAAACTTACTCAAGATTGTAGGCCAGGGGCTGTTTAAATTCATCCCTGAGTTTGTGATCAGGACAAAAGTGAGGACCTGACCTCTTGTGGTCACAGCATTACCATGGCAATTTTCACATGCAAACCACTGTCCTGCCCCAGTCCTGCTGTTCTGCTGCTGTTTGCTGTGGGGAAGGTGAGAGAAAATGAAAGGGAAACCTCCATCATTTGAGGTTCCTTTTCTGGAAAGCACCTGAGATTCCCAAGCTGCTTTCGAGGAGTGAAAACAAAAGGAGGTGGGTTTTCACTGAGTTCATTTTGGAGTCCCCAAAGGAGCATTTAGCTGATTCACCTGATTTGGGGGTGAGGATTTGGAGCCTGGGCACCCCCAGAGTGATGCTGGGGGGCAGAGGAGGAGGAGGATGCTGGCAGGAGCCTGATCTGTGCTGCTGCTCCTGCTCCCTCCCAGTGTGACCCCACAAAGCCCTGACACCAAGGCCTGACTTAAGGAAGGGAGTGGCAGCCCAAATTTAGGATTTCCTGCTGTTTAATACCCAGAGTTGATTTGCTTTCTGATTAAGGAGGAAGAAGTGCTGAGGGGAAAGAAAAAAAGAGAAGCGGAAGCAGAGGGTTGTGAGTGACTTTCCAAATCTCAGCTGGTGCCAGGGACAGGTCTTGGGGACAACTCCTGGAGCCCTGCCTGGGGTGCTGCAAACCCCTCTGACCCCAAGGGATTGGATCATGGGATCCAGTGGAATGGATTGGCTTGTACCCCAGGGGAGCAGCTCTCCTCAGCTGCAGAAAACACAGCTCAGGGAGTCTGCTTGTGCCTTGAAATGGGATTTTTTTTTTTTTTAAACTTCTTCTCTCTCAGATCCCAGTGCTGAGCCACCAGGCTGCTGAGTAAACTCCCAGGATATGCCAGAAAAGGTTTTCCAGCAGAGCTAGGTCACTGTAGTTTTACTGGCAAAGCCTCTTAGGCATAAATGAAGATTATTCTGATGCAAGCTTATGCTGGTACACTTTATTCCAGTACAAATGAGCTATCCTGGGAAAAAGAAGTGCCTCTGCATGATGGAATTGTTTCTGCTCTGGGATATTTTGTGGTCTAGAAATGTTAAAATCACAGCCCTTGGTGATAGTGCTGGATCAGCAGAAGCTGCTGCAGCTGCTGCAGACGTGCCCTGGTCACTTGGAGTGACACTGGGTGACAAAATGCCACAGGGGAGGGTGGCCAGGGCTGGTGGCATTCCTGATGTTCCTAGAGGGGCTGGCCTGCCCATCTGGGGTGCCTCCAGCTATGGGTGTTGGCTGGTCCAAGCTGGAGCTTTGTGCTGAATGCCAAGGGGATGGAAAAATAGCAAAATAACCAAAATAGCAGTGCAGCTGCTCACAGGTGTTGGGCACAAATGTTTTTATGAAGATTTTTTTTTCCTTTATTGAAAATTATCGATAATATTCTTGTTCTAATTATGATTATGATGTTGCTAGAGGGTTGATGGGGTGAGAAGGGTGATGCAGCAGTTGAGATGCTACCCTGGATTTTGGAGCTGCCAGGATCTGTTCCAGCTTTGGCTCCAGTTTGCTGTGTGACCTCAGTGAGGTGACATCTTGTGCCATCAGTGTCTGGCTTTGGTGGCTGCTGCTGCTAAAAACCTCAGTGAGGTGGGAATCCATCCCAAAGAGAAAGCAGGGATCTGCTGATGAGCACCAGAAACACAAAACTCAGAGTCAATCCCTGCTGGCTCTGGTACCCAGGGCATGGTTCCTGCTGTGGGAACACTCCTCAGCCATCCCAGCACATGGATCATGTGCCCTGCCCTAAATGTCATATATTCCTTGGGAAAAACATTCCCATCCAAACCCTGTGGCTGGCAGGCTTGTAGTTTGGAGGAAGAAAAAGAGCTTCACTGCAAATTCTTCAGCTGCTGACAAGCTCTGGTTTCTGATCTCCAACTGCCACGGGGCATCTTTGGGGATAGACAGAGGTCCTTGTGCTAAAACAAAGGACACACACAGAAAATAGCTGCACTTGATGGGTGTGACAGAAGGGAAATGCTTTCAGAACTTTTTTTTTTTTTTTTCTCTCCTATTTTTTTTTAATTTAGAAACAGGCACAGAGTTTATTTTGGTCAAGAGATAGTCACATACAGCAGCTTTAAATGGCAGAACTCCTCGAGGAGAAGGAACAGTCTCACACTGCTTGAGCTGCAAATGCCTTTGGGGAAATGCCTCCTCTGTTTGCTGCACTCCAAGTGGTGCTCATCAGTTTGGGAATTTATTTGTGCCTATTAAGGATATTTCCTCAGTCTAGGCTCTTTTCTTTTTTAAATATATCTTTTTTTTTTGTAGCATTCTTTTCACAATCAAGGTCCTTTAGGACACTTGTGATAGGGAAGAGGGCACACTCCTTATTTCCCTGATGCCCATCTCTCAAGTTCTGTTTTCCCCAAACCCCAATTCCCTCCAGCCAGGGACTGGCAGCATCTGAGCTGAGCTGCTCTAAGTGGACTCTTGACTTTGCAAGGTTTATAAAAACCATATTTGCTTGCTGGATGTAAATGTTTGCCATTGCTGCTGCTCTCCCAGTGGGGTTTTGGAGCAGGGAGTGTTTGGATGAGGAGTGGAAACCTCCCAGTGTCCCAAGAAGTTGCTTGGAACTTTTGAACTGATGCTCTGCAGAAATCCTGCTGTGTTGGGATTTCCCAGTGTGTGGCCAAAGGGTTTGGGTATAAACACACCCAAATGTGGCTGTGCCTACCCAAATCCCCCCTTCCACACAGGATTGTCCCCCTCTCTCTCTCCTTTTTGTTTTTGCCTCCCAGTTCCTTGCTGGCTGCTGGGGTTGGTGTTAATGTGGGAGCAGAGTGGGTGTGCAGGGAGCTCCTGAGGTGCCCAGGAATTGGGATTTTGGGAGAGGTGCTGGCCCCACACGTGCTTTGCTGGCTGATGTGCTGCAGGAGGTGTGGGCTGGTGGCCAGTGACCCTCCTGTGACCTCTCCTGCCTTCAATATTCCGGATCTTTCCAAAGGAAGGACTGACCCTGCTCCTTCCCTTTGCACAGGTCAGGGGTTCCCTGGATCTGCTGCATCCCTGGAAGGTCCCTCCATCACCCCATGGGTGTTTTTGGGGTCCTGCTCCAGAACCAGCTCCTGGATAGCACTCAGGGGTTCTTTAGAGACCCCAAACCCAGAGAGCTGGGAAGGGCTGTGCTGAGCTCCAGGAGCAGCCCTGGAATCCTGCAGGAATTTCCTGGGGTTCCTGTTGTGCCTCTCTCACGTCACTGAGCCACGGGTGACGTGGTGGCCAGCACTTGGTTTGTGTCAACATCCTGTGAGAGCCTGGCAGGGACAGGGACAGGGACAGGGGACTGGGAACAGGGGCAGGGGACAGGGAATGGGGAAAGGGAGAGGGGCAGGGAACAGGGAAAGGGAACAGGGACTGGGAACAGGGACAGGGGACAGGGACAGGGAAAGGGGACAGAGGACAGGGACAAGGACAAGGGAAGGGGACAGGGAACAGGGAAAGGGGAAAGGGACAGGGAAGAGGGATAGGGACAGGGATGCCTTTGGGGTGCTGGGCTCAGAGCTGGGGATTCTAGGGGCAGCAGTGGGATTCTGGAGGTAGCAATGGGATAGTGGAGAAGTAATGGGACTCTGGATGGAATGGTGAGATTATGGAGATGGCAACTGTGGGATTCAGAAGACATAAATGGGATGCAACACTGGGATTTTGGAGGCAGTGAATGGGACTGTGGATGCAGTGATAACATTCTGGGCGCAGCAAAGGGAATCTGGGGGCAGCAGTGGGGTTGTGGATGCAGTAATGGAACTCTGGATGTAGTCATGGGATTCTGAGTGCAGTAATGGGGTTCTGGGTGCAGCAGTGGGATGCTGGTTGCATAAATGAGGTTCTAGATGCAGTGATGGGGTTCTGGGTGCAATAATGGGATTCTGGGTGCAGTAATGGGATTCTGGGTCCATTAATAGGAGGCTGGGGAAGGATGGCACTGTGGAAACAGCAGTGGGATGCTGGTTCCACATCCTTGCTAGAGCAGCCTCGCTGCCTTGCTGAACCCTCCCTCCCTCCTGCTGGGGTCTCCCCCAGGATCAGGGATCCTCAGGGAAGGTTCCTGGGGCTGGGCTGCTCTGGGTTCATTGTTTCCCACCGTGTGACATTCATGTGCTAATTACCCCAAAATCCTGGGGCACAGCTGATCCTGAGGGGTGCAGGTGACTGAAGAGAGAATTTTCCAGACTTTAGCTCACTCTGGGGTCTGCAGCCAAGGCAGACCCACCCTGAACACCGTGCTGGTTGTCCCTGTCTCTGGGTCTGTGAACTGGGGGGTCTGGGTGGGTTTTGGGGGGATCCCCAGCACCTTCCTCCCCCCCTCCCTGGGGGCAGAGCCAGCCCCTTCCTCACTGGGATTGTTTTGCAAGCAGCGTGACAGGATGAGGAGGAAATGTGCCAGGAGTGGCTCCGTGTCTCCTCTTGGGAGAGCTGCAGTCTATTTATAATCCCCCCCTTCCCGCCCCCCTGCTCTGCTCCCCCGGGACAGCAGGAGTGTTCCAGAACAATTCAGCTTGGAAAAAACCCCTAAAAACCTCCAAACCCCTCAAATCCAGCAGCGTTCCCTGGGGATGGACACACAGCTCACATGGGTGTGAGCCACCTCCAAGTGTAGATGTCCCCAAATGCCAAGTTTTTGGCTATTTTTCTCTAAAATTCAGCAAAACTACTAAAATATAAATTGTACTAAGTTAAAAAAAAAAAAAGCTAAAAATCAAAATATCAAAATTAGAAAAACCAAACTAAAAATAGACAGTAAAACACTAAACTGTATTAAGTCATATTTCCTACAAAGTACATAAACGAAAGAAAAACACCAATCAAATAATACATAATTGTGTGAACAGTAGTTTTAAAATATATAAGCAAATATAATAAATACAATATGACATGTAGTATATATTTTTAATCTACTAAAATTTTAATTATTTAATTATTTATTTTATTTCTTATTCTTATTTATTTATATAATTATATAAATATACAAATTATATATAATATACATTATGTATACATATGCATATGTATGTGTATATATAAATTATATGTATTATAATGTATGTTTATATATTAATTATATAAATATAATGTATAGTATGTATTATATAAATATATATGAATTTTATATATAATATAAATTATATAAATGTATATAATATATATTATATATATTATATTTATATATTATAAAGTAAATCTAATAAATATAAGTTAATAAGTAATACATATGTAAAATATAAGTAAATATATATTTATAAATTAAATATATAAGTAAATATATAAGTAAAATATAAAGTAAACGATAAATCAACTTCTGCATTAATCACATTAATTTGTTCATTCCTACACCCTGGCAGAGCTCAGAGCTGTGCCAGGGAGGTGGAGGAGAGCACTGATGCCTGGCTTGGGGTGGAAATGCTCTTCAGGCGGTGGAAATGTTCTCAACACGCTCCAGAACGAGGTGGTTTGGAAAGATGGACCCGCACTGGGAATTCTGGGGAGACTCAACCCGTTTCCTCTCCTCCTTCTCTCGCAGATTTCTCCAACCAAGTGAATTCCACGTCCCTGAACTCGCCCACGGGCCGGGGGCCCATGGCCACGCCGTCCCTGCACCCGCCCCTCGGGCCGGGCATCGGCTCCTCGCTGGGCTCGCCGGGCCAGCTGCACTCGCCCATCAGCACCCTCAGCTCGCCCATCAACGGCATGGGCCCCCCTTTCTCTGTCATCAGCTCCCCCATGGGCCCACACTCGATGTCTGTCCCCTCCACGCCCAGCCTGGGCTTTGGCACCAGCAGCCCGCAGGTGAGGGGGTGTCCTGGTTTGGGGGACAGGTGTCTGCTGATAAAAGGCAGGAGCTGCTCTTTGAAATTCTCTAAATTATTATAATTTTGAAATTAAGGGGCTCTCAGGCAAAGATATGGGAATAGGAATAACAGTTCTTTATTAGAAAAATTAAAATAGAAATGCAGTATTGCAAAGAACAATCCCAAACCCTGCCAGAGTCAGAATCCAAGCTGACACCCGTCAGTCAGTCAGGGTGGTGGCACAGTCCCATTCAATGGTGGCTGCATCCTCCTGCAGGGGCAGATGTGATTCAGCTGGAGCAGTGCTCCTGGAGAAGGTGCAGTTTCCTCTGAAGCTCCAGGGATAATGTGGAAAGGTCTGGTTTTCCTCTGGAATCCAGTGGAAAGAAGGTGCCTTGGTGTCCAAAATCTCAGTTTTTATCTGGGTAGGAAAGGCTTGGCTCCTCCCCTGGCTGGAGCATCTCCCAGTGGGATGATGGAATTTTATCAGTCGTGCACTGGGACTCAATGGCCATGAACAGGAGATATCTCCTGGAGGGAGGATGGGCTGTGGGAAGATAAAGATGATTGCCCCAGCTGGTTTAAAGATGGCCCATTAGCAGAGAATATGTGCCAGGAGATAAAGATCACTGCCACACCCAGTTTTAAACAATGGCCCATTAACAGGAGATATCTCCCACAGGGATAAGAGTCACTGCCACACCCAGTTTTAAACAATGGTCCATTAACAAGAGATATCTCCTGGAGGGAGGATGGGCTGTAGAAAGATAAAGATGATTGCCCAGCTGGTTTAAAGATGGCCCATTAGCAGATAATATGTGCCAGGAGATAAGAGTTCAGCACATGGTGACAGAATCCACATTTCTGGCCACATCCTGTATTGTAGCCCAAAATGGGGGCAGTGCTGGATGCTGCTGCCAGTTTGGGCAAGGATGAGCCACCACTGGGGAGTTTCTCATCAAGAAGAGGCAAAAATTAGAAGCCCAAGGGAGAAACTTAAGCTGGAGGCATCCTGCTCCTTTTTTGGGGCTGGACTGAGTGTGCTGTCAGAGACCAGCACAGCTGGAACACAGCTGGCCATCGCTGGTTGTCCCCAGGATTGGGGTGGAAGGGGAGTGGTGGCCACACCTGGGGGCTGGTGTAGCTGTGGCAGGAGCCAGAGCCACCCTAGGACTGTCTGGGCTTCTTCTCCTTCCTGGGCAGCAGCACATCCCCTCCAGGGCCAGCCCTTGGTCCCCATAGAATCATGGAATTGTTTTGGTTGGGAAAACCCTCTAAGATCATCCAAGTCCACCACAAACCTATGTCCCCACGTGCCACACCCACACACCTTTAACACTTCCCTGTACAGCCTGACAACTCTGTCAGTGAAGGAATTACCCCAAATAATTCAGCCAATCTCATCCTTTGCTGGCACAACTCGAGGCTGTTTCCCTTTGTTCTGTCACTTGTACAAACCCAGGGGTCCTGTGCCCGCTGCCCCTTTCTCCTCCCAGGGCAAGAACTGGCCTTCAGTGCCTGAAGATTATGTAAAAACCCCTCCAAGCAGGGCCAGATAAGCTCTTTTTAAAAATAGCCAGATTGGGGTGCTGGCCAGCCCCTGCCACCTGTTGCTGGCTGCTCGCACGGGATATGTTTAGTAAAAGGGCAGATTAAGGAATTGGCCACCACCTGCTGAGGGTTTATTTATTCCAGGCCCTCTCTGGGACTCCAGCACCTGCCAGCACCTTTATTTTTAAATATTGGCCTGGTTTATTCCCAGAGATAACAGGGCTTTTTACTACATGGGGCTGACAGCTTCCTCAAGATCCAGCATCCCTGGTGGTCAGAGAGGAATAAAATTTACCTCTGGCTGAGCTTCTCCCATGCAGGATTCAGGCTGTGACCCCCCTGAGATGTGCAGGACCTGCACCCCACTTCCCACTGTGGGACAGCAGCAGGGTGGACACATCACTCCTACCCTGGGGCCAAGGGAAGAGGAACTGAAACTGTGCCTGGGAAAGGGCAGCCAGGGTGAAACCAGCAGCCCCAGCAGCAAAATGGGAGTGGGAAGGGGGATGTGAGGCAACCCTGGGGAGAGCCACAAGCCGGGGAGACAGCGGGGAAGGGGCGACTGCAAGGTGCAGTTTGGGGGCAGCCAGTGGGGAACTGAAACAGAGCAGAGCTTGGGGGCAGGGGGGAAGTGAGAGTGCTGGGATTGTGCTGGGAGCGAGCTGGCTCCAGCCCTGGGGACACCAGCCCTGGGGACAGCAGCTCTTGGTGGCTCCAGCCCTAGGGACAGCAGCTCTTGGTGGTTCCAAACCCTGGTGGCACCAGCTCTTGGTGGCTCCTGGCTTAGTAGCTCCAGCACAGGTGGCCCCAGATCTTGGAGGCTCCAGCCTTTGTGGCTTCAGCTTTTCTGGCTCCAGCTCTTGGTGGCTCCAGCTCTTTGTAGCTCCAGCTCTTGGTGGCTGCAACCCTGGTGGTTCCAGCTCTCAGTGGCTCCAGCCCAGATGATTTCAACCCTGGTTGTTCTAGCTGAGGTGGCTCCAGCCCTTGGTGACACCAACTGTGGTGGCTCCAGCTCTTAGTAGCTCCAGCCCTGGTGACTCCTACCCTGGTGGCTCCAGCCCCTGGAGCACCCTTCCTTTGTTCAGGGACTTAAGTGTTTTTCCTGGAGGTGACACTTGGGGAGGTTTCAGCCTAATGGCTCCTGCCATCTGTTCCCTGTCTGGCCACATTAGGTCCCTGTCCCTGCAGCAGGCAGAGTCACCTACCTGGGCCAGCAGAGAGCAGGGGGAGGATGAGGAGAAGAAGCAGGAGGAGGATGAAGATGAGGAGGAGGAGGGGCAGCGAGGCTGGTGCTCTGCAGGGAGCACAGCCCCCTGCCCTGGCCAGCAGAGCTGGGGTAATGAGGCGTGTGGCCCCCGTGGCCGGGCAGGGGTGGCACTGATGGAAGGTGGTTTGCATCAGATGGCAGATGCCACTTGCCATCAGCCCACGCCTCATCACCTCTGGAGAGGCAGCAGAGCAGAAGGGCAGGCACTGCTGGAGCTCCCCAGGGTGGGTCCCCTCTGCCCCAGCTCCACCAGGAGGGGAAGGAGCTGCCAGGCTCCCAAAAAACGAGGGGCTCACCCCACCCCGTGTGGTTCTGCAGCCCTTGGTGATGGTGCTGGAGGATGCTCCCAGGAATATCCCAGGATCTTGTAGGGTTTGCAAACACAGCCCCAAAATCAGGGTGTGGGGCAGGGGTCCTGCCATGGGGTCCTGCCATGGGGTCCTGTATCCATGGAGGGGGATGCTGGTGCTGAGCCAGGAAAGAGGGGAGCTCTCAGTGGTGAGCAGTGTCCCAACCAGGCTCCTGGGTTTAACACATTTCTTAAACCCTCTTACCCAAAATTATTGGGGAAACAGAGAAAAAAAGCACAGGATTTTCAGCAGGAAGGACTTCCCATGCAGTTTGCAGGAGCAGCTGCCCCAGGCATGGCTGGCAGCAGCTCGGGATGCCCGGGGGCAGCTGGGGAGAGATCAGACATGGGATTAGGCTTTTCCAGAGCCACTGTCTGCCTGTGCACTGTGCTCTTTGCTCACCCCGGGGCTGGGGGGTTTTTTGGGATGGGAGCAGGAGGAGGAGAATAAAGCAGAGCTTGCCACAAGGGCCAGGATTCCTTCTGGAGCTGGAGAGGGACGGGAAGGAAACAGAGGTGCTGGTGTCACTGGGGAGGCAGAGCCCTGGTTCCTCCCGTGTCTGGGCTCACTCCTGAGCTGGAGCCCTGCTGTCCCACAGCAGAAGTGCTGTGTCAAGGCTGCTGTCCCCTCCTCTGTCCCCTCCCTGCACGTGCTCCTGCAGGGGAAGGGCTGGGGCAGGCGCCAGGCTGCTGTGGGAAGCCCAGGGTGGCTCTGCTGAGGTCTGGAGCCAGTGCTGGGAGAGGAACTGATGACTTTCCCCTCCCCAGCCAGAGCTGAGTCAGCTCTGAGCAGCTGATTCTCCAGGCTGAGGAAGGCTGGTGGGACCCCCACCCTCCTGGGTGGGTTTTGCTCTGCCCATTGTTCCCCCAGTGTTTTCATGGGGCTGCTTGGGGCTGGGGGTGCTGCACCTGGGAATTGGCTCCACTTCCCAGAACAGGCTCTGGGAGAAATTCCTGGGGCAGGTCATCCTGACTTGGCAACCCCTGCTCCTGGGAGAGCACAGAGATCATGTGGGACTCAAAAAGAGATGCTGCTCCTCCCTCCCCTCTCTGCTCTGTCAAGCAGGAGTGCATCCCTGGGTGGCACCAGGTCCCAGCTGCCTTTGATTCATCAGCTGGCACAGGCAGGGTGGCACAGGGAGGCAGATCCATCCCATTTCTCCAGGGTGGCTTTACCTGGCTCTGTTGTGTGGCTGTCAGTCACCTGCCTGCCAAATATTCCCCACCAGCCTGCAGACTTGAAAGCCAGAGGAGTGGCTGTGCTGCTCTAATTGACAGATCACAAGCCATGGGATTTCCCTGAATTAATTTGTGACAAGTGCAGTTGCTGAGGATCTCTGTTAGAGTAGGGGAAGGCAGCAAAGGGAAGCACAGGCCTGTGTCTCCACCCTGGGATTGCAGTTGGCAGGGGTGGTGGCTCTGTGACAATCCCTGGCAGGCTGATTGCCCTGGGGACACCCACAGTGGTCCCAGCCAGCTGTGTCCAGAGCTGGCCAAGTCCAGATCCCCCACCACCCCCAGACCCTCCTGGGTGGGGTGAGCTTGTCCCCTTACCAAGATGAGTCCATGCTGCAGCTCTGTGCCTCAGTTTCCCTTTGCACACAGGGGTGTGACAGCCCAGTGGGGGATTCAACCTTCACTCCACAGCAGTGCCATGGTGACAGCACCAGTCCCACCCAAATCTCTGCCTACTGGGGGCCAAGGGAAGGAAGGAGAGACATTTGGGAGCTGCAGGGACATGTCCCACCCACCCCAACTCTGGAATCCAGGCCCTGCTGCATCTGGGATGTGTTTATTTGCCATGGAGCTTTCCTTTGGAGAGATAATGCTGAAGGGATATCTGTAAATTGCAGAGCTAAACAAGAGTGTCCTGGCCTTCATCATCCATGCAGGGGCTTGCTCCCAGCCAGTCCTGCAGATCTTCCTTCCCTGTGCCTGTGCTGCTCTGAAAGGGGAAGGCTGCTGACCCCTGCCTGTGGGGCTGTGCTGGGCCAGTGCAGGAGGAACTTGCTTTCCAGTTAAATCATGGAAAAACATCCTTCTTGGATGGGCAAGGTCAGCTCTGCACGGTGCTGGGAATGTCCTGCCCCCTGTGTCACCCTGCTGCCAGCCCAGGGCCACCCCAGCCCCTGTGCCAGGGTAGATGAGTGCTGTGCCTTGGGGCTGAGGGCTCCTGTGCCCAAATCCTCTTGGATCAGCAGTGCTGCTCCCTGTCTGAGTGACACAGCCCCGTGTCCATGTGTCCCTATCTCCCAGTGTCCCCATGTCCCTGTGTCCCTCATGTCCCCATGTCACCGTGTCTCTGTGTCCCTGTCTCCCCATGTCCCTGTGTCCCCATATCCCCATGTCACTGTGTCCCTGTGTCCCCAGCCCCAGCTGAGCCCTGTGCTTGTCCCTCCACAGCTCAACTCTCCCATGAACTCCGTCACCAGCACAGAAGACATCAAGCCACCCCTGGGGCTCAACGGGGTCCTCAAAGTGCCAGCACACCCCTCAGGGACGATGGCCTCCTTCACCAAGCACATATGTGCCATCTGCGGGGACAGATCTTCAGGTGAGGCTGGCACCTGCCCCGGGGGGCTCAGGGCAGGGGCTGGGGGTGCCCTGGCACAGCTCCTGGGGAGTGCAGCAGCTCTGCTGTGGGACAGCACTGCCTGAAGAGCTGAGCCAGGAGGTGCCAGGTCCCTGTTTAGCAGTGGGGTCACATCCTCACCCTGTTGGCAAACAAGTGGGGTGTCCTCCCTGTCCCCATCCTTTGATCTGCACTGGTGTTGTCACACAGTGCCACGTGGAAAGATGCTCTGGCCATGGAGTTTCTCCACTCCTGGGAGATAAAGATGTGCTAATTCTCTCTATTCTCCTGCTTCTCTTAAAGACTCCAGAAGTTTGTGAGCCCTTTGGGACCCCTCCTGTGCCCCATGTTGGATGTGGAGGGTGGGAACAGGGTACAGAGCAGGCTGGGTCTGCTTTGGGGAGCTCCTAGGGGTACAGGGGTACACTGTTTCACTGCTGCATGGCCCAGAAATGGCCTTTCCCTGGATGTAAGACAGGCTGTGACCCACAGACACCTTCCTGCTTCTGTGGAATCTAACCCACACTTCCCCAACTCCAAAAAACCTCTTGGAAATTTCTCTTTCCTCCCCCAAAACCCATCAGGGAGCAACCCAAAGAAGCTGTGACCGCCTTTAAACCCGATTCTTACCTTTCCCACAGGTAAACATTACGGGGTTTACAGCTGTGAGGGCTGCAAGGGGTTCTTCAAGCGCACGGTGAGGAAGGACCTGACCTACACGTGCCGGGACAACAAGGACTGTCTGATCGACAAGCGCCAGCGCAACCGCTGCCAGTACTGCCGCTACCAGAAGTGTCTGGCCATGGGCATGAAGAGAGAAGGTGAGCCCTGCCCTGCCCTGCCCTGCCCTGCCCTGCCCTGCCCTGCCCTGCCCTGCCCTGCCCTGCTGGGCTGCTTTGGAGGGCAGGTGTCTGCCAAGAAAGGCAGGAGATGCTGTTTGAAATGGAGATTGTAACCCCCCTCCCTCTCAATTGTTATGGTTTTGAAATTAAGGGGCTCTCAGGCAAAGATAGGGGAATAGGAATAACAGTTCTTTATTAGGAAAATTAAAATAGAAATGCAGTATTGCAAAGAACAATCCCAAACACTGCCAGAGTCAGAATCCAAGCTGACACCCGTCAGTCAGTCAGGGTGGTGGCAGCAGTCCCATTCAATGGTGGCTGCATCCTCCTGCAGTGGCAGATGTGGTTCAGTTGGAGCAGTGCTCCTGGAGAAGGTGCAGTTATGCTGATTATATGGAAAGGTCTGGCTTTTCCTCTGGAATCCAGTGGGAAGAAGGTTCCTTGGTGTCCAAAATGTCAGTTTTTATCTGGGTAGGAAAGGCTTGGCTCCTCCCCTGGCTGGAGCATCTCCCAGTGGGATGATGGAATTTTATCAGTCATGCACTGGGACTCAATGGCCATGAACAGGAGATATCTCCTGGAGGGAGGATGGGCTGTGGGAAGATAAAGATGATTGCCCCAGCTGGTTTAAAGATGGTCCATTAGCAGAGAATATGTGCCAGGAGATCAGGGTCACTGCCCCACCTGGTTTAACAGATGGGGACAGAATTCACATTTCTGGTCACATCCTGTATTACAGCCCAAGACACCAGGGCACCCATGGGTGCTGCTGGGACCTTGGTGGGTGCCAAGAAGCAGCATCAACCTTGCCAAGGTGACAGAAATCTCATTTGTGTTGTAGTTTCACACGGCAGCCAGAGAGCTTTGTGTTCTCCAGAGCCTCTGGAGCAGCACTGAGTCCCAGAGCAGGGTTTAGGTGATGGGTAAGGATATTTCCACTCCAGCCTGGCCTTGGACACTTCAAGGGGTGAGGCAGCCACAGCTTCTCTGGGCATCCTGTGCCAGGCCCTCACCAATGCTGCACTTTTTCACTGATGGGGAAGAAAAAGCAATTTGGTCTCTTTAAGACAACTCTTCCTTTAGTGGAATTTAAATTTAGGATCTAAACGTCCCTGGCAGTGCCTCTTTTCAATGATCTTTTGAAATGCTGACTGTGTCTGTTGCAATCTGCTGGCAGAACAGGCTTTTAGCAGACACGACGTGAGAGTGACCCCAGCTCTGTGCTGCTTTCTCCCCTTACATCTGCAGAGCCACACTTGCCTCCCTGACAGGCTGATAAACCAGCCCTGCTCTGGCCCTGGCCCCCAGCTCCAGCCTGGGAGCCTTTGAAGAACACTTAGGCCTGTCTGGAGCACTGATTAAACAGGGCAGTGCTGGAGCTGCTCTGAGTGTTGGGCAAACTGTGCCACGCTGGGTTTGGGGGGTTACCTGAGGACCAAAGGCACCAAGTGTCACAGCTGTCTGTGCTGGAGGTGTGGGGGGATTGCCAGGGCACCCAGGGCACCAAGCTTAACCCTTCAGTGCTCAGAACAAGCATTGCTGCCCCAGCAGAGCAGTAAATGCAGAGAGTGAGGCATTCAGGGCAGTGCAGCAGCAGGGCCTGGCATTGCTCTGGGGGCAGAGATGGGGAATGCTGCATCCCATGGGAGATGTGCAGCAGGATGAGGAAAATCTGATCCAAAACCTGAGTCATGGGAGATTCAGGTGACCAAAAAAAAAAAGATGAGAATTCTCCTGTGTGTTCAGAGCATCCCCTTCCTCTGGCACTGCATCCAGAACCTTCCACAGGCAGCTGCAGACCCAGTTACCTGCCAGCCCCCCAGAACAAGGTGTGCAGGGCTGGGAAGAGCAGCAGGAATGCTGGAGCTCTGCCACCCTGTCAGCAGGTACCTGCTCTGTGCCTGCTGTGATTGCATGGGCAGCACCACTAAAAATTACAGGTCCATTAATTAATTTCTAAATGGTGCTGGAAGTCCCCAGGGAGCACGTACAGTGTGAGGACTCTATTAATTCATCTTGATTAACATTATCACAATGAATAGCAAATGAATTCGTAATGATCAGACAATTATTTAAAAGTGTGACAGATGGGATCCTGGTGGCTGCAGGAATGTGCTCAGACAGTGCTGGGGAAGGGCAGGAACTGGTGATTTGACAGTCAGCATCAGATGATTCAGGCATAGTCTCCACATAGGAAAAGCTGGAATAACTCCCCTGTCTCTTGTTATAAACCTAAAAATTCAGTGTCTCACAGAAATCTCTCAGTTGTCCTAAAGCTGGAATCAGGAGTTGGATCCTGCTGAGCTCTTTCTGAGCAGCTCTTGAGTTTCACATGTGATGTCCACCTGATTTGTCAACAAAGGGTCTCTTCCCATTGCACCCATCCCAGCTGACTGGAATTGTTCTCCCACCTCTAATTTGGGCTAAATCCTGCATTGCTAATTCCTTTTGCCTAAATACTCATAACATTTTTATCCTCTAGCATCAGCTCTTGCATCTTTTAAGTAGCAGAGCCTGGGTTATGGGCTTCATTTCCCTAAAACCCATCCTGCTCTGGAGACCTAATTTATAGATTGCTGCTGGGAATTATCTCTCCTGTTGCACTGAGGTACTGGGGTGTGGTGGAAGCACAGGAAAATCCTCTAAAGTGAGTGCTGGAGCTGTGGGGAGAGGCAGGGCTGGGCTGGGGAGCAATGCTGAGACCTCAGGGTGATGCTGGCAGGAGGAGTGAGAGCCAAGGTTGTACTCTTAGGTTGTGTAAAAGAAAAGGGGTTATTGGGTGAGAAGATGGGTTAGAGAAGTAAAACCAACCTGATGGAGGTTTGGAAGACCCAGAGGGATGGAATTTGTGCCCAGCCAGGGCAGAAGCAGCAGCTGGGGCACAGGAATGCTACAAACCTTGGCTTGGGGTGGGGAAAGGCTGCAGGAGCAGAGGATTCCTCCTGCTGTGTGCATCTCTTCTGGCTGCTCCCTGTTGGGAGCACGTCAGGGAGATCCCAGTGTTCACTGGAATGAGCCTCACTCTCTCTGAGATACTGCAGCCACAATAAATAAGCAACTGGGAACATCCTTTTCCCCTATGAATTTCTACCAGCAGTGTAAGCCTTGGATTTTTTTGCACTCTGTCTCCCTCTAAATACCAGATAGTCAACAAAATTAAGATTGCCATCAAGGATTTTGAGTAATGCAGGGGTTATTGTTGTGGGGGTGGCTGTTTGCATCCAGGAGCTGAACTCTCCCTGCTGGATCTGTTCCTCACTGGGGTCTGAGGTGTCTGTGCATCAGCAGCCCTGGGTTCCAGAGGGAAAAAGAGGAAACTGCCTGGGATTCAGGGAGGCAGAGGTCTTGGGAAGAGCTGGGAGCAAACAGCAGGGGGTTTGGGGTGGGGGGTCCTGTGTGGCAGGGGGTGACAGCAGAGGTGACAAAGGTGCAGCTGGAGCTGTTCTGTGGGATGGGATTTTGGGATTTTGGGATGAGTGCTGCCCCAGCAGTTCTGGCAGCCCTCAGGGTCTTACAGGGAGCAGGAAATACCAGTGAGGAGCCCTTTCCCAGGCTCCCTTGGCTGCCTCACAGGGAGCAGCCCTTGGGAAGCAGCTCCCAGAGCCTTGCCCTGGGTGTGAGGGGCTCCCTGGCAGAGGCAGGAGGAGCTCTGGGCTCTCCAGCTTTGGGAGCAGGGCTTGCAGGTGGCAGGCTGGGGCTGGGGCTGCTGCCAGCTGGGTGAAGTGGATGCTGCTGCAGCCTGGAGCCCATCTGGAGAGCAGAGAGCTCTTCTCCTGCAGCACCTGCAGCTCAGGCTGCCTGGCTGATCCCAAAGCTGCTCCTAAATCCAGCATGCTGGGATTGGAACATGCAGGACATCTGTCCAGCTGCACAGCTGCTCACTGACTTCAGGACTTTGTTAAACTCCACAGCTTGAGTTCATTCTTCCTCTCCTGTGTTTGTGGTTTGGTTTTCCCCCTCCCACTTGGGTTCAGGTTGGAATTGCAGCATCTCCACAGCCTGGAGACCTTCCCATGTCCCCAGGGAGCTGCTCCATCACTTAGAGGGACTGGAGATTCCCACCTGGAGTGACTTGTGGCTCTGCATCCCCTGGAGTCTGGGCCATCCCTCAGGAGCAGGAGGAATCTGGGGAGAAAGAGCAGTAATTCAGGTTTCCAGTGCTCTGTCAGAGTGAATGTGGAAGCAGGCAAGTGGCCACAGCCTGGTGAAGGGGCAGAGTTCAAGAGCACAGTTATTTTTAGGAGTAATTTTGGAATGGAAAATGTCTTCCAGCTTAATGAGCTTGTTTCTTATATCCATTTAAAGTGCTGCTCTTTAAACCAGCTGGTTAAATGATGCTGGGTTTGGGGTTTTTTTGTTGTTTTTAAAGATGCTCTTAGGTTGAGAAAATGGGTTTGGCTTATGGTTTTCTCTCCTTTTGTTGCTGTTTGTTTGTACTTCAGTGTCCAGAGAGTGAAGTGAGCTAGAGATTTTTTGCTATTGTTTTCCAGAGCTGTTCCTCTTGTGAGCTAACTGCAGGCAAAGGTTTCAATCCACTTTTTAACACTCTCAAGTTACACTTTTTAATTATCACAGTGGTATTTTGCATGCCTTAAAAAAATTACAGCGTTCAGTTGAAAATGTTGGAGGGAAAAAAAACCAAAAAAACACATTTACTTCATGTGTCACAGCTTTTGAGGTTGCTTACAGTAGCAGAAAGCTGCACCTCTGAAAAAGGAAAAAAAGGTGACACACGAAAGGAAAGCAGAAGAAACACTGTCTGAATTGGTTTTCTCAGCTGTCTTGGCATTTTGGATATAAACAGGTACCTGGGGCATAAATGCTTCAGGATGCTGATGATGCACAGCAAAGATGTGGCTTCATGAAAGGCAGCACAGCCCAATAAATTCCAGTGGGAGAGAAATGGAAATCCCCAATAACCCCCAGCCAGCTCCTCATAAATAACCACCCACCCACCTGCAGGATGGGGAAAATTAAAACTGAGCAGGTTTGGGGCTCTCTGGGCTGAGGTTTGGTGCCTTTCCCTTGTGCTGTCAGGATGCTGGGTGTGTTTCCCTGAGAAAACCCCATTTTTTTGGGCAGTGAATTATCCTTTCCCCATGAAAAGTGCCAACCCCCACCCTGCTGCTGCTGGAGGGAGGGGTTCTGATCCCAAAAACCTCTTTGTTGACACAGGGTGAGTGTCACTGGAGTTGCTGCTCTGTCCCCAGCAAACAAACCAACCTGTGCTGCTCTCAGAAACACCATTGCCCTGTGCAAAATAATTTCCTTTGGGCCTCTCCCTCCCTCCAGTGACATTCCTGTGGCACAGAAATTCAGAGCCCCTGAGTGTGGCCACCCACAGGGCTTGGTTTGGCCACCAGAGCTGGGTTGGGTGGCACTTTGCAATGGACTCAAAGCTGCTTTTTTAGCCATCAGATGATGAGCAAAGCCAAGGAGTCCAGTGTGATGTGGACACCTGCAGAGGATGGATCTGGCATTTTGGCACATCAGCCCTCAGGCTTGGGGAGCTGAGGCTCATCTGCAATCCACAGGATGAGACATTCTGGGTTTTAGAGACACAAGAGGTCACCAAGGAGTGCCTTGGACACATGGGGCTCCATGTCTTGCTGTACCATGGCCTGGGGAAGTGCAGATGGGCTGGAGAAGCTCAAGATGAAACATGACAGCAATTGGCCTGAGGGAAGCACAGACCAAATCAGGCAGAATAACAGGAGAGGCTCTTCATCAGGTGCCACAGAAAACACAGAAAACACAGGCTTCTGTCCCTGGGCTCAGACAGAGCTGCAGGAGGTAGGGCTGCCTCTCTGAGCTCTCAGACTGCATCTCTCTTCTCCTCAAATGGATTGCAAGGTTCAGATGCTTCCCTTATGTTCAGAAAACCAGCCTGGAAAAGCTCTCACCCATCCAGGGCTCCTTGAAGAGAAATGCAAGTGTTGGCAGAGCCATCAGCACAGAGGAGAGGGCTCAGCTCTGGGGTGGCCACAGCCTTGCAGGAGAGGGATTTATGGGATCCACCCAAAAATGTATTGTTGTCATCTCCAAAGTTTATTAGTTTATTTGACTAATCTCCAGTGGGAGTGGGGAGTGAACTCCAGGGATGAGGTCCCAGCTCTGCTCACTGCTGGGGATTTTCCCAGATTCCATGGTAAAAAAAAAAAACACTTGTCCTTCTCTCCTTCCCTCTATTCTGTGTGTTGGGTTTTTCCTTCATCTCAAGGAGCAGTCCCCATTTTTTCCTGGGATGGTGACTTGTCCCTCAGCACCTCTGCTAAGAAAGAACAACTGGAAGTTTCTCTCCAGCCCTGGGGATGGATGGATGGATGGATGGATGGATGGATGGATGGATGGATGGATGGATGGATGGATGGATGGATGGATGGTTGGTTTTGGGGTTAACACCACAGTGGAGTGACCCCAGTGATCCCAACTTTGCTCCTTCATCCTTGAGAGCTCCTGTGAATCCCCAGCAGCACTTTGGCATTTAATTCTTTTTATAAGATCCCATTTGTTGAGGGTTTGCTGTTCTCTCAGGCTCTTGTGTTATTTAGTAGGTGTTTCATCTCCTCTAATGTGCCCAGAGGAATCTTGGTGCATCTGTGCTGCTGAAGAAGAGTTGGCATTAAGCAAAAACTTCCCTCTTTCTGATCATTGCAGAAGCAGGAGTGGGGTTGGAGGGGTGAAATTAAAGCAGAATTTTTTGGTGGCTTGAAAAAGAAGAAGAATCCACACCAGATGGACAAAAGCCACGACACAAATGTGAATTTTACCTGGCTCTGGCAGCCCAGCAGACAATGTTGGTGGCCTGGGGAGCCTCTGCAGCCCAGAGGAGTTTGCAGAAAGGAATCTTCTGTCTTTTTGCACAACAGCTTTCACATGGAAGAGTCTGAGCAAACAGCAACACAGAGGGAAGGTGGAGGGAGCACTGGGAATCTGCCCCAGGAGCTGGGTTAATGGGATCAGTGGCCAGAGAGGGCTCCTTTAGCCTGTGCCTCAATTTCCTGGGGTTTATTTATTTATTTGTTTGTTTTTTCCTGGAGTTTCCTATTGTAGGGTTTGGTTTTGCACTTGGCATAGAGCTGATGGTCTGAAAAGCCTCATTGTGTTACAGACAGCTCTGGTTTCCCCCCAAATCACCTGTGCCCCTGCTGTTCTGCCTGAACATCCCATAACCAGCTTCAAATGCAGCAGGGAAGGAGTGCTGGAGTAATTGTCAATAAATAAATGGCTTGGAAATGTGACGTGGGAAACAGTGGTGTGTGGAAAATGGGGGATTTAGGGTCTGTGACAAGGTGATGGAGAGACTTCCCAGTGGAACTGCACAAAGCTGCTTTCCAGGGGTAGGAAAAGTGTGTGCAGGTTTCCAAGGGAGATCATTAATAATAATAATAATCATGTTATTAGCATCTAATAAGTGTTTTTCATCTGGGAGCTGCTCAGACATAACTCATCAGCACATGGCAGGGTTTGGGACAGTTCTCTCCTGTCTGTTTGGGGCTTGCCCCAAGGCAGGGGCAGGAGAGGGGCAGGACATGGCACCAGGGCAACCCAGCACTGGCTGAACTCTGCATTTCTGCTTTTCTCTATTCCTCTTTAGGATTCTCTGATTCTATCCCTTCACAGTGACTCAGAGTTGCTTCCTCCATGGTGCTTTCCTTCATTTATCTTTAACCTTTTCATTTCCAGCAGCTGTCCCTCTGCAGAGGAGGAGATTTCCCAGGCAGGATCACCCCTCTCCCTGCTGATTTCTGAGCTGGGGCTGCTCCCCAAATCCCATTCCCTGGGAGCAGGCAGAGGGGGGATGCTGCAGGATGCTTTGGGGTTCTGTGGGTGCCCCTGGCAGTGACTGTGTCCCCTGTGTGTCCCCTGCAGCTGTGCAGGAGGAGAGGCAGAGGGGCAAGGACCGCAACGAGAACGAGGTGGAGTCCACGAGCAGCGCCAACGAGGACATGCCCGTGGAGAAGATCCTGGAGGCTGAGCTTGCTGTGGAGCCAAAGACTGAGACCTACATCGAGGCAAACATGGGCCTGACACCCAGCTCGGTGAGCAGCCTGCCCCAGCCAAGCCTGGGACAGCAGGAGTGGCTGTGAGGACAGTGGGACACGGGGGATGTGCTGTGTGGGGAAAGAAGCAGCTCAGAAATGCAATTATTCACACAAGGCTGGCTGTGGGACATCAGGAGTGACCCTGAGGACACAGGGGCTGTGCTGTGAGGGGAAAGAAGCAGCTCAGAAATGCAATTTTTAACACAAGGCTGGCTGTGGGACATCAGGAGTGGCCATGGGGACAGTAGGGTTGTGCCGTGTGGGGAAGGAACCAGCTCAGAAATGCAATTATTCACACAAGGCTGGCTGTGGGACATCAGGAGTGGCCATGGGGACACAGGGGTTGTGCTGTGTGAGAATAGAACCAGCTCAGAAATGCAATTCTTGGTTCTGTGTCAGCTCAGCAGCAGGAAAGCAGAGCCAGCAGCCACCAGCCTTTGGTGGCTTCTGTCCCACAGTAAGAGGTGCTGTAAGGAATAATTAAAAGGGCTCACTGAGAAGATTTTATTGTGAAGAACAGCCCTCAGTGCTAAAAGGCAGGAAGACACTCCATGCTCTGAAGATCTTGGAGTCCAATTGAGGCAAAAACAGACCTGAGTGGCTGAAGTGCCAAGAGATTGAGCTAGAGAATGAGGGTGTGACTTCTCAGGTGCAGAGTTGTGCAGCTGCTTGGCTCTGAGGAGAGAAAACCTGGAGAAATTTGCCTAGAAGTTGGCTTTCAAGTTCATTTCCCAGTTAGAAACTTAGAGAATCAGGTACAGAATCAATCAGGCACAGAATCATGTGCAGAATCAGGTACAGAATGAATCAGGAACAGAATCATGTGCAGAATCAGGGATAGAATCATGAGCAGAATCAGGGATAGAATCATGTGCAGAATCAGGTCCAGAATCAATCAGGTACAAATCCTCACCTGCATTTAAGAGGAGATTCCCATCACCACGAGGATATAAAGGACTTTTTTTTTTTTTTTTTTTTTTTTTGGAGGAGGAGTTAGTGAGGAGCTCAGAGAGGCTCTGACTGCTCTCAGGATTAAAAATCCTTCAGGGGAGCTGGAGCCAGTGTTGTGCTGACTTGAAAACAAACCCTAGAGAGGGAGCTGGAATAAATGGCTTCGTCTGGCACCAGGGCTCCTCAAATTGAAAGCTGGTTCCTGCATAATTCAGCAGGCATTACTGTGAACAAGGATGTGTGCTGCATCTAAATAGAAGCAGGAGGCTTGTTGAAATGCCCTATTATTGTCAGGCCCACGAGGTGACATTTGTAGCAGGTTTAGCAGATGGATGAGATCAGCAGCTCTGGGTCACCATGGATGGGGAGAGGGAAGGCAGAGGAGCTGCTTCCCTCCCCCAGAGCCCAGGTGAGGGAAAGGCAGATAAATCCAGGCCCTGATAAACATGGGGAGGAGAAAACACCAGCAGTTTGCTGCTGGCCTGGTGTGTTGGGTGCTTTGATTTGTGTCTCTGGTGGTGACCTGCAGGGACATTTCCAGCTGGGGGTGGCAGGGTGATTTAGGGATAAGCACCTTTGTCTCCCCCATAGGATGGGTTAGAAGGGATCTTAAAGTCATCTTCTGCCATGGGCAGGGACATTTCCACTGTCCCAGGTTGCTCCAAGCTCCATCCAGCCTGGCCTTGGACATTTCCAGGGATCCAGGGGCAGCCACAGCTTCTCTGGGCACCCTCCCCACCCTCCAGGGAAGGGTTTTTCCCTAATACCTGCTCTAACCCCACTCTCTTTTAGTTCAAATCCCCATGTCTTGTCACTCTGTGCTGTCACCTTGTGCCATGTCCCTGTCCCAGGGGGTGGCTTTGCCTCTGCCCCATGCTTTGGGAATTGAGGCTGCTGTAAGCACAGCCTGGGACAGGCTCCTGGCCACAGAAAGGCAGAGCCTGTAACTGAGAGCTGCCCTCCCCATCAGGCCTTTGGAATTCTGGTTTCAATTCCCCATTTTCTGGAAGCTGCAGCTTTCCAGGAGGGTCAGGTGCCCTTTGGCTCTGTCACACCCCAGCTCTGTGCCCTTGCTGTTTATTGCAGCAGGGGATTTGCTTTCCCTGCCCAGGGAGAGTTTCCAGCACTGCCATTCCCTCCCAGAGCCAGGCAGGGCCCTCTGGACACTTTTAGCTGCTTCTCACACTCCAGTGATCAGGTTCTGCCAGGAAGAGCTGTGGTGGTTCCAGGAATTGCCATCTGAGGTGGAACTGAAGCTGAGGATGAGGTTTGGAGCACCAGGGGTTGGGGACAGCCTGTGCTGCCCATGGAGGGACAGCCAGCACCTGGTGCCAGCCTGCCCAGAGCCAGCCCTGATGAGAGCTTTGGCAAAAAAACATCTATTTACCTAAATTCCCCCTTTTGTGGGGCCCTGCAGCACTTGCTGCTGCAGGGGTTGGGAGCAGGGGGTGTCCATCAGTCATGATCCCCATCCCACCTCCCTGGCATGCCAGGATTCTGCACCTGCCTGAGCAAGCTGGGATAACTGAAGTGAGGGATATTCAGAGCCTCTGGTGTCCTTTTTCCCCCTCCCTAAATCTGAATATCAACACTCCCTGTGCTTCCAGTGAAACTCTGCAGAGCTCCTCACACACACTTCAGGTTTTACTCAGGTAAAATCCCATCTGATCTCCTTCTCCCAGTCCCTGCTCACATCTCCTTGCTCAGGGAAGAGCCCCAGCTCCCTGGAGTGGGGCTGGCTGCCCTTGCAGCCCTGGAGGGGGTGGCACAGGGAGGGCAGCAGTGCCAGCCTGTGCCCATCCATCTCTGCAGGGGACAGGTGGCAATACTCCCCAGGCAGGTGCCCTGAGCTTGCCAAATCCTGGCTATTTTAAGCCTGGAGAATGGGAGGTGTTGGCCACTGAGGCACAGAGCTTTGGGTTTGCTGCCAGGGCTGTGGGGCAGGGCTCAGAGGGCACTTGGCAGCCTGGTCCTGGTCTGCCACAGCTTCCACTGGAATTCTGCCCCTCCTCTGGCATCCCACCCCTGCCCCTGCAAGCCAGGGCTGAGTAAACACTTCTCCAGGTTGGAAACTGCTCTTTTAAGGACATGGGAAGAAGCTGATGGTAAAATCCTGCTGCTGGGATTACAGTGGGACATGGGGAGGGCTCATCCATCCCTGTCCTGACAGGTGAACCCTACAGACACACTTGGGCCAGCCAGCTCAGCCTTCCCCAGGCTTAAACAGGCTCTTCCAGTTCCTAATCACAAATCCACTTGAGCTGTGAGCAGTTCCTTTAAACAGGGATTTGGTGTGTTTAGGCTGACTGTCCTCCTAGAGAGCAGATGGTTTCTGTTACTGGGTAATATTTCAAAGGAAAGGGGTTTTCTCTCTTTTTTTTTTTTTTTCCTGCAATGCCCCCTCTGGTGCTGCTTTATCCAGCTGGGAGATGCTGGTCTGCCCTTCCCCAGGCTGGAGCTGCTTGGATTCATCACTCAGGGTGATGGATATGGAGCTCAGCACTCCCAATTCCCATTTTGGGGCTTGCTAAAAACTTACAGCCCTTGTGGTGGAGCAGGCAGATCCCTTCCTTTGCCTGTGAGTGATAACATCCCTCAGGGATGGCAGGCAGGCTGCTCACCAGCCTCTCTTCCTCACTCTGCCTTTTCCAAGCTTTTCCATCTCATTTTCTTTTTTTTTTTTTTTTTATTTTTTGGCAGCCCAATGACCCTGTGACAAACATCTGCCAGGCAGCAGACAAGCAGCTCTTCACCCTGGTGGAGTGGGCCAAGAGGATCCCCCACTTCTCCGAGCTGCCCCTGGATGACCAGGTCATCTTGCTCAGAGCAGGTGAGTGACATCTGTCCCCAGGAGAGCAGAATCTGAGGGACAGATTGTCCCTGAGCCTGGGACAGGTTGTAACCCCCAGATTTAGGTCTTAGCAGCTTGAAAAATCTTTTAATTGATTCTTGATAGACTCTGATAATTCGGTTTTTAAATAGGATTTTGAAAGCCTTCCATGGGATGTGTGGCTGAATTGGATCCAAAATGTGGCCCAGCTTTATCTCTGATCCATGAGGAGCTCAGAGATGGGGGATTTAAACCAAAGGAGTTAAACTCTGCCTTCCTCCCAAACCCAGGTTTGAAAGACCAAGCAGGCTCAGGCTCCCATGAAATTGCATCAAACTGAAATGTTTGATCATAATTAAAACCAGAAAGGAGAGAAAAGTACATCTCACTTCTTCTCCCACCCACCAAGATGAAAATAGAACTCTCAGGGCTTATTTTAAATTTCCTGGTGCAGCAGGGGGGCTGCAGGAGCAGGGTTTGGGAGTGGAGAGCAGTTGGCTCTAGGAAGGGTCTTCCCCTCTTGAGTGAATTCCAGCTCCTGCTGCTGTGCAAAGCTCAGGAGGGCAAAAAATCAGGAGCAGAGCTGGGGGAGGATGTGTTTGAGGCATGAAGCTCTTTGTGAGCCAGAGACTTCTAAAGTTCCTTTTATTTCCCCCAAATTCACTTTTGTCCAGGTCCTGCACCCTCCCAGGGTGGCTCCTGGTGAAGGTGCTCCATGGATTTTGTCAGAGCTGGCTCTGAGCCCTTTGGAACATCCAAAGTGGGTTTGAAGAGGATTTTTAGAGCTTCTTGTGAGAGTGGGTGAGCAGGGAAGCCTGTCTGTAGGGACTTTTGAGGGCTGGATTCAGACAGAGCTCTGCCTTTCCCTTTTGGGAAGTGGAGCCCAAACCCACCATGGCAGTTCCAGCATTTCCTCTCTCTTTAGCAGGCTGCAAACAGAGAATTCCTGACCTGTGTTCTCTGTCTGTGGCTCACTCCACACTCATGGGCAGGAGGAAAGAGGCTGCAAACCCCATCACATCCCAAATTTCATGGTGCCTCCAACCCTTGGGCTGCAGCTCCCTGCTCCAAACATCCCTGCCAGGCCTCAGATAACCTTCCCCAAGCCTCAATGCATTATTGAGTGGCCTGCTGAGAACAGCTGCCCATGAAATATTGAAGCATTAAAATCCAGCTAAGAGCCTCAGTCAGGCATCCTGGGAGGCCAAACAAGTGGAGCACACAGCTCTGGATGGGCTGGCAGCAGCTTTCCTCAAGCCCTGAATCATTTAAAAATACTCCCTCTCTGAGCTGGTTGGGAGGGAAGGGAACCTGGCTTGGTGTGTTTTCCACTGGTTTTCTTGTTTCCAAGCTGAGGCAGGAATAACCTGATGTTTTCTCAGCCTGGCAGAGGATGCTGAGTGTCACATCCCTGCAGCTGCAGCTGCTTTTGTGGGGCTGCTGGGGAAACTTGGCAGGCAGCATTGCCACTGCTCTGCCAAAGTGTCCCAGAGCATCCCTGCAGGCTGCAGCCACCCTGCTGGGTGAGAAAGGACTCACAGGAGTCACAGGAATCACAGGATTCTGCTCTGCCACTCCTGAGCTTGGGCTGGAGTGCAGAACTCTCAGGGTAGGTCTCTCATTTGCTGCCTGTGGTTATAGAGAATTTTTCCTGCTTGCCTCTGTCTTGGCAGCTCATTGGGGATGTTCTGGTGAAACCCAAGGTAGGAAAATCTTCCCCATTTATCTGAAACATCCCTGCTCTACATGGGAATAATGCAGATGAAGGATGGTGTAAGCCCAGCTTGGACTGGGTGTGCAGAGAAAACTCTGGTTTCTCTTGGCTGTGGAGCTGCTGTGGGATAAATTCCCATGGATGTGGCTCTGGGAGTTCCTGTTTCTCCCTGGAACAAGGTTTCTGCAGCTCCTTCTCCTCCTTCCTGCTTGGGCTTCCCAGTGTTGCAATCCCTGTGAAAGTGCCAGGCCTCACCCAGTAAATAGCCAAAGAAATGTTCCCCTGGCTGGGGTGGAAACATCTTGTGGCCACTTAGGAAAGAGTGAACTTTATTCCTTGTCAACATTTCTGGTGGCACAGCCCAGGGCTGCAGCAGAAGGTAAATACAGCACACATGGACCTTGTGTTTGTTGCAGTGAGATGTGTTCTTGTGGCAGGACAGCTACAGGAAATTGTGTTGCTTTTCCAGCCTGGGGGAAAAAACCCTAAATCCAAAAATCCTGAGGTTTCTGGACCAGAACATGTTCATGCCAGGGGTGTTGCAGAAAACCCCATCTTGTTTTACTGAAAATGGCTGAAAGTCACCCAAATTTCCAGCCTTCAAGCTTGGCAACATTTCCTCTCATTGAGGCTTTGTTTCATGAATTCTTGAGCTCAGATTTAGGAACTGGAGAGGTGTTGGGTTGGGAAGGGGAGCTGGAAAACGTGGAGATCATCCCTTCCCTGCAGGTCTGGGCTCCCAGAATGTCCTTCCTCTACCCCACAGCAACCAGTGAGACTAAAATCTATTTTCCAAGCAGTCTCAGACATGGCACTGTGCAGAGAACAGCCCCAATCCCTCCCAGTATTTTCATGGCAGAAACAACAAACCCACAAATACATCCAGAGATTTCATAGTGTCTTTGACAGGGCTCAGGGCTGAACTTTTGTGGCCTGAGGAGGAGCCTGATGAGCTGCTGAGGGCAGAGGGGAGCTCAGGGCTCCACACCCCCTGTGCTCCAGGCAGAGCTGTTTAGTTTACAGAGGAAGCTGCTCCCCTTACCAGCTGTATTTTAGTGCTTGGGTTTTGATGGTTTTTCCCTTCCCTACCACCCAAGAATAATCTGGCTTCCCCTTCCTCCCCATTCCCAGCCACGCTCCTGCAGCAGGAGCAGTTCCCTGAAAATTCCTGGGTGATTCCCTGAGCTCTAAACTGCAGTTTGGTGTTTTTTTGTTCGTGTCTCAGGGTGGAACGAGCTGCTGATCGCGTCGTTCTCGCACCGCTCCATCGCGGTCAAGGACGGGATCCTGCTGGCCACGGGGCTGCACGTGCACAGGAACAGCGCCCACAGCGCGGGCGTGGGGGCCATCTTCGACAGGTGGGACAGCTGGGACTGCTCCTCACAGCTCCTGGGGGGGTGGGATGGCTCCTCAGAGGTCCTTGGATGGGTGGGATGGCACCTCAGAGATCCTGGGGGGGTGGGATGGCACCTCAGAGATCCTTGGATGGGTGGGATGGCACCTCAGAGATCATTGGATGGGTGGGATGGCACCTCAGAGCTCCTGGGGGGGGTGGGATGGCACCTCAGAGATCCTGGGGGGGTGGGATGGCACCTCAGAGCTCCTGGGGGGGGTGGGATGGCACCTCAGAGATCCTGGGGGGGTGGGATGGCACCTCAGAGATCCTGGGGGGGTGGGATGGCACCTCAGAGATCCTTGGATGGGTGGGATTGCATCTCAAACCTCTCTGGGGGGGTGGGATGGCACCTCAGAGATCCTTGGATGGGTGGGATGGCACCTCAGAGCTCCTGGGTGAGTGGGATGGCACCTCAGAGATCCTTGGATGGGTGGGATTGCACCTCAGAGCTCCCTGGGGGGATGGGGCTGCACCTCACAGCTCCTGGGAGGGTGGGGTTGGATCACCAACCTCCTTGGAGATGTGGGATTCCATCTCCAGCCTTCTTGGATGGGTGGGATTGCATCTCAGACCACCTTGGAGAGGTGGGATTGAATTTCCAACCTCCTTAGAGGTTGGAACCTCTCCTTAGAGGGGTGGGATTGCATCTGAAACCTCTTTGGAAAGGTGGGATTGCATATCAGAGCTTCTTGGAGATGTGGGATTCCATCTCCAACCTTTTTGGATGGGTGGGATTGCATCTCAGACCTTGTCACTGTAGGGGTGGGTGTGACACACAAAGGGACACACTGCATTTCAGAAGAGTAAATTCCATTTATCACAACTGGCTGTTTTTTATACCCTCTACGAAGTTTACACTTTATTCATTGGTTACAATAGATCAACACAACGTTCATTGGTGTAAAACCCATCTACACCTCTGTTTTTCACAAAACTTTTCTAAAAATAATTTCCCAGCTGCAGATTTCTTCTTGCTTTCTCTCCTCTCCTCTCCTCTCCTCTCCTCTCCTCTCCTCTCCTCTCCTCTCCTCTCCTCTCCTCTCCTCTCCTCTCCTCTCCTCTCCTCTCCTCTCCTCTCCTCTCCTCTCCTCTCCTCTCCTCTCCTCTCCTCTCCTCTCCTCTCCTCTCCTCTCCTCTCCTCTCCTCTCCTCTCCTCTCCTCTCCTCTCCTCTCCTCTCCTCTCCTCTCCTCTCCTCTCCTCTCCTCTCCTCTCCTCTCCTCTCCTCTCCTCTCCTCTCCTCTCCTCTCCTCTCCTCTCCTCTCCTCTCCTCTCCTCTCCTCTCCTCTCCTCTCCTCTCCTCTTTAATTTTATTTGCACAGTGAAGAGGCCCCAGCAATACTCAGCAGGTTCCACAGGTGTGTCCCCAGGGCTCTTTAATCTCAGCCTTTGGGGGAGTGTTTTAAAGCCAGGCTTGCAGGGTGTTTGACCCCCAGTGTGACTCCAGGCACTGCTGAAATGCTGATTCCTCTCCCTGAGACTCATCTTGAGTTGAGACCAAATCACCTTTGCTGCTCTGCTCTGTGAGGAAATTGTTCTTCAGACCTGGGTGACATCATTTGTTCCTGTGAGGTCATAAGTGCAAGATCATGACTTTGCTGCAGGATCTAACATGAAAAACTGGGCAATCAGTGGAAAATATTTCAAGACCAACACCTGCACTAAGAGCAAAGGGAGCAATAAAAATTACCAGCAAAGGAAATTACTTTTAGATACCTGTTGGGGTGGCTTTTTATTGTTATTTTTTATTTTTAGGCAGCTTTCTCAGGTGCCAGAGCCTCCTGGAGAATGGATGGAGGTGGTTTTTATGGTCCCTGCTGTATCTCACAGGAACTATTGATGTTCCTAATGAGCTCTTTTTGATGGAAGAGGGAAATGAGGCCACATCCTCAGCTGGTACAGACCAGCACCATCCCCAGCTTCGTTAAACGTGACCGGAGCTTCTCACTCTGCCTCTGACACCTTGGGGCTTTTATTTTTTTTTTTTTAATTAATTTTATTTTTTGTGCTGACTCTGTGCTTTCTGTGTCCTTTTGCAGAGTACTGACAGAGCTGGTGTCCAAAATGAGGGACATGCTGATGGACAAGACAGAGCTGGGCTGCCTGCGAGCCATCGTCCTCTTCAACCCTGGTGTGTGCCTGCCCCTGCTCTTGGCTGCTCCTCTGTGCTTTTCCTCATTTTCTTCCCCAAAAAAGCCCCATTGGAAGCAGCAGAGAGCAGCCAGATGCTGAGGATAGGGCAGGAAGAGAGGCAGGGGTGAAAATTGGTTTGGGTTTGGAAAAGATCTTAAAGCTCATCTTGTTCCAAACCTCCTTCCATGGACAGGGTCACCTCCCACTGTCCCTGGCTGTTCCAGCTCCATCCAACCTGGCCCTGGACACTTCAAGGATCCAGGGGCACCCACAGCTTCTCTGGTCAACCTGTGCAGGGCCTCCCCACCCTCACAGGGAAGAATTTCTTGCCAAAATCCAATCTAAGCCTATTCTTTTTCAGTTTACAGCCATTCCCCCTTGTCCTCTCAGCTCTCCCCCTTTTAGAGTGGCTGGGAAAAGGAAGTTCAGGTGCTTGAGGGAGTTGTCCCTGAATTGGAACAAAGTGGAATCTTGATGTTGTTGAAGAGAAAAATGTGGATTAGAGCAACACCAGAGCATGGAGATTATTATCTCTGCTTCCCAACCTCATCATCCAAGGGCTTTTATTACCTGCATTTCTGGAAAAAGCCTTTGCAGACCTGGAGAGGCTGAAAGAGATAAAATGTGCTTGTAAAATACACAAACCCTTCAATTTTTGGCCATAGTTTCACAGATTCTGGGAGGGTCACATTGCTCCCTTTTCCCCCTCAGCCCCAGCTGCCCAAGGGAAGAAGAAGATTCAATGCCAGGGTTTTTCTCCAGCATTCCAGGCAGCAAATCCCTGTGCAACAGGAGCAGCCTCACATACCTGCACAGCTCTCTGGAGGGTATTTCAGAGTGGATCAGCCCAGAGCAAAACCAGATGGCAGCCAAGGATAAACTCCCCATCCTCACCCTTCCCTCACTGCCCTCACCCAGCACAGTTTGTGCCCAAGCACAGCTCCTTGCCTGGATTTTCCCACCACAGCCAGGCCAGGCTGTTCCAGCAGGCTTTATTAAATTTTCTTGGGTTTGTTTTTCTTCTTGACCAGTTTTTTGGATTTGTTTTTTTAGTCCCCCCCCTCCTCCTTGTAATCAGCAGTAATTTATTGTCTGTAATTTGGGATTAGCCATACATGGTCAAAGAAGGGGGATTTGGAGAGGTTCCTGTGGCACATGTGCTTGGGGTATTGATATCTTCACTGTCCCTTTCACCCTGCTACAAACAGATCCTGGGGGCTGTGCTAGAGCAGGGGCTTCTCCTGCTGCCCCACCACAGCCCAGGGATGGAGGGGGAATCAAACCCTTTAGAATGAGGGTTTGGAACCACTGGGATGAGCCAAAACATTCGGGGTGTGAGGTGAGGAAAATTCTGTAGTCGCAGGGTGAACCTTTGAGCTGCATCCACGCTGGAAGAGGTGGAGGGAGTGCACAGAGGGGTTCCTGCCTGCCTGGGAAGCCTGGAGGTGTCTGCTGATGGTTTTTGTGTTGCCTTTTAGACTCCAAGGGTCTCTCGAACCCGGCGGAGGTGGAGGCGCTGCGGGAGAAGGTGTACGCGTCACTAGAGGCTTACTGCAAACACAAATACCCCGACCAGCCTGGCAGGTGAGCCCCCTGTGCCCCCCTCCTGACCCCACAAACCCCTGCAAGGGCTGCTGAAGCCCCTAGCCTGTCCCTGTGTCCTGCTTTTTGAAATGGAAACCCCCTCGCTCCAAATTATTATAGTTTTGAAATTAAGGGGCTCTCAGGCAAAGATATGAGAATAGGAATAACAGTTCTTTACTAGGAAAATGAAAATAGAAATGCAGTATTGCAAAGAACAATCCCAAACACTGCCAGAGTCAGAATCCAAGCTGACACCTGTCAGTCAGTCAGGGTGGTGGCACAGTCCCATTCCATGGTGGCTGCATCCTCCTGCAGGGGCAGATGTGGTTCAGCTGCAGCAGTGCTCCTGGAGAAGGTGCAGTTTCCCTCTGAAGCTCCAGGGATGATGTGGAAAGGTCTGGTTTTCCTCTGGAATCCAGTGGAAAGAAGGTGCCTTGGTGTCCAAAATCTCAGTTTTTCTCTGGGTAGGAAAGGCTTGGCTCCTCCCCTGGCTGGAGCATCTCCCAGTGCGATGATGGAATTTTATCAGTCATGCACTGGGACTCACTGGCCATGAACAGGAGATATCTCCTGGAGGGAGGATGGGCTGTGGAAAGATAAAGATGATTGCCCCAGCTGGTTTAAAGATGGCCCATTAGCAGATAATATGTGCCAGGAGATCAGGGTCACTGCCACACCTGGTTTAACAGATGGTGACAGAATCCACATTTCTGGTCACACCAACCCAATACACCTTGGCTCTCTTCTCTCCTGGGATCTCTCTCCAGTGACTCCCTGTGGATAAACCTCTCATTTCTACCCTCTCCAGCTGTGAGCATCCCTAAAAAATTTTAAAAAGCTCTTGATCCCCTTGCCATGAAATCCAGCAAAGTGGGCAGAGCAGAGGAGCCCCAGCTCCCCCAGCCCCATCAGTGGGACGAGCACATGTGGGAGCGGGGAGGGATCATTTCCCTTCTGGAAACCACAGCAGGAATAGGACTCACATGGAGTTAATTTTCAGTGGCAGAGGAGCATCATTGCTGGGAAGTGAAAGCCTCAATTGATGCTCTTTTTCTCCCCTCCCTGCCTCCCCCAATCCAGCTGGGAATGGGAGGGGGAATCAGGAATGTGTTCCTGGACCTCTCCGGAGCTGAGTGGGCGCGTTTTCCC